>NC_092462.1:1381806-1707084 GCF_047495875.1 Pithys albifrons albifrons | reverse complement strand
AAATCTGGGAGGTCCTTAGTTGGTTCCCTCTCCTCCCTGCCCTTTCCTCCCTTCTGTCTCAGCCGGGAGAGCAGATCCCTGTGGAAGGCACATTCTCATACTCTACATTAATGTGTCCATCAAGCCATGAAGATTTGTGCCTCCTGCCCTGCCACCAGCCCACCAGGGACTCACTGCTGCAGCCACTGTCCCTGAGGGATGGACTGCAGGAAACCAGCTCCTTCTCCCTGGATAAAAGCTGGCACCAGCTGCAGCTGCCTGGGGGCACACAGCTTCTCACTAGTCCCTTGCCTCGGCCCTCCAGCAGTGCCTGGAACAACAGCAAGGAACCAGTTCTCCACTCCCAGTTACTCAGCACACCATCAGGAGTGCCATGCCACAGCTGGCTCCCTCCCTCAGTAACCAGGGAGGTCACAGGGAACACAACAAGGCTCTCTCTCCTTTGAACATGGTGGATTTTCCCTCTAATCCCCGAGAATCAGGAGAGCAGAAAAGGTTATTTTGTGGGAGGAAAACTGGAAGCACCTTGTCCACCAAAGCAGGGGCAGAGCAGATGGGAAGGGCAGGTGAGGGCCCAGTGCTGTGTCCCCTTGCACAGAAGCTGCTCCCAGATAAAGTGCCATGGCCCTGTGGCATCACCAGCCAAAGGGGCTGAGCCCAAAGCCAGGGAGACCTCCCAGGGACTGGGACACGCTCCCACTGGCAATAAGACAGGAGTGCTGCTCCCCCCAAGGCTGCTCCCCAAATGCAGGGCAGGGTGACACAGGGCATGCTGTGACACATCCCAGGCTGGCCCCACACAGCCCAACAGCCACCCTGCCCCAGCCCCAGCTCCCCCAGCACACAGCAAGGCCAGGGCAGCCAGGGCACTGCTGACATTGGCAGGCGGCAGCAACTCGGCAGGAGGATGGAGGAAAGAGGATATGGTTGCATTCTTCTGGAAAGAGGGAAGTCAGCAAAATCTGACAACTCAGGAGAGGCTGGAGAGAGTGGGAACCAACATTTGTCTTCGGGCAAAATGTTTGGCTAAAGGTCAGCACAAGCTCGGAGCACTCACAGTTGTGTTTGTGCCAAGAACTGACATAAAAGACATTTTCCTCCATAGGTTTCCAAAAACCACGGACCTTTCTATTTGGAGTAAAGTGACTAATGCTTCTAACAGCCCCTGATGTCACTAACTGCTAACCAGCAAAAAAAAAAGAAAAAGCTGCACTTGGGGGATGATAAGGACCATATGTGCATTCCAGCAAGGCTTGTAAACTCACTGGAGGGAAAAAAAGCAAAAAGGAGAGAGGAAGGAAGGGAGGGAAAAGGAGACATAATGTGACAAACAAGAATGAAGAGCATCCAAAGGCAGAGCCCAATGAGAACCAGATGCTCTTGGCTTCTCTGGCCAATGTCTCTCCTGACAGCAGCAGGAAGGCAAGTTGCCATAGGCACATTAGAAACACTTCTCTTTCTTTCTTTCAGTTCTTTTACCATTTTCTAGCACTTCTGGCTACACAGTCCCACTCCAGCACAGATACAGGTCCAGCCCAGCAAGGCAGCAGGGAGGAAAAAGCCAACAACAGCCATTTCCTTCTGTATTTCACTGTCATGCACTTAAAATAGCCCTGAAACAGCTGCCCCCCAGGCCGTTAAATAAGTGGATTTGTACTTTGCTAAAAGCCTTTAGCTGGAGGCACAGCCCAACCTGGGACCCAACACAGAGGGAAGGGTGACACACAAACCCCACAGGACTCCCAGTTACACCCCCACAGAGGCCAGGAGCCACCTGGGATGCTGCTCCTGGGCACAAGGGGCTACAACTAACACAAACCTGGCAGCAGAGCATCTGATGCCACTGCCAAGGTTCCCTCCAACCTTCCCCAGGCTCCCACCAGCTCCCCTCCAGCTCGGGGCGTGAACACAACCAGAGCACAGGAGGGATTTTGAAAGAGAAAAGCAGCCCAAAGGCCTTGCTCAGGAAGCTGTAACAAGGCAGCACTGTTCCAACACCTGACTGAGAGCAAGGGCTGCTCTGGGACACAAAAAGCAGCACTTTTCCTTGAGGTGGTGCAGGCACAGCAGGGCTGCCTTGCAGTTTTAACCCTGTGTGTTCTCTCCTGAAAAGCAGCAGCCACACAGCCAGGGCATGTTCTGTCAGCTCCTATTCAGCAGCTCCAGGGCTGAAAGGTGCCCCACGTCGTGCTCTGGGTAATTAATTAGCACTGGGGCTTGCAGCCAGCAGCCATGTTAATACAGCTTCAGGCCAGCTATTTATGAGTTCTCTTGAGTCTGGACTGAAGAGTTCAGACTTATCACAGCAACTGTCACCATATCAAAATCCTGAGATAACACTGATATGCACAAACACATGGCTGGCTTATCCAATGCTCAGGTACTACAGCAGTGCATGGAAACAGGTCCTGATTTCAAAATAACCATCACCCACTTCCTTGGAAAATCCCTACCAGGGCTTGCAGGGCCTGAACAAGTGCTGGAATCGCACTGGAATTCCCCAGGGAAACTTTACTGGTCCAGCACCCTCAAGGAAGGATAAATCCAGTACCAACTGGATTGAAAGAGCTGGCTCAGACCAAACTGATACCTGCCTGTGTATGTTGCACATGACACTAAAGTTACTAAACAGAAGGCCAGAGAAAACATTTCAGGTTTAGCCAAGTCCAGTGTTACTGCTCTCACCAGCAATGGGTACACTTGAGTGTGGTTCTGATCAACTAACCAGAAAACAAGAACAAAGCAACCAAACCAGCTTTTAATGAGCTCATGGCATGCTCTAATACTCTGAGTGTTGAGTCACAGCCCTCACATCTGCTTTGAAAAGGAAAACAGAACACACACAGCCCCTCAGGGCACACAAGCCCTTCTGGGCACCAGAGAAGTCATTCAACATGAATGAGAAAATGTCAGCAATCAAAGAATATCGAAGACTACAAATATTGTTGTTTGCCTTAGTGTGCAGTTTTCCATCTCCTGCAAGAAGAGCAGTAGAATTATGCTGAACTGAATCTGCACTCAGAGGAAAAGGTGAAGGTTTACTCAGTTATTTAGCTGACAGTTCTGAATCACCAGCCCGTAGACTTCAAGCTCTCAACTGACTGAACAGCAACAACATCCCCCACTGGCCTTCAGCAAGTCTGAGTTTTTCTGCCTTGAACAGGGAAAGCCAATACTCAGATTTTTATAAACTGGAGCACATCCCCATTTCAACTGAACTACTTCCTTCCCTTCACCTCATTAATTCCAAATTTTTGTGGTTGCCTTGAAAGACTGTTTTTGTCTTTCCAAAAAACTGAACTGGCCAGAGCTCCTCCGGAGGAAAGCACATCTGATCCAAGTCCTCAGCACAGCCATAACACTGGCCTGTTGGGAGATGGGACTAGAAGGCCACTCCACACCAGGGGTTTTATCCTCCTCCAGCTTTGCTGCACTGATAACTGCTACAGAGACCTTGCATTACAGTGCAAGACAAAACATTCCTCTCCCCACAGACAGGAATGTTCCCACAGTCCTCTCATGTCACATCCCCTGCTTGCTGAGGGCAGGATCACAACAGCGTTTGATGGCAACTGCAATCCTGGGGATGCTCCAAGTCCTAAAGAACCCCTGGACAGGACACTGGTAATTGCCCAACACACACTCCAAACCAGGTGAACTCCACAAATGTGCAGCTAAATACACATTTACAGCTCCAGAAGAAAGGATTAACTCTCCAGCCACAGGGGAGCCAAGGATGAGCCTTTACACCTCCAGTTTTTGGATTGTGTCAGAGATAAACCTTTTATTCTAGAGATTTAACCCAACTCCCAGGACCATGAAGAGCCCCACACTGCCCATTTTCTGCACTCAGGTTTATCTTCAGCTGTCCTCCCCTCCCACACCCCAGAAGGGAAAAGGCTTCGCTTGCACACGAGCCACTCTTGAGAAAGCAACACAGAAGGACAAGTTCCCCCACAGCACAGGCCACCAAGGGCTCTCACACAGCACAGCCAGACCTCTCTGTCCTCCCCAAAACACCCAAACACATCGGCAAGGAAATCCAGAGCCCGTGGTGGCCTCCAGAGGTGGCTCAGCAACACCATCACCCTACAACGAGACAGGGTTTTTTTATGGAAATTTGTGCAAACTCCCCAACAAGTGCCATTCTACACCAGGCACTGCACACCAGGAATCTCTCAAGCCCATAAGAAAGGCAAGAGCAAAGTCACAGGTGATAACTCACCAGGGAAGCAGTGACAGAGCACAGGTGTGCTGTGGTACAAGCTCTGTAATCTGTCATGCAGACCAGACACAGCCTGAGAGAGCCTCTCCCTGGACACTGAGCACTGGGAAATGGCAATTTCACATCAACAAGGATTTCAAGCGAGTTGAAAGCAGATTTATGAGTTAAATCCTAATAATGCAAATAAAGTCAGATGCAAAACTTGTGGTGTAAGTCACCACATATAGAAAGGTCTGCCCACGCCCCCCCCTTCATGAATGGCTGTTACCAAAGCACAGGCCTGCAGAGTCACCCTTTTCCTCCTTCCCCAGCCCCAGGAAACTGCCTGTGTGAGGAGGACAAGGCTGGCTCAGCTGCCATTTTGGTGACCAATTTCTCTCCCAGTAAAGGTCCTTCTGCCATGTTTGGCCAAAGCAACCTTCAGGGGTTGGAACTGCTTCCCTTTTAAAAGTCAGCCCCTTACAAAGAGGCTGCAAGTCCCTTTGTTCACAGCAAGGACTTGGGAGGCTCCAGTGACACCCCCAAGTGCCAACTGCACACTCCCCCTCATGGAAACAGCTGCAGGTGCTTAAAGACCTGCTCTCTACCTTAACGATACTAAAACTGTCCAGAGAATTTTCTTGGACTTCAGGCAACACTTGGGAGTCCCTGAACCTTCAGCCAACTGGTATGTTTTCATAAGCCAAGCTTTTCTTGGTGAACCACTTCCATTTTTGCTCAAGAGAAAGGGACATTCATCCCCCCAAAACAGAAAGACCCCAGTGGAAACTGTGTATAAATGTACAGCACAAAGAAATAAGCAGCAGAAAAATATTTTTCTTTTTGGCTGTTGCTACATTTTATTAACATCAAGTATTGTTTGAACACCTACATGTAGAAAGCAGCAAGTACTAAAGGAAAATACTATGAGTCTTTCTACACAAACCTACATTAGTGGCTGCATTCCAGACACTAATTAAATGCATCCTGTAATAATAAAATCCTCTTCTGACTTACAAATAAGGACTTGAACCAAAATGTCCTATCGACTTTGTGTTTGGTGTGTCCAACAACAATTCCAGAACTTGCCCTCCTGGAACTCCTTTTTCCCAAGTACCCAAAGTACCAAGGTGCCAAAACGTGCCAGGGAACACAAACAAACCAGAGCAACCCCCCGTGGGGCCTTCTGTAAGTACCTCAAGTGCACGAAGATCCCCACAGGTAAATGGAGCACGGGAACTTTTGCAGTGGGGTTGCAAAGGTCTAAGGTGCCCTTCCTTCAGGTGTGATGATATGCTTGGTTATCACAACCAGACTTGAGTGGTGTTCCCAGCCCTGGCACTGAGCAGCTGGATGAGCCAAGAGCAAGTCAACCACAATTAGTGGGAGGCAGGCACTGATCCTGCTGTCCAGGGCTTCCCATCCGCATTCCAAGGCTCCCAAACACCTCCTTGAGCGGGACCTTTGGCTCCTGGGATGTCAGTGCTGCTCCGCCTGCAGTGTCGCGACAGGTTAATTAAAAGCAGGAGGCTGCAAAGCTGGGAAGAGGCCTGGGAATGCTGCTGGGATGGATCACAGCCGGCTCTGCAGTGTGGGGACAAGGCAAGGCTCCCATTCTCCAGGTCAAGGGGCCAGGCTGCCCTGGAGCTGGGAGATCAAGTGTCCTGGCATGTGCCCAGACAGCCTGAAACAAGGAAACTCTCTTCCCAAATGACAACGATACTTCCACAGGTGCTTGGGAAAACCAGAAGCTAAAAAACATCTCCCTGTGTTTTTCCCCACATCTTGTCTGGCACATGCAGAATTTGTGTGTTTCAGAAATTCCTGCAACTTCTGAGGATCCTGCCTAGAGCCCAGTGCAGCTCTGCAGAAAGGCCAGGCTTTAGGAGCTAAGTGGGACACTTCCCAATGCTACCCTGAGCTAATCCAAGGTTACTTTTCCTGCTGCTCACAGCACCACTGGCAGAGATCTGCAAACCACTGGCATTCACCCACATTCTCTGCAACTCTGTTTTTCCAAATTCATAAATTATTCCGTACTCAGGCTGCTGCAACAGCCATTAGCTCAGTGGAGCCCTGCTAGAAAAAGGTTAAACCAGAGCCAGTACCCACCCCCGTGGATTAATTACTGTTGGCCACCATTCTGCTTGCACTGCCCACCCCAGTCATGATTGCCCTTTAAAGGGAAGGCAAGAGCAGAGGGGTACAGGCAATACTCATTTCTGCCCTCCTGGCAAGACTTGTGCTGTAACACCCCACGCCACTGCATTTAACAGGGCAGTGTTACATGAAACCCACACTTCCAATGCTTTTGTCCCATAGACCCCAAAAGTGAGTAGAATGAAGTCTCTGCTGTATTCGGCTCCTGGACAGTCCAGCTGCTCAGAGTTGTCCTGGTCAAGCTAAACTCAGACCTGGAATCATTCAGGAGCCTCCTCAGACTGTCCTGGTCAGGCTGAACTCAGACCTGGAATCATTCAGGAGCCTGCTCAGACTGTCCTGGTCAAGCTAAACTCAGACCTGCAATAATTCAGGAGCACTCCAGCTGCTCAGACTTGTCCTGGTCAAGCTAAACTCAGACCTGGCAGAATTCAGGAGCCTCCTCAGATCATCCTGGTCAAGCTAAACTCAGACCTGGAATCATTCAGGAGCCGGCTCAGACTGTCCTGGTCAAGCTAAACTCAGACCTGGAATCATTCAGGAGCACTCCAGCTGCTCAGACTTGTCCTGGTCAAACTAAACTCAGACCTGGAACAATTCAGGAGCAGTCCAGCTGCTCAGACTTGTCCTGGTCAAACTAAACTCAGACCTGGAATAATTCAGGAGCAGTCCAGCTGCTCAGACTTGTCCTGGTCAGGCTAAACTCAGACCTGGCAGAATTCAGGAGCCTCCTCAGATCATCCTGGTCAAGCTAAACTCAGACCTGGAATCATTCAGGAGCCTCCTCAGACTGTCCTGGTCAGGCTGAACTCAGACCTGGAATCATTCAGGAGCCTGCTCAGACTGTCCTGGTCAAGCTAAACTCAGACCTGCAATAATTCAGGAGCACTCCAGCTGCTCAGACTTGTCCTGGTCAAGCTAAACTCAGACCTGGCAGAATTCAGGAGCCTCCTCAGATCATCCTGGTCAAGCTAAACTCAGACCTGGAATCATTCAGGAGCCGGCTCAGACTGTCCTGGTCAAGCTAAACTCAGACCTGGAATCATTCAGGAGCCGGCTCAGACTGTCCTGGTCAAGCTAAACTCAGACCTGGAATCATTCAGGAGCACTCCAGCTGCTCAGACTTGTCCTGGTCAAACTAAACTCAGACCTGGAATAATTCAGGAGCAGTCCAGCTGCTCAGACTTGTCCTGGTCAAACTAAACTCAGTCAGACCTGGCAGAATTCAGGAGCAGTCCAGCTGCTCAGACTTGTCCTGGTCAAGCTAAACTCAGACCTGGCAGAATTCAGGAGCAGTCCAGCTGCTCAGACTGTCCTAATCAAGCTAAACTCAGACCTGTCAGAATTCAAGAGCCTGCTCAGACTGTCCTGGTCAAGCTAAACTCAGACCTGGAATCATTCAGGAGCAGTCTAGCTGCTCAGACTGTCCTAGTCAAGCTAAACTCAGACCTGGCAGAATTCAGGAGCCTCCTCAGATCATCCTGGTCAAGCTAAACTCAGACCTGGAATAATTCAGGAGCACTCCAGCTGCTCAGACTGTCCTGGTCAAGCTGAACTCAGATCTGGCAGAATTCAAAGTCTTGCTGCCTTATGAGTACAGACAATACATCCAGCACTCCACTTGGTTAAACCCATTGCTCAAGGGCAGCTTCTGGAACGGAACATTTTGCAGGGCTGTTTGTCTGAGTAACAACAACAAGCCAGAGGATTTGCCGTTCGCTTGCACCTCCCACCGTAACTTTACGCCGTGGCTCGGTGTGCTCCCAGCACTCGGATTTCTCCTCCTGGAAGCCCCGGGATAGGCAGGAGGGCACGTGAGGGATCCATCTGTAAGCCAAGCACTGAGCTGCTCAGCCCACCCCACACGGCAGCTGAGCACGAGTCCTGCACGGAGCAGGAACCACCGTGACAGATGAGCAGCTCCACTGCACCAGGCTCTGGCTCCCTGCAAGGCTTTAGAGACCTGACAGAGCAGGTAAGGCCTGTCACAAATTCACGGAGCCAAACCTAAGGATTCGGGAAGACAAACATACCCCAAGGCAAACAAAGTCTGCCTCGAGCGAGCGCTCCCTGCAGAGGTCTAGGGAGGATTAGTTCTCATGAAGGAGCTCCCTGCTCTGACATGCTCTAAGACTCCAAGTGCTGCAGAACTGCCTATCCCAAATCTGGGGCACAATTCCCATGTGCACTGCACGTTTTTGCCCTTGGCTCCAGTTATTTAATGAGAAATAGCAAAGCAAGGGATGTGCTGCTGGATACTCCTTATTAACACTGCAGCCTCCACACTGGTGGGGTCTGACAGGGAAGTAACTGCTCCAGGAACTTGAGAAGCCTTCCAGGAGGAAGGCTCATGCCCAGCTCTTCCTTCAGGGCTGCCCAGGAGGAGAAGCTGGGTTTGCCCGTGGTTAAGGCTCCCACTTGCACCACACACAGCAACACAGCACAAGGCTGTGCCAGCAGTGCGTGCCGACCCCAGGGCAGTCAGCACAGGGCACTTCCCTGGGCACAGGAGGGTTTAATTCCTGTTCTCTCAGGTCACTGAGCAGCCTCTAAGGCTGCAAACCAGAGCAATACCTCAAGAGTGGACTTGCCCAGTCTTCCTACTTATACATCCTCCTACTTGCACAGGACCCTGGAGGATGGCACACATCCATCCAGCCACTTCCACCCTCCGTCCTCCCATCCAGCACCACTCAACTCCAGACACTGGGCCATGACCCGTCCCTGCAAGGCACAGCACCAAACCAGGACCACCAGGCCCCTGCCCTGCACAGCTTCCCACTGCCAGGATGCTGCAGCACACACACTCCAGGAGTCATAGAACCATAGAATCAATTGGGTTGGAAAAGACCTCCCAGATTATCAAGTCCAACCCTTGGTCCAACTCCAGTCCCTTTACCAGATCATGGCACTCAGTGCCACGGCCAAGCTCAGCTGAAAAACCTCCAGGGATGGGGAATCCACCCCCTCTCTGGGCAGCCCATTCCAATCCCTGAGCACTCTCTCTGCAAACAATTTTTTTCTGATCTCCAACTTAAATTTCCCCTGGCAGAGCTTAAGCCCATCGTGCCCCCTTGTCCTATTGCTGAGTCCCACTGACCACAGCTGTTGTGGGTACAGACAACACCCACACACTTCTCTCCTGGGACTCCTCACTGGGGATTCTAATCCACCACCCACCTCATGCCAGGACACTGATCCTTTTCTAGCCTGTATGAAGTTTATACCTTGAAACCAGGGCAGCATGTGAGCTGTACCACAGCTAGCCTGGATTTAAACTTGTGGCTTCCTGGCTCACCTCACTGCAAGAAACCATTGGTTAGGCTAAGAAAAAAATAGTGCTTTCCTCAGGTTATATCACAATCCAGTAATGCACATCCCATAGGAAAAACACTCTCCTGAGCTGCATTCCTGGCAAGACCAAACCTGGAGGAAATGTAGCCATGCACAGAAACAGACAGGAGTCACAGCAGACTACAATTTCAAATAATGTTTTGTTTAAACAACAAAACACCTCAGGCTTTCATGTTTAAACAGTTCTGGGCTACAACAGAGAAATTAACTATGACTTAGGAATGCTCTGTGTGAAAATTGCCCTCAGTTGCATTAAACCCAGAGGAACAAGGTCAGAGTTACTCACCCTGCTCACTTTTAAACCTTTCCTCCTTATTGTTGTATCTCCTTGAAAACATAACTCGCCTATTACCTTATTTGAATAGTTATTCTCTTGGAAGTGGTTTTAATTAAAAGCATCAGTCTGGCAATGCCTCTGTGCCACAAGGTCTCACTCCATGTGGTGCAGCAGGGCAAGGTCTGCAAAGGTGACTATGGCTGTGCTATTAATTGCCTGGTCACAGCTTGGCATCTCCCAAAGCAAGGGAGGGAATGACCCTCTGCTTTACACGGTGAAAACAAAGGCACCACCAAGACAAAGGGAGTTGCCCAAGACCACCCACCAAAGCAGAAGCTGAAACACCCACAGCATGCCAGCCACACAAGCCCTGATCCCAAGTGGCTGTTGCAATTAATGCTCTAATAATTAATAATTGCTTCTCTCCAAATGGTGGATAGCAAGAGTGCTTTCCAGCAGGGTGAATGCCCAGCTACCTGGAAACACACAGCCCAAGGTCCCCTGACAGCACTGCTCAACCACAGAGACCAAAGTGGCTCGTGCTAATTGTTCAGTGACCATCAAGTGTGCAGCCCAGCAGGAGAGGCACTTCTCCCAGGAGCTGTTTGTTTCCCACTTTCACACAGCTCCCCTGGAACTCGGAGCACCAGGAGGGTTCAGCACGGCCCCCTGGCCCAGGCAGACACTCCCATGCAGGTCCTCCTGGGCCTGGTGCCACTTTCCTCCTCCACTGGACACCAGTGCCTTGCGTTGCAAGGACCAAACCCTTCCCTTCCCCACAAGACAAGACAAGGGGAGGAAAAAAAAACAAATTAGGTCAAATACTCCTGAAAAACACCAATTCCTTTGTATATAGTGATTGCACTGCAGTGTCATTTAATCTCAGCTTGCCACTGTCAGATATCAGCTGAAACTCCCTGCTTTGCTCTTGCTGCCATAATAAAGCACCAGGTATTTAATATTAACGAGGCAGATGAAACAGAAAGAGACCAGGCTGGCACTTTCTGTGATAAAAGACACTTTGTGGCAGAAAAGCATTCATTTAAAAGCACTAGGGATTTTCCTTGGCTTGCAAGTTACACACAATATACAGGAAACCAATAAAACCCTTTTCAAATGTAATTTAAAAAGTCTTAATCTTCTGATTCTGTAATTCATTGCTATGGAAAGCTATGGGAAGCTTCACAGAGAAAACAGGATTTGAACAACTACTTTTATCCTCCTCCAGTGTCCATACCCTTGTACTCACACTCAGGTAAAAATTCTAAGAGCTCAGAACTCTGACTGCCCAAAAAACAAAAGGCACAAGGAGGGCCTGCCAGAGCCCAAGCTGGACATGAACCAGATCTGAAGGAGGAAAAAGCAGCAGCCAACAGAGGTGGTGGTGGTGTGATTTATCACCAGTACAAGTCCCCAGACGATCTGGCAGAGTCCCTGCTCCTCTGGGGGTCCTGCCATGAAGCTTTGAGGGCTGTGCATATGTTGGGTCCCAGATGGCTGCATTAAGCCTCCTAATCACTCCTGGCAGTACCTGCTCCCACGATGACAATCTAATCTCTTGGCTGTAAAAGCTGACAAGAAATGAGCACTGTCTCCAATTATTTAATTCAACAGTTCCTGACAATACCAGTCTTCACACCTCAAACTAGGAACAAAGCAACAACAGACTATTGCAATACCATTGGCTGTGCTGTTTCCACTTTCACTGCAGATACACAAGAAATGTAATTCTACCAATTAAAACAAAAGGAGGCAGAGGAAAGAGAAGTCTTGAATCATAAAAAGAAACAAATCCAACTGCATTTATGCACCACTTCTTTACTGGCTTTTCCTACTGCACATTTCCCACACACATCTGGAGAATGTGGCAAAACTCCTGTAACTGCAGAGAGATGCCAAGAACGAGTGTCAGTGATAACCTGACACCTTCACCTTTCCAGGATGAAAATTTCTCATCCCCAGGATGTCCCAGAAGAACTAAGCCAGGACCATCAGCCTGACATTTTCCCTCACCTGAAAGCAGTCAGAAGCTGACTCAGACTGGAGGAGATGGGTTTTCACAGGGCTGGAAGGAGAGGATTTGTGCAAAACGCGAAGACTTGGCCATGGGTACAGGTGGGAACCTCTGTCTGGAGGGCAAAAGCAGCACTTGGTGCATTCACCACCTGCCTGCCAAACAGTTTCTGTTGAACTTCTTGCTCACACAGGACACTGTAATTCACTCTGTACCCAGTGATCCCACCACAAAAACACCCAGACTCGGCAAAACACCTTCACAGCCACGGACTGCCCTCAACAGTCCTGCAAGTCATTCCCAAGAGATCCCCCTCAGGATTCAAAACGCTTTCTTGTTTCCACACCCATCACGTGGGAGAGGTTACAATAATTTCTGAATGAAATACATAATATCCATGCAGACCCCCAGAACTGCTGCTGTGCACAGGAATCCATCCTCAGCAGCCACTGGCAAAGCAGGCAACAACCGTGGCGAGACCAAAGTGTTTCTAAAACAAGTCTTTTTCTATCAGCTTGTGCCAAGTATTCATGACCAGATCTGGTAAAGAAATAACCCACAATTACAGTACTTTAAGAACGTATTTCCAGCAGCTAAATCCCATCTGAAAATAAATCTGGGATGCACAAGTGGCGACAAAATATGCAGTTAGACAATAGAAAGATCTAAAGAAGCTGAGATGGAAGAAAAAAAAACCAACTCCCCAAAACAGCAGCAGTCTGTGCTTTGACAACACCCTCTGTAGGATGCTGCTACAGAAAACAGAAAGCTTAAGCCTGCAAGAAAAGATTCAGCTCCTTCCTATTCTGAGCAGCTTCAAAAGCTCTAAGTGCAAATTCAGATCCTGAGGCTGCTTTGCCACTTCCCCAAACACAGGCACGGAGTGTATTTTCAAGTAAGGAGTCCCAAAGATAGCTCAAGTCTTGTAAATCAGAGCTCAGGAAAATACCTGGACTCGCAGGGAAATGGCAATAACGGGCTCTGGGCAACAGGACATCACTTAAAACAGACAAGCAGAACACTCCACAGGATTTGGAAAGCTCACAGAAAAGCTAAAGGGAAACTACAGGGAGCTGCTTCTGCTTCTCCCCACTGCCTCATGCCTGGTCAAGTGGACCTTGCCTAACCCACATTAATCACCCCTGCCTGAGCTGGGGACAAGAAGAGCTCTGGCAACTGCTGCAAGTCCTGCCCACACACCTAAACCAGGCACCACAGTGCAGAGGACAAGGAAAGGCATCCAGACGGGAGAAGCAGCCAAGGAGCATCTCCCATTCCCATCACACAGCAGCAGGCAAGCCAGCAATCAAAAACAACATTTGGGGTTACTTTTTGTTACCACTGCTCTTAGCCAGGAGAGCAAGAGCCCGGTCTTGGTTTTCTGGCTGTGCTCTGAGCGCTCTCCAGCAGAACTAACACTGAGCTCTCCCCACGCCGTGGTGTTTGTCTGAGCCATTATTCTGCATCACTTACTACAGCAGCCTGCAGAGCTGCTCACAGAGCTGGAAGCAAAGGCAGCTACAGAGTGTGCCTAAAAAAAGCTTCAAGTACTACTGGGAGGCTTTTTTGTTTATTTTTAAATCACCTGGTTGCATCCAACAGTTCTACGCTGAAGCTGCTCCTGTATCTTTTCCAGCAAGAGCCACTGTGGCTTTCAGGACTGCAGCCCAGAGCCAAACCACACCGAGGAGGGGCTGGGAAAGGCAGGAGCACTTGCCAAGCCAACAGAAGACCCCATTCCCCTGGCACTGCTCCTGCAAAGCAAGCCACAAGCTACTGAGGTCCTGACCATGCTCTTGGAATTACCTCAGGAGGAAGAACCATAGAAAGAGAACCAACAGTCCCCAAATGGCTCGAGAGTAGGCAGCCAGCCAGTCAAGCCTCCTCTCTCCCAGGGGCTGCAGGGATGGGAAGAGGACATACAAAACATGCCTCAGCTCTGAGTAAGTATTTCACTTCTCAGATTCTTACTTAATCAATCCCCAGCATTATTTTAGGGGCTCTGCTCAGACACTAAAATTGATTCCACATCATCTCATCTACACAAAGTAAAGACTCTCCAAGTATCTCCATCAAATCCTGACTCCAGACCAGCTCTCTTTGTGCTGGAAGAGCTAGAGGCCCTGAGCATGTGGTGGGCTGGGCACATAACCTGTCCCATAACTGTGCTGGAAAAAGGCAAGAAGTAGGCAGGTTCCCACCATTGTTAACATCAACAGGAGCAGCAAGAATTGTCTGAAAGAATTTCCTACTGCAAACAAGGCACCGAGGTGAATAAGGAAACTGAAGAGGTCACAAACTAAAATACAGTCCTGTGTGCACCACCCAGGTCTGCCTCCCTGGGGCAGAGAGCTGAGCCAGGCCAGGCCCAAGAAACCCCACTCAGCAGCTGAAAGCTGGCAAGGAAGCCTAACCCTGTGCCCTGGCCACCTCAGCAGCCCCACCCACGCCCACAGCACCACAGTCACAGTGAGAAGAGCCTGCACTGCTCCCTGGAGCACGCCCAGCAGCAGGGACAGCTCAGCCTGGAAGTTAACTTGGAAGAGGACAAGCTGCAGAGTAGCCAGGGCACTGCTGACCCATGCCTGGAGCACAACAGTCCCCTCCCTGACCTACTGCTGTCCTAACCACTCTGTCAGCTCCACACCAGCACCAGCTCCTCTCCCACCCAGTCACACCTTTGGCAGTGGAGATGACCAGACACTGGGTTACCAAGAGCACAGAAACACTCAGAGACAAGGGGCACCCCCTTTCTTTGTGCTCATCCCACTCTCTACCTTCCCATCACTCTCTCCTTCCTCCCCTCCATGGAAACCAGCAGTCAGTCTCTCATTATCAAGTACTTTTAAAACAGATGGAAGAATACACTGTGCTGTTTTAATCTCCCAGATAACGTTTTTATGGTTCCCATGTAAAATTTGCATTCCAGCTCCATTTTCCCTCAGTTTTTGTTTGACTTGGAGAGGGGTGCACATCAGTGTCTATGTTTGAGTAAATACAAGCTTCATTCCTTTCACACAATCAAGCTCTGATTCTATAAACACTCAGGATAAACACATAAAGAGAAGAGTAGGGAGGACAGAGCCCTATTTCACTCTCTGACCTACTAAGAAACCATCCCACACTGGTCAGGATGCTGGGAATTAACCCAGGAGGAAGAAAGGGGTCCCATAATTAGCACCCCTCAACAGTTTCCATACTGCAAGTGGCTTCTGTCACCCTGGGCCCAGACGGCCACATGCAGCTCCCAGCCTGGTGCATGTTTAAGCACACACATGGTTTCCATCAGCTGAGAGCTCCCGGGGCAGCTCCCAGCACCAATCCTGCCCGAGCTGGGCTTATGCACGCCTTTACATTTACATTTACATACCCAGAGCAGCCTCCATGAAGCCAAATGGAATTACAGGCAGCACATGACACATGTGCCCTCACATCTGTGGGATCAGGGCCCGAAAATGAAAGCCGCCCATCCCTCCACAACACGCCCTGCTCGGCTACAATTAAACACAGACGCTTCAGAGCAGTTTGCTCAAGTTATCTTTTATGCATGCTTTTACAATTAACATAATGTCATATCCTGCCAGGACCTAAAAGGTTGTGACTCAGGAATGTTATCATCGTTTTAAGTCCAACTGACTCGCTTTTGGTTTCATTCCTTTCCTTTCCCCTGCCATTAATTCCCTTTCCAACAAGACAAGTACCACTCCGGGCTCAATCAGATTTTGTAACAAAGTTGCGAAACAAATCTTCACCAGTCCTGCCCTGCTCTAACATATAATTAACTGCTCCTTCCGACTCCCGGCCGCCCTCCCCGCAACACAACAGCAGCACGCCAAGTGCGGGCACAGAGGGTTAGATAAGAAGGTACACGAGACAGAACACCCCCAACATCTCCTGACTGTCAGCCCGCTGTCCTTTCTTCTCTTATCACGCCAAGATAAAACAAATCTTCTGCAAAAAGCACCGGCTCCCGAGGGTGAAGGGTCTGCCCCCGAGCTGCCTGCGAGGAAGCTGAGTGCCCTCATCCTTCCCTCTCCCACACACACACACACTTCTCAGGCCGAAGGATGCTTTTTCCTGCAGTCAGTCCCATTGGACTGGACTCAGCAGCACACAGAGAGGAATTTGGTTTAACTGGTGCAAAACCCTCTGTGGAGGCTGTTTTGGGATTGCTCATGGGCTTGGAGAGGCTGAGTAGCTGAGTAGCAACATGAGTTTAACATAATGACAAAAAAATAAAGCAAAACACATACTCAGGAACAACCAGCAATCTCATCTTGCAACAAGCCACGTTCCTGAGCCTATTCATGTTGAGAGGTTACTGCTCCACACAAAGCCAGAAGACTCTGCTTGGCAATACCCTTCAGCCTGCCCTAAAAACCAGCTGAAGCCATAATTTCAATGCATCTTCTAACACTGAGGGACAAACTTCAATTTCCAAGCGTGCTTTAGACCTTAAGATCAAGGAACCATTTCAGAAGAAGCTTTACAAATCGCTGGTATAATTTACAGGTATTCTGTTAATAAACATCAGCTCTTATTTTGCTTAGTAGCATAACTTCCCCACCTCCAGTAACACCATTAACCCCATCTCCATACATTTCTTTGCCACATCAGAGGAACCACACAGCCTCGCAGATCCATAAGCACATCATAAACGCCAGAATAAACTGTCTCATTCTGATCACATCTTGAACGCAGACCATTTTCTGGTTGTGAGAAGGAGCCACATTCAAGTCCTCGGCTCATGGGCAACATCTGTGTGACTCGCGAGCACTGAAAAAGTTGCCGGGAAGTCGGTCAAGTCTCTCCCTCCCGCGGCCGACGATGCACAAAAGTGCATTCAGTCTGGTCACGGTAGAGTTTCATTCACGTTTCTTCAAGCTGGATGCAAGAGAGATTTGCCTTTTTTTCCTTTTTTTTTTCCATGAACAGCATCTGTTAGTTTTTGTGGCTTTGGGCTCTTTTTTCCCCTCTCTGTAAAGGGGAAATCTTTTGTCTTTCTCAACATGGACGTAAAAATAACTCCATGCCACCACATCCCGAGAAAAACGATCACGCTGGAAAACGCAAGACACGCGTGTCCCTCGGGAGGCTTCCACTGCGGGACTGCCGAGCCTGTCCCGCCGCAGCCCAGCGCCCCTCCCCAAGGGATGCCGGCACGGCCCGTCCGCCCACCCCGCCCGCAGCTTTTCCCATCCATGGCAAGCGGCGGGGCAGGAACACTCGCGGCCAAGCACCACCACCTCAGCCCGGGGGCCACCGCCTGCCCGTGGGCTCGGAGCGCGGGGCTGCGGGACCAGCTGCCCGCCGCCAGCCCGGCCCGGCCCCGCCAAAATCCCGAGTCGCGGCCCCAAAACGCGGACAAAAAGTTTTGCGCGGGCCCCCCCGGCCCCAGGAACGGGCAGAGGCGGCGGCGCCGCGGCGAGCCCGCCGTGCCCTCCGGCCCCGCGAACTCCGCAACCCGCCGCGGGCACCGCACCCCTACAACCTCCGGCAGGGCATCGCACCCCTACAACAACACCAGGCTTGCCATCGCACCCCTACAACCCCTGGCTAGGTACGGCGCCCCTACAAAAACCCCGGCTCGCCATCGCACCCCTACAACAACACCAGGCTTGCCATCGCACCCCTGCAACCCCCGGCTCGGCATCGCGCCCCAACAATCCCCTGCTCGGCATCGCGTCCCTACACTTCCCCTGCCCGGCATCACATTCCTACAACCTCGGCTGGGCATCCCGCCCCTACAAAAACCCCGGCTTGCCATCGCACCCCTACAACAACACCAGGCTTGCCACTGCACCCCTACAACCCCCGGCTGGGCATCGCTCCCCTACAAACCCTGCTCGGCATAGCGCCCCTACAACCCCCGGCTTGGCATCCCGCCCCTACAACCCCCGGCTCGGCATCCCGAGCCTACAACCCCCGGCTCGGCATCCCGAGCCTACAACCCCCGGCTCGGCATCCCGCCCCTACAACCCCTGCCCGCCATCGCGCCCCCGCAGCCCCAGCCCCGCGCACCGCCGGTCTGCCCACGGCCACGGCCATCGCGGTGCTGTGCGCTGTGCTCTGCGCTGCCGTCCCGCCGCTCTGCGCCGCCTGCTAGCACTGCAACATGGCCACCCGGCGGGGAGGGCCCATGCGCAATGCAAAGGGGCCGGGCGGCGAGGCGGGACCCCCCCGGCCCTGCCCCGGCACCGCCCCGCCGCTCGGGGAGCCCCGCGGTGCTGCGAGCGAGCCCCGGCCACCCTGCGCTAATCCCGGCCCTGCCCGCGCCCCGCCAAGCCGGGCCGCGCGTATCGTCCCCTTCACCCGAAAGAGTCGCTGCCTCCCTCCCTGGCAGCCCCACAGCTGAGAGCACAGACCCCTCTGCTCCTGGGACCTTGGCAAAGCGTGGCCGTGGGTTCGGCAATGAGATACTCAAAACAGGGAGGCACACAGGAGCCCCTGACTCACCCGTGTAACAACACAGAGGGCAAAACCTGACACCTCGCTCCTCTCGTTTCTATGAGCTCTTCTCTCCTGTCAAAACACTCCATTTTTCAGCAAACTGGGTGTACCAAACAACAGCCATGGTGGCCAGTCACCCTCCCACTTGACAAGTGATTTCCAGGGGCGAAGTGAAGCACAGCATAGCTGGCTCCTTGCCGCTCCAACTGACAAAACACTTAACATCCCGGTGATAAGCATGACATCCCTTTACCTGCAAAGGTGGGAGTCTTAGGGCTAAACTCAACACGTCTGCTTGCAAATCTTCAACCAAGATAGCGATGAAGCCCTGCAGTGCTTTGTGAGGCATAAAACCACACAAGGCTCCAGAAGACAGAGACACAATTTGCTGCATGCATGAAGGATACACTGAATTACACACAAATCAGAGCTACCCCCATATGTGAACATCCCCAGAATCGCAACAAAAAAACCAGCAGGATAAAAGCTAAGAGACCTCCTACAAGCAAGCAAGCCAAGGTAGTGGTAGAGCAAACAGACCTCAGCAATGCACTTACCATTTGTATGCTCTTTGATCTCAAGCTCATTCCTTTTCCCTCCAAACCCCATTTTTGTACGGCTATGAAGAAGCACAAGTCTGTTTGCAAAGGGCTACAGAGTCCATGTATCTCCCTCCTGCAGCTTTTTTAGTCACATTTCAAAGAACTCGGGAGCTGATCTTTCAGAATGGTCACCCAAACCAAGCCCCTGAGCCCCCAAACTGAGCCAGAGCCAATGGAAGTGCAGGACAGTTCCTGGCCCTGCTGCCCATCAGGGGTGAGGATCTGCACCTGGACAGTGCACTTAACCAGGCACAGCTGCTACACCAACGGACACTGGACACGGGGAGGTTTCTACCAGGAACATCTTGCAAGCATAGTTGATGCAGTGCTTTTATGACAGTAACATCTTAGGTGTTAATGCTAAAATGTGAGGGAGGCTTCGATATTAACCTCATTATTGCTCCTGTGGCAAATTCCTCCTGCACACACGGCTCCAGTGAGGAGGTGCCGAGCGTGCCTGCGCTGGGAAATGCGCCCGGACCAGTGCAGCCTCTAGTGGAAACCTGACGATCAGATCTAAAGAGCTGCCCTCGTTGCACCTGTGGGTGAGGCAGACTCTGCTTCCCCTCCTCTGAATTAGAGGCATGCATGATACTCCTGCATCAGCATAACTTAACAAACATGAAAATCTTCCACGCTCGCAAAACCTTCATGTGACTCACCGTGTCCTTCCTTGGCCCGGAGCTGGGAGAGCTGTGGCCGAGGTGTCTCCACGATACTCAGGCATACACACACCTTCCTGGGTATGGCTGTTCGTGCTGAAAGAGCAGAGGGGGGGAAAAACATCAACACCAAGATATGTTCTGCAATCTTCTCAGATCTCAGCTAGTGCAGTTCCTTGCATTCCTAGTGCTCAGTGGGAAGAAGCAGACCCCCAGCTCCTGAAAGTTTCGTAACTGCTGCTAACAAATGTGTACCCGAGCAAAGGGAATTGCCAGTCCCTCATCCTAGACACTCTGTGGGAGTTGTTTCCATGTTTCCAAAGCTGGTAGGCATCATTTTGCAGACACAGCGAGTTAATGCTTTAATGCCCCTTTGTGTCAGTCGCAGGCCATTTGTCAGTTAAAGGGGAAGAGAAGGTACACAGCAGAGACACAAGTTTGGTAACTCTCACCTCCTGTTTATAAACAAACAAGGGTACACAGCTCTCTAAAGGCAACATCTTATCGCATAACAACAGAAAGCTGCCAGACTGTGTTGATGGGCTTTTTTTTTTCTTTCATGTTGAATTAGGCTTGGTCCTGCCTCCCTTTTGTGATTAGCACTACTCAGAGCTCACTCCAATTTCACCCAAAGAATCAAGAGATCTGCTGCGTCCAGAACCCCCAAAGAGGGTGAGACAGGGGTGAAAACCCCAGCTGAAATCAGGGCAATGTGGTATCATGGAAAGCTTCCTGCTTATGCCTCAGTTCATGAAGCCAAAGCAACACTTTCATAGTTGCATTGTCATGTGCCAGTGTTTTATCTTCACAATTTATTCTCCTTTCTTATTTGTGATCACAGCTACACCACAATGCTCCATTCATTTCATCTCAGACACTTCCACTGAGAGCATGCTGCTAACAAATGCTGTTTTGACTGCAATCCAGGGCTCATCAGAAGAGCAGGGAGAAACAATTTTATGACTGGAAGAACTGCACCAAAACACGTACAAAGTGATAAAATACGAACATGAGCCCTTATCCTCCTCCCAGCACCTGTGCCCTACCCACTGATGGGATGTAGCTTGCACACATCACCTATTGCAATCTCTGCCCGTGGTTTGTGAGGGTTGCAGCAGGCTGGAGGATATTCCAGCTGCTTACATGACAGGCAGCTAAAAATATTTATGGATAGCTGGGAGCCTGCAGCAGAGATGGTTTCTGGAGCGTGACTTAGGGCCTGATCCAGACCTCTTTAAAGCCAGCGAGCCTACACTGAGCTCAGTCCCTCCACGCCTGTGTTCCCTGATTGTAAGAAGGAAAATCCACCACAGCCCCTCTTCCCACACTTTCCACCCACTATCCACTCCCCAAACTCCTTGGGGCAGGGGCTTTCAGTTGTTTAGTGCTTACAGGGCACACTGTCCGATGGGTGCTCTGATCTTGTCCATCCCTCTCAGCTGTTACAGACACACTGTGATAACAGACTTAGCAATACCTGAGATCCCCACGCTGGTAAAATGTGTGTCCAACCTATCTGAGCCACACAGCAAATACAGAGATGAGATGAGATATGATTTGACTACAGGCACTCTTGGTATTTGTGTGTGGTTGTTGTACATGGGTACAATCCCACACACTTGTAATATCAGTTAACTGGAACCACAGCACATTTGTGAATCTTTATTGCCAGTTTTCCTAAGGAGCTGAATCACAGGGCAGGTCAGGTTGGAAGGCACCCCTGGACATGGCCTCTGGCACAGCTGAAAGGCACCTCTGGCACAGCCCCTGCCCAGGAGTCCCACGGAGCATCTCCTGAGTATGGAGACCACAACCTCTCTGCGCAAACTGTTCCAGTACTTGACCACCCTCACTGTAAAATGGCTTTTCCTCACAGGATTTCTTGCATTTCAATTTGCGTGTATTCTCTCCTGTCCGTTCACTGCCACGACTGATAAACCACTGTCTCCTCACTGCCAGTCAGCACATGACCCTCGCACTTCTCAGCTCCTCCAGCCCCCGTATCCTGCTTTCCTCCTTCGCTGTCACCCCGGCTCGCCGCCCCACGGGCCACCACCCCGGGCAAAGGCGACCGGGCGGTGGCGGCCCGGCTGCGGAGGAGGAGGCGGAGAGGCCGGCGCGGCAGGAGGCGGGTTTCGCCGTCACACCTGGATTGAGCACGGCGGCACCGCACGGAGCACTGAGAGCCGGCCGGCCCGGAGCATGGCGCGGGAGCTGAGCCAGGAGGCTGTGCTGGACTTTCTCTGGGCTGCCGGGGGGCGAGCCCCCAACACGGCGCTGCTCCGCCACTTCCAGCGCTTCCTCCGCGACCCGGCGCTGACGGAGCAGCAGCGGCGGGAGCGCCGCGAGTACTTCAAGAGTCTTGTCAACTCCCTGGCCACCGTCCACCCCGCCGCCGCCCCCGGCGCCTCCAAGGACATCGTACTCCGCCGCAGGTACCGCGACCTCCTCGATGAGGACCTGTCGCCGCCAGAGGAACAGCGGGAGGAGGAAAATAAGGAGCCCGAGCCGCCGCCGCCGCCGCCGCCGCCGCCCCGACGCGACCCCGCCGGGCGGCGCGGCCCCCGCGGCGAGGCGGCGGGGCAAGGGCGGCCGTGCGGGGGGCAGCCCCCGGGGGCGGCGGTGTCGGGGGGCTGCTCCGCGCGGGGTCGCGGCGGGCCCTGCTGCGAGTGCCGCCGGGCGCTCCGCGCTGCCGCCGCCGCCGTCCCCGCGCCGGGCCCCGCCGGGGCGCCCCGCGCCCGCTGCCCGCCGCCCCCCAGGCAGCCGCCCCCGTACCGGACCCAGCCGCTGTCCGCGGGGCCCGGGCCGCTTCCCCCCGGCGGCACACGGCTCTCCCGGCCGCCGGTGCTGCCCCCGGGTCCTGGGGCGCTGGCCCCCGCTGTGCCGCCCCGGTCCCTGTCGCCGCCGCTGCCTGCCGCCGGGCAGCCCTCTGTCCGGCCGTCCCGGTCCCGGTCCCCACCGCTGCCGTCGGGCCCGGAGCTGCTGCCCCGCGACAGGCCGCCTCAGCCCCCGACCGGGATGCCCCTACTGAAGGCTCCACCGCCCTCAGCAAACCCGAGGGGCCGACCACCCGCCGGACCCTCCCAGTCCCCGCTGCTGTCATCGGGCCCCAGGGCGCTGTCCCTCACCGAGTTGTCCCCATCCCGGTCCCTGCCGTTGCTGTCTGCCCCCGTGGAGCTGCCCCCATCCCAGTCCCTGTCGTTGCTGTCCCCCACCGAGCTGCCCCCATCCCGGTCCCTGCCGTTGCTGTCTGCCCCCGTGGAGCTGCCCCCATCCCAGTCCCTGTCGTTGCTGTCCCCCACCGAGCTGCCCCCATCCCGGTCCCTGCCGTTGCTGTCCCCCACCGAGCTGCCCCCATCCCGGTCCCTGCCGTTGCTGTCTGCCCCGGGGGTGCTGCCCCTGTCCCGGTCCCTGCAGACACTCCCTGCCAGCCCTTCCTCATCCCCACGGCTTTTACCAGACCCAGAGGTGCTCCCCTCCACCAGGCTGCCCCCATCACAGTCCAGGTCCCTGCAGCAGCTCCCCACCAGGCCATCGCCAGCCCTGCCGAGGGGACCCAGGGGGCTGACCTCCAACGGACCAACCCATCCTCAAGTCTTGTTGCTTTACCCATGCCAGACCCTCACACTGCCGGCAGGTCCTGGGGTCGTGCCCCGCACCACGCCATCCCAGTCCCTGCCGCAGTCCCCGACTCAGCCAGCCCCATCCCGCTTCTTGCAGCCACGCCCTGCCGGGTCACCTCCATCCCAGTCCTTGCAGCCAGCCCAGGGCCCCGCAGAGCCCCAAGCCCCAGAGAGCTGTCCCCCAGCACCGCTGCCCGTCTTCAGGAGCATCAGGTGCCAGCTAGCTCTGTCAGAGGTGCAGGACACACCCGCCCCGCTGCCCGAGGACTGTGAGCGGCAGCCCCGCACCACGTTCACCAAGGGCTCCCCTAGGAAAGCCCTAAGCCGGGGGCCAGCGGTGCCCCTGGGCCAGCGGGAGCACGCCTGGCTAGTGGCGATGTCAGCGGGCTGCTGGGCACGGGTGCGGGGGCTGTTCCTGGAAGAGCCGGAGCTGGCCCTGCAGCGGGACTTCATGTCGGGCTTCACGGTGCTGCACTGGCTGGCCAAGCACGGCGACGGGCCCGGCCTGCAGGAGCTGGCGGCGGCGGCGCAGCGGGTCGGGCTGGCCCTGGACGTGGACGCCCGCTCGGGCTGCGGGTACACGCCGCTGCACCTGGCTGCCATACACGGCCACCAGTTTGTCATCAAGGTGCTGGTGCTGCAGCTGGGCTGCCAGGTGCAGGTGCGGGACAGCAGCGGGCGCCGGCCCTGGGAATACCTGCGCGGCTCCAACTCGGGGGAGATCTGGCAGCTCCTGGAGGCACCCCGGGGCACAATTATGTTCCCCACGCAGCCCTTGGCCCGCAGCGTGTCCTCTGCCAGCAAGGACTCGCTGTCCACTGGCAGGGCAGCACTGCCGTCCTGCCTCAGGGTGCAGCATGGCCGTGGGGCAGCATCCCGCCGAGCCAGCAGTGAGAGTGACTGAGGGACAGCTCCCTGGCATCCCCTGCCAGCGGAGATGGGACCTTGGTGGCCATCCTGCGACAGGAAGCCATGCAGGCAGAACAAAGCTGTGAAACAGACTGAACCCATCCAAGAATGTACTTTTAAATTATTCTAATGAACAGTTGTCCGAGCCTCTCTGCCTTCCCTCCCATGTCTTGCTTTACTACCAGTGAGAGGATGGAAGCTGGCAGAACCCTTGGGAGTCAAGCCCTCTGCAGCCCACAGGGTTGGCACCAGCTGCTGGGTGCAGCCACGATCCCCAGCATCAGTGGGACCGTGGGTCTGGGCTGAAGCTCAAAGCTGGCCCCAAGCAGGGTGGAGTGCTTGCTTTTGCTGACAGTGACAGATTATTGCTGGTCCTGGTGTTTGCAAAACACTTGTTTACACCACCTAAATTCTGGGGAGTAGTAAAACTGCATCCCTTTTTAATCCCAGCAGATTAAGGATGAGTCCTGCTTTTAAAAATGCAGCTGATCAAGATCCAGCCTTCCAGCAAGAGTCCTCAGAGAGCCACTGGCTGGGGCAGAGGGTGGCAGTGGGACAGCCAGGAGTAGGGAAGGGTGTTTCCCAGGCCACCTTGCCCACCAGCCCATGCCCAAAGGAATGCAGGGCAGCACCACAGCCCTGCTCCCTTCCACACCTGCCTGGGGCTGCCCAGCAGCAGCGATGCCACTCCCTCATTCCTGCATCTCCAGCCGCTCTCCTCACACCGCAGGACTAGGAAGTGGTACCCATGTTGTGGCTAGAGCCCCATTCCCACGCCTGGGGATGGAAAGCCTTGCAGCAGGAGTCTGTGCTGGGCACTAAAGGAGCTGTGCTGTGCTATGGGTTCCAAGCTTGCAGGGGGAAGGCAGCTTCATAAGCAGAGCTCCATTTCCTCAGAGATTCCAGCACTAAATTGCCTGTTAGGTATTCATGTGATGGGAGTGGGTGGGATTGAGGGGCCAAGTGCAGTGAAGAGATGTCCAGTGCAGTCATTCCTCAGAGCTTACAAATAATGAGCTGTCTTTAGGAATTACATGGGTCCTGTAATGTACTCTGCTCTCTGATTTAGCCTAAAGGAGCTTCTAAAGCATCAGAAAGGCAGTAAATTAATCTTGCATCTAATCTGGCTCTCCTGTAGATCCCTTTTGAAGGCAGGAAGAGAGCTGAGATACACGAGGCAGAGGTCCATCACTGCCTGGGTGATGCTCCTGCAGCTGTAGGACCAGTGAAACTGGGGCTGCTGGCTCTGTCCCAGTGGGAGGTTTTGGGACAGACCACAGCAGTAGGTGGGACTGCTCCTGGATTTGAGGCATGTGCCTAAATGGCTGCAGTTTCGGGGAGGAACGGGAATGAGGGCAGCAGAACCTGACCCTTGCATAACACGCGTGCCAGGGAATGCCTCGAGTCCTTGCTCAAGCACTAATTGAGGTCTCTGCTCTGCCCTGGCTTTATTTGAGGGAGGAACTCTTTCCTGCAGAAGGGAAGCTACTCTGCCTGATTCTGTGACCACAAAAGGCTGGAGCCTTTTCCTGGCTTGGTTTTCTTTTTTAACAGGGGAATGAGCTCACTAAACCGAGGCAGAGTCCTGTCAATGATCATCCCTCTCTGAGAGGACAACACAAACTTGAACTCATATAAGAAATTCAACTCTGAAGTGCCCTCTGAGCCATTGGTGTGGGCACCTCCAGGACTCCCCCACAGCAGGAGGAATCCTGTCTATCTCCTTTCCTCTGACAGAGCCTTCCTGTGCAGGGAGGTTCATGGAAGGAACCCCAAATGAAAGAAGTGAGCTGACTGAAGCATATCTTTTCTCCACAGCTTCCAAAGGGAGGGTTTTCCCCTTCCGTGCTGCTAAGGCAGCACTACCTTGGGATTCTCATCTTACAGCCTTTCCATGACCTTTCTCTGTGACGCAAACCAAAGTGGCACTTTGTTTTTCTGCACACTGTTGCAGACCTCACCTCTCATCTTTTCCAGAGCCCTTTTCTCTCCCTAGCAGTGTTGTTAGACTGAACTAAATAAGTTGTGACCCAATTTCGTGACCACTGATTGCTTGCCTGTTGAGATGACACAGATAAGAAGCTGCTTTCTCCAATTTTCAAATTATAAGGCAGGAGGTTTGAAAGTGAGAAACACCTTCCCATGCTGGATTCAGTGTGCATTCACTCTGGTTTATCACCTTAGTGATATCAGGAGTGTTAATATTGGTAATAGTGCACAGCTCCTACACCACACTTTAAAAGCAGCCCATCACTGCTTGTGGGAATCACCATTCTTTTAACCCACAGGAAGCCTCATGCTCCAAGTTTTCTGCTCATGAAATAAGCAGTGGACAGGAGGAAACCCATCTCCAGCCCATTGTGGAAGGCAGGGCCAGATCTTTTATCAGCCATGCCTGGAGGAATCACATAGATCCAAACAGTCAGGAATGATCCACCACTGGGTATACACAGAGCAGTCTGAGCATCTCAGTTTCAAAGCTCTCCTGACCTCCTTACTACTTACCTGTCAGCCTGCCTGGCCCCTTCCACACCTGTGCACTCTGCTGTTTCCTCCTTTCAGCTGGACGTGGCTCCTGGCTCCACACCCAGTCCAGGCATCTGATTTTGCACCACCCTGAAACACAGGACATGTCATAGATTAATGCACAGCAGGACTCTGCCCTCTCCTCTCACTGCTTTTGAAAACACACCTCCCACTTGACAGCTGCTGATGATAAAGTCCACCCCTCTGCTCTCTAATGCTTATCTCTGACCAACTGCTTTGTACTCCAAAACCCACGTCCTGCAGAGGAAAGGGGGTGTTTTTTCACAGGGTGGCCTTTGCCCATCACATACTGTCAAGCCTGAGGACTCAGGGCCTCACAAAATTATGGTGAAGGTAACCCTGAGGTCACAGTGCCCCCCTGTCACCACCTCCCTGCTCCTGGGGCACACATTTTGCACACACTCATCAGATTGCTGAGGGCAGACAGCACAGCAGAGCTGGGTGTGCATCTTGTGAAGGTCTCAGTGACGTTCCCAGACTGTGGTTCTGGTGAGACTCATGCCACAGCCTTCCCTCAGGAGTTGCCCAGGTGATCTCCTAATGAAGTCTATTTGTTCCTTGCCAGCTGGCCTGTGCCTGTAGGGTCCTTGTCACTCAAACCCACCAGAATGGCTTCTGAAACCAGCACTCGGCAGTGCTGAATGGGGTAACCCAGCACAGAACAGGGAGCACCTCAGCTCGAGTCCCACTTTGGGGCAGGGATGTTTAATGGAGATACGAAGCTCCTCCCACTCAGCAAATCGAGCGGAGCTTCCCATCTGCAGACACACCAAACGGACACTGAGCTTCCCACTCCGAGAGCAGAAAGCTGGAAACAACTTGCTGTGCTTCAGTTCTGGCTTTTGTACAAGCCTCTGGACAAGGCCCAAAGGGTGGAGCAATGGTGGGAGCCCAGCTCAAACAACCCAAGAGGCTTTCATGCAGTTGCAAAAGTGTTCCTGGGCAAAGCAGATGAGCAGTAGCACAGAATGCTGCTAACCCGAGCTAAAGGCCAGGGCACCCTTGGTATCACTGCACTTCATGAAGCAACAAGAAAGAGAACTCACAGAATGGGGAAAAAAAACACATTGAAAAGTGCATCATACAAAAGGCAATTTTTTTTCTCTTGTGACAAACGCCATTTGAATTAAAGACTTTGTGTACAACTCCAGGGTGGGAAGAAAGTCTTGCACACTTTTAGGAAGTAATGAGGCAACCCCAATTGCTACCAAATCCTGCTAAAGTTAGAATTTCTCATGACTACATTTCCTGCAAGTAGCACCAGATGGCAGCTTAGCAGAGTGGGACTTACAATAAGAACCCTCTCCCCAGTTAACAGTACAGTTTCTCCAACCCAAGTTTCCCCATTAAATGAGAATTGTTAGCCTTTCAGGGAAAAACAAATTTTGTCTTTGGAAACTGAGTCACACTGGAAAGCACTAAAAGTAGAATTCTTAGTTTAGTTAAATTAACACCCCTCATCCCCAACATGAGGCTATTTAAGCCAAGAAAATGTGTTTTCCCATTGATTTAAAGGAATATATTTTAAGATACCAAGAAGGGCTTGGTGGTGAGGCAGTATTGTGTTAAATACTTAACTGAGTACATAGTTAGACACTTAACTGAGCCTGCCTGGGAAGAATAGAGGGGTGATCTTGTGTTGGTTATATTTTTTTCATTAGAGCCATTACTTTGATCTGGTAGAGCAAACTTCTCTCTGGATGGTTTAAAGAAGACTAAGGCTCATGGTACTTTAAATCTGGATTTGATTTTGGCAAAGGCATTTTAGCTCCTGATGTCTATCAGGGCTTTCTTACTGTACAGTCTCTCCATAAAATATAAGCAAACTGTTTAAGGAGCAAATTGTTGAAGAAGTCAGAGTTTCTGTTGTGAAGGGAACACCCACCACTGGCAAGGTCCTCCACACATCATGTCAGTCAGTGTGGACTGGCCTCAGGTGGCATTTCTGAAGTTGCCATGGGAAGCAAGGACTAAAATCCTTTGGGCTTCCCCCTTGCTGCAGAGCCTCTGTGGAAAGAGGTCCTGGTTTAAATATTTCCTTTTGGCTTTCCTGTGACACACCTCTAGACTGAAGGAATGTTCTGATAAATTTGATACAAGAGGAGGTGGTTTATGGCCTTTAGTGCAGCTTGGAATACTCCAGGGAAAGTGGGAATTAGAAGAATTTGAGTTGGGTGTCTCTGGAGTGCCACAGTAACTCTGAAGGGAACAAATAGCTTTGCACAGCCAAGCACAGGGCAGGCCTTGTCTGGGGTTGTCCAAAGTCCTCGAGGGAGCTGCATGTCACTGGGAACTAGAAGAGACTGTTTAAGGGCAATGGGAAGGTCTCACAGAGAGGACAAGAAGGGCCTCTCAGGCCTTACTGGGGAGCGGTGTTGCCACAGGGGTGCAGAGCTGTGCTCCCCAACAACCAGCACTGCCCCCTCCTTATCTCCCCGTGGTTCTCACACTGCCTGCTGATGGTATCTGAAGTGGCCCTAGAACCAAATGGGGAGCTGATAAGGCAGGGTTTGTCCCCAGTGCCAGGCTGTTTGCAAGGACAGTGGGGCCTGAGGGAAAAGCAAACCCTGCCACTCACTTGCAGCTGTTGTGCTTTGGGAGAGGCTGCGCCGAGTTTGGGGGCACTGAGGGTCCCTGCCCTGCACCATCCCTGGCTCCCATTCCTGCAGCTTTGCTCTCCCTGCCCTTACCAAGGGCAAGCCTGCCTGTCACTGGGGGTTGCTGTGCCAGTGCCTCTGGGGCAGCCCCTGCATCTGTGTGCACGGGGGGGGGACCCAGGGGACACCCTGTCACCCCAAAGCTGCATCCTGGGTTGCAGTGGGTCCCTTGCCACTGTCTGTGCTCGTGCCAAGTGGCATCAAGTCACCCCAAAGGCAGGAATACCTTTGCTGAATATTATTGAAGAGTGTAAAATGCAAACACTGGAAGAGGATTAAGCCTTACATAAGAAAACATGTATAGAATTGCAATAGGAGATAATCTCACTCTTTTCCTTCCTTGTACTAAAACACTTAAGCTGAGTGTACAATTCTGTTTGAGTCATAACATCAGTGACAAAGGGAAAGCCTGAGTCTGGTTTTCACATATTTTTTTGCTACAAGTTTAAGCCACAAGCCTGTTAAGTTGTGTTGGTTCTCCCCATCAGAGTCGTGGTCACTGCAGTCCATAGGCCAAGGCAAGGAATGCCCCACAGCAGCAGGAGGGGTGAGCTCACAGCACCAGAGGCTGACAAAACCCCCCAGAAGTCCCCAGGTGTAAAGTCTGGTTTCTGGAGAGGGGGCTGAGCAAGGTTGTTTCACAACACAGGGTATGTATGTATCAATATATCCAAACACATCTGTTTCCAGCAGAACATGAGCCACAGTGCAGCACCACAGAAAGTTGTACATCTCATGGACTAGACGTGGCTGAAGTGTTCTAGAGGGTCAAAAAGCAGGAATGCAATGCTCTTGCCAAGGCAGGGCAGCTTCCAGGCAAGTGGCTGTAATGAATCCCCTCTCCAGGGGGTCAGTGAGCCTGGCAGCCTGGTCTCCAGGTCAAGGCACAGGGATGGGCACTGCCAGGGGAAGTTACACATTCCTCTTTGCATAAACACTGGAGCTGGTTTAGTCATCTGCTGCACAGCAGGCTCCAGGGAGATGCAGATGCTTGAGCTGAGCAGTTATTTGCATCTGATTCGGATATTTCATCTCTTTGCTTTATAAATACTGAATAAATGATTGAAGCAAAGATCTTGCAACTCTGCCCTCTCCTTGCTTTCTTGTTGCTGCCTCACAACCAGCCCAAGGTTGCTGTTCCTCACACTGGTTGCCTGTTGATCTAATGTTAGGTGAGTTTTTAGCTGCTGGGTGGCCTGTGCTGGAGAGGAGCAGGAATCAGCCATGGATCTGTAGGTCCCTGCATTCAGACAGGGCCTGTGCAAAGTCCTGCTCCTTTGCCTGTGGTCAGAGGGGAGGGCGGATACAGCGGTGCTTCCCTTGGACTTTGGGATCTGGCAGCCTTTGGCTGAGTCACAGCTGAGGCCTTGGGCATGAGTCACACTCTCCCAATTCTTCCTGTCAGTGTGAGAAATCCCTCCCTTTCCCCTGCACCCTGCAGTGCCCAGGGCTCCCACCACTGCCTAATGCTTTCATGGACCCAGCCAGGAGCACCACAGCCCTCCGGGGGTTTAGCAGCAGGGGTTCTGATCTGCCCACAGTGCTTGGGAATGATGCTCTTGCTTCCAAGCACAACTTAGTGCACTGCCACTTGTATTTCCAAATATGTGTGCCATGTGCATGTGTGTAACTGGTTCTTCCTTTATCTATCAGGTAAGAGGCTACCCTGTGAAATGGCCTCTCATGAATAATGGGGCAATCAAATGATCTGCCTCCATTTGATACTGAGTTACAGCTGCTGTACCAAAGGGATCCAGCACCCTTAGGCTCAGACCTCAGTGTATCTTTGTCCATTGCACTTCGACAGCCAGAGAAGTTCAGAGCTGTTCTCTCCCTCCTGACCCAGGACCCATTTCAGCTAAACCCCAAATGTGGCTGAACAAACACTGAGGGAGAAGATGGCAGGAAGGGGAAGGCACTTCACCCAAAGCAGTATCATTCCGATGGCCCTTCAGTGTCTTGGGGCTCAGACGGGACAGTGTTAATGTTTCTCCAAAGACTGTTACATTTTTTCTCAGCTTGTTCCTTCCAAGGCATTTTCCAAATACTTGATGACAATTTTCTTTTGCCTGAAATTGAATTTAAGAAACTTAAACCAGCTCTAATACAATCCCTTCTCACTGTGGGTGGCTCAGAGGAGACCAATTCTGGCACACACATGTTTCTGTGGGAAAGAACTCCAGATGGCTTGAGTTTCTAAACCATCCTGGCGTGCTGTATGTGCTGTATGTCAGGAGAGAAGAAAGCTCTTCTACATCAGTCCAGCCGAAGGTTGCTGGAATATTTTTGTGGACACTGCTCCCACCCTGTCCAAAGTCACTGTGATGGGTTTCCCCCCATTGATTAGAGCACACCATGTGAACACCTTCAAGGCCTGTACAGGTTTTATTGAGCAGGTCAGGGATAGGAAAAGGCACAATTTCCCATCTTCAACCCCCACACAAGTCTCCTTGCAGCTGGTTGTGGGTCACAAATCAACCCGCAGGAATATATGAGGCTTGGAAAGTGCTGCTATCCTACTGCAATATCCCAATGCAAAGTGTTCCAGGGTCTGTTCCCTGTCACAGAAGTTTGCAATGTGGTCATAGATGTAAAGGAAACAACTATGTTGTTAAGAAAAATAAGTACTTAAACCTGCCAGAGCTGGCAGAGCTCTAGAAAACATTCACTGGAAGGGTCAGTAACATGTGGGCTCTGCTCCGAGTTCACTTTGCAACAGCTGCTTGACTGAGACCTCTGGTGAACAGCAAAGGGGAGGAAAAGATGGAGCTGGAGCCGTAATTTTAGACTGGCGGGGACCTCCAGTGAGGAACAAATGCAAACAGAGATGGGGCAATAAACTGAGGGGAGTTTGCCACTTGCAAACATAAAAGGTACGGAGGGAGGTGCCGAAGTGAAATGAGTCCAACATAACAAAGGCCCAGTTCTTCCAAGTAGTTAACAATTTGCTCTAGTTAAATGTAACCCACTGAGAGAGGAGAGAAACACAGGGATTATCAGCTTGGGTCACAGTGTTAATGAGGGAAATAAAATGAGGAGACACACTTTACATTCCAGTGACACGATCAGCAAACTCCTTTCATCACTTTGAGATAGTGCAAGAAGTTCTTTATAATTAACTTAATTTATAATTAACCTGGAATTGAGGTGCTTCCCTTTTAATGCAGGGAAAGCTGACAGCAGGAAGCCCTGGGGGATACAAACGCTGCAGTGCCATGTGGCCATGCTATCCCAGCTGGAATGCAGGGAGGGCTGGACCTTCAGCCCTTCCTCCTGCACACACTCCCCGCCGAGGCAGCGCTTTGGGGGGCCCTCCCAGGCTTCTGCCACGCAGCACTGGGGTCCTCAGTCATCGCTGTCTTTCCAGAGCAGGCCAGGGAGTTTGCTGGGGAGCACAGCTCGATTCCCCCACTGTCTCCAGCCTCGCCCTGAAGTTTCCCCCAGGGACAGCACAGGGCTAGAAGACACCACAGTGGTGAGAGCCTTGTTTTAGGCAGCTGTGCAGAAGGGTCCAGAGCAACTGTGTGCACCCAAACTCTTCAGGGGGTCACAACTATTCAAGCAAAAAGGAGAAACTTCTCAGAAAAGACAAATGAATGTGCTGTGGGACAAAGTGAGAAACAGACACTTCAACAGCAGAAGCAGAGGATTGGCTAAGTTAAGGTCCCCAGTATTCCAAGAGATAGAAAACAGCCTGTGTGTGTATAGAGAGATATCATGTATATATCTGTGTGCTGTAACAGCATGACCTTTGGGTTGGAAGAGTAACCAGGGGCTATTGCACAGACCAGGATTCCACCCAGACTGTACTGGCATGAAAATTCCCTAAAGACAGCAGGAGAGAAAGATGCTGCCTGTGCTGGCAAGATGCCAACTGCCCGACACAACTGAGAACGAACCCACAGAGACAAGAACAAACACTCCCCGAAGAATATGAACAAACAAACCCCAGCTTAAACTGTAAGTTTTCTCTCACACTAGGAAAGGCTGAGGAGTTTTTCTTGTCATTATTTTCTCAGTATAATCCCTGGATTGGAGCAGTTCTCCTCCTTCCAGCCAGCCTAAGTGGTTCATCAGGGGCAGTGGCTGCAGCAGTGCTGCTGTCCCAGGGGGGCACACAGAATCACAGAATGGATTGGGTTGGAAAAGACCTCCGAGACCATCAAGTCCAACCCTTGGTCCAACTCCAGTCCCTTTACCAGATCATGGCACTCAGTGCCACGGCCAAGCTCAGTTGAAAAACCTCCATTGTACAGGATGCTGTGCTGGACCCGAGGCCAAAGGAGGAGACAGTCACTACCTGCTCTTTCAGCAAGAAGTGGGGCCTCTTTCTCAGACACAGCAATGAGGAATTTGGATATGGATCATCCAACCCCACCAGTGTGTGTGGGTTCAGTGCAAGACAAGCCAGGCAGGCACTGAGGAGCCAGCAGGCTCTGTGTCACACAGGGCACAGTATGTATGTACCTGTGTGTATATATATACCCTGCTCCTTGAGTTAGCCAGCAGCAAGGTGTGTTCTCAGACCTTCCCAAACCAGGCCTAAGCCATTCCTAATGACAGCAGTAATTAGTCAGGGATGTGACTTGCCAGTGGCTAGGGTGTATTTTTTCTCACAGAAGATTAAACAGAGTACAATCACCACACTGCATCCTTATGGTATTTACAGTTTTCTAAAGCAAATCTGGGACATTTCTAGGGAGTTACAAGAAAATCAGACTGGCCAGTTGTCTGCCTGCAGCCTGTGCAAACCCAGAAGTGAATGAAGAGTGTGGGCTGGGCCCCTGGTGCTGGGCAGCACCACTGTCCTCTAGCAAGCCTGCAAGGCAAAGAACTGGAAGGGCACCCTCAGTTTCCCCCACAGGAGAAAATTCCTGCATGAGCAGGAGATGACTCTTCTCTGCCTGCACCCTGAAATGGAAGGAGACCCACTGGCTCCTCCACTTGTCCCCCACTTAATCCCTAGGAAAAATGGAGGGCAGTTGGGCAACTCAGCATTGTAGCCTGAGAATAAACACTTTTCAGATTTCACAGGGCTCCCAACCAGGAGTGCTTTAAATCTAAAGACCAAAGGGTTTGTTGCTAAACCAACCAGGCTGCCAGTGCAGAGCACTCAAGGAAAACAAACAGTGCAGTCTCCATGTGTTATTGGAAAGGTATTTCCCTGTCTGAAGGGTCAGAGGAGACCTCAGGCCAGAAAAGCAGCTCACATAAAACATGCATTTCTGAAGTGGCCAATGCTCTGGCACTGCACGGCCCCAGCACTGAAAGGAGGAGAGAAGTTTCCAGGGATTTCACAGAACTGAATGGAAAACAAACACACAAAATCAATCAACCAAAGAGAATTTGCTCAACCTCTCTCGCGTTGCAGTGACCAGGGAACAACTGCACAGTAACTCAGGCACAGGGAGCAGGAGCCTAAAGCCTGTCTCTAACACGTGACACCAGCTAACAGCACCAGAGAATGGGGCTCATTTAAGGTGCAATTAGTTGGGCTCTCTCCAAACTCTCCGTGGAGAGTGGTATTTGCTCCCTGCACCCACTTTGTTCTCACAGTTACGTCCTCCTGGCTTCAGTTTGGCTCTCGAGTACCTGTAGGATAGCCAGGGAGTTAGTTGGATGCCACAGTATTTGCAGCATTTTCCCTACAGCACTTTCAGTCAGCATTTTGCCCTCTCTTACACCTCAGTCACAGGACTGCAATCCAGGCTTGTGACTTTCTAGTTCAAACACAGCTCAGTTTTGCTGAAACACCACGAGAACATTTTGAAACGCGTGTGGGGGATATCTGGGCAAAGGAGGGCGTCAGGAGTCAGGATGCTGCTCCTGTAACCACGAGCACGCTGCTCTGATGAAGTTCCAGCAGTCTCCACTGGGGCAGCGTGTTTCCTTCCCAGCCATAAATTCCCGCACTGCGCGCCCCCTTCCCCTCCCTGCCCTGCAAAGGCCATGCTTTGTGCTGTTAAGGCACACAGGAAAGGGAACAGCAGGCAGTAGGGGCTGGCTGTGAGGGCAGGTTCCTCTCCTGTCCTGGCAGCTGCACCCTGCCTTGCCCAGCCTCTTCCTCGGCTAACAAAGCATTTCTCTTTTCCCTCTGGAGCCTTTCACAACTGGAATGGAACCAGTGAGACCACAACACATTTCAAAAGCTGCAGCCTGAATTCTCACATCTACTGGAGCCCCACACCACCAACCTGAACTTTCAGGCATTCTTTAGATGCTGACACAGAGTATACCAAACCCTTGGGGTTCATGTAACTGCAGGCAGTGATGATTCGTACCCAGGGTCTCCCATCAGTCCAGGCTCCTTGCAGGCACGAGGCTGGGCTGGGAGAACATGTTCCCTCCCACAGAGCACTCACTTTGCAGCAGTAACAGGAGGACTCCAACCCTGATTTTAGACAGAGATCACTTGACAAAAGCACCTCACTGCTATCACAAAGCCACACTCTGCTCCTGGGGGAGGAGCCAGGAGACACTGCACAGCAGCTGGGAGACCTTACAGCAAGGATTTCTAGGATCATGCAGAAGTAAACAACCACTGAGCTCTTACAATCACACGCATACTGCTTGTGATGAACAGTATCACTGCACATCTCCCGCTGTCCCCTTTAAAGGGCTGGGAAGCTCCGTCCCGAGCAGCTGCCATCGATCACCACCTTAGCCCTCCCCGCTCCAATCATGTGATGACCGTGCCCAGGGATTTAAGCTGCGGGAGCTGCGCGCTGCGTTACTGCGGGCTGTGCGGAAGGGGCTCGGGGGTGCGCTGCCTGCTGGGGCTGCTGTCTGCAGCATGGAGCAAGTGAGTGCTTTTTGCGGCTGCTGGGACAGGCAGGACTAAGGCTGGGCTGTGTGCGGGGTTTGGGCCTGGTGCCAGAGGTAGGAGGAGACAGAAATGAGCTGAGAGGAAATGCGAGGCTGGTAGATGGCTGTGGGAGGCATAGTTAGGGCTGACCAGCCGGTTTTCCTCGCCTCTAGCATGATGTAAGTGGGAAAGCTGAAGAATATTTATATCCTTAAGTACTCTAAAGGTTTAGGCCCATTTGTAACTCTACAGTTTGAATCTTCTTTATACTGGCCTTTTTTCCCCTCCCCTGAAACTTTGTCTTTTCCTTCTGGTGAAATGCCTTTCAGGTACAGGACTGGGTTAACTCCTAACGCAACAGGAGAAGAAAGCAAAGCTGGCAGTGTGTTCTAACCCGCCCTTGCCCCCCCAGCTTGGCTTTCCTCGAAAGCCCCCCTGGGCACTGAGTTCCAGCGTGGCACTAGAGGCTGAGGGCAGAGATAAGGGCTTAGTGACTCTGGAAACCTGACCTGGCAGTCTGGGTGTGGGCAGGGCAGGGGGCAAGGACCCCTGGGGCTGAGTGGCAGTGCCAACTTGTGTGCAATTGATCTCCCTCCCTGAGCTGAGGTGTGGTTAAATACAGCTCAGCAACACAACTTCTGTAGCACTGGTACATCAGTGCCTGTACCCTGCTTGTGCATCACCTCCTGCCCTGGCCCTGCATGGCCATGCTTTGGGGGGTGGGGGACTACAGCTTCTGTGTCCCCCATGTGTGGCAGAACCAATGCCAGCTGGCTCCAGGATGGACCTGCTGCTGGCCAAGGCCAAGCCCACCAGAGATGGCAGTGACACCTCCATGGTAAGATGCTTAAGATGGAAAAAAATCTGTTGTACAGCAGTAATTGCCCACCAAGAAGAGAGAGTGAGAATATGTGGAAGCAACAGCCCTGCAGTTGCCCAGCTCGATGAAGAAGGAAGGGGAGGAGGTGCTCCAGGAGCCAGAGCTGAGATTCCCTTCCAGTTCTGTAGTGAGGACTATGGGAAGGCAGCTGTGCCCCTGCAGCCCATGGAGGTCCACCAGGAGCCTTGGGAGGAGACCTGGCTGGAGCAGGTGGATGTCCCAGAGAAGGCTGTTACCCTGTGGAATGCTCCCATGATGCAGCAGTTTGCCAAGAACTGTAGCCCATGGGAAGAACTCACACTGGAAGAGCTTGTGGAAAACTGTTTCCTGTGGGAAGGACAGTATGATGGAGCAGAGGAAGGACTCCTCTCCCAGAGCAGTGGCAGAAACAACCTTTGATGGACTGACTGTAACCCCCATTCCCTGTCTCCCTGTGCCTCTGGTGAGGGATGAGGTCAAGCTTGGGAAGGAGGGAGGGGTGGGGGGAATGTGTTCTTAGTGTTTTACCTGTCATTATCCTGCTTTGATTTTGATTGGTAATAAATTCAATTAATTTCTGCAAGTTGAGTCTGTTTTGCCTGTGACAGTAATCAGTGAGTGGTTTTGCCCTGTTTTTATTTCAAGTGATGAACCTTTCATTACATTTTCTCTCCCCTGTCCAGCTGCAGAGGGAAGTGGTAGTGGCTTTGGTGGGTATGTGGCATCCAGCCAGGGTCACCCACCACAGCTCCCTGTCAGGGGTGTGGGAGATCCCAGTGGCAGCTGGGACAGGCAGCTGGCCTGGCTCGAGCCTTACTCTGGCACATAACTCGTGTTTGGATCTGCTAGAGCTGCTTTGTGCCTTGGCCTAAGCTGACCTGGGAGCCTTGCCCTGGGCCAGACTAACCCCTGTGCTCTGGCCCTGCAGGGACTGGTTGTTACACAGCTGGACATCGAGCCTGGTGAGTGCATCAAGGTCAAAGGGAAGATCCAGTCTGATGCCAAAGGGTGAGTAGTGACAAGACAAGGAATGGGTTGCTGGGGCACTGGGGGAGGCCACAGCCCCTGCTGTGTGTTCAGCTTTGCCAGCACGGGGTAGCTGGAGCTGCTGCACAGGCACCTCCTTTGCCCTGACTGTCTCCCCAGGTTTGCTGTGAATGTTGGCAAGGACAGCAACACCCTCTTGCTGCATTTCAACCCTCGCTTTGACTGTCACGGGGACATCAACACCATCGTGTGCAATTCCAAGGAGGGTGGCACGTGGGGTGAGGAGGACAGGAAGGCTGACTTTCCCTTCCAGCACGGTGACAAGATTGAGGTGAGGCCCTGGGGGTGGGCACAAGGCACTGAGCACTGAAGGCCAAGGGCACAGCTCTTTAGGGCTGCCTTGTGCCCTGTGGAGCAGGCATGGAATGGGAATAAGTAACAGGGGAAGAGTCTTGTAGCTAAAGCCAATGTGCTGCTCAAGTGAATGCCCAATGGCTCTGATGGGTTCAGTGCCCCACTCTGGCCTTCCTTTGCAAGCCACACAACTTGGAGCAGTTAAAACTCTGACCTGAGACTCGCACTGGGTCTGTCTTATCCTGGAGCTGACCTTGGGGCAAAGCAAACCCAATTCCTGCCCCCTGTGCCTCTGCTGAGCTAATGAGCATGGCCTTGGCACCAGCAGCCACCCTGCCTGTCCCACACCCAGACTGGAGGTAGTGGGGAGTGAGTGAGGCCTCAGAACTGTGATGTGTTAACCTTTTTCCTTGTGGCTCTCCACAGATGTGCATCTCCTTTGATCCAACTGAGGCAACGGTGAAGCTGCCTGAGGCAGAGTTTAAATTCCCTAATCGGCTGGGCATGGAGAAAATTGAATACCTGGCTGTGGAGGGGGACTTTAAAGTCAAAGCCATTAAGTTCAGCTAACAGCTACAGCTTGGTTTGGTTTGTTTTCTGCCCTGTGCATAGTGAAATAAACCCAAACTTGCAATGGCTGCTTCCTCTGCTGTTTCCTGCTCTAATCTGCTTGCTCCTGTGTGTGCTACAAGGGTGGGCAAGGAGGGATATCCAAACACCTGCCTCCTTACACTGGGGATTTGCAGGTGCTACTGCTGGAGACACAAGCCAGGCAAAGCATGACTGACTGATTGAAGCTCCCTTAGCAGTAGTTGCTCCCTTCACCTTGTTGGCTGCAGTGAGTGGTCCCTGTCTGGTTTCTAAAATCTGGGATTAGTCCTGGCCAGAAAGGCTCAAACAGGTGCATGTGGGGTGTCCATTGTGCTACCTCTGGCCAAGAACTGCTGCACCCATCTCCTTGCTGGGGATGGTGACTGACGGGGAACACGGGGCATGGCTTGGGCTCTTGCCAACAGCTTTGCTTTCCCAGACTGTGCCCAGCACGGGGGTGCACTGCAGGCTGGCACCAGTGTGTGCCTGAGGGGCAGAGAGGAGCAGGCAACTCAGGCTGGCTGCACTGGCCAGGGGAAAGACCTGGAGGGAAAGGTGAGGCCTGACAAAGCTTAGGAGTGAAGTCCTGAGAGGAGCAGGCTGGCTGTGCTGGCTCATGGATTGAGGTCTTGACACAGAGACCCAGTCTGGGGTACCACGAAGGCAGGGGCTGAGCAACATGTCCCCAGTGTGGGTGACAACCCCTGTGGCAGCCTGTGGGCCAGTGCCTGTAATGCTTGACTGCTCAGCTCCAGGTGCAGCTTAAGGGCTGTACTAAGAGGTTACCAGAGCTATAAAATCCTGAGTGCACCAAACACAAATAGTTGCAGTTAGGCAGAAGAAAAATTAAAAAAGCTTAGTGGACAGTCTGCTTACAAACTCTCTGCTTGTGCAATGCCTCGGAGTGTGTCTGCTCCTGCTCTTTGCCAGCAGCCTGCTAACCACGCTGACCCGAGAGAGGGCTGCAGCTGGGACTGAGGAGGACCTTTGGTAAGGTGAGTGTGTGTTCTGTGCTGTGTGGAACTGGGAGCCTACACAGGCTGCCCGGCTGTCGGGGGGGGGGGCGGCCCGGGCTCTGCGGGGCTGCCGGCGGGGGGCGCGGCCCGGGCTCTGCGGGGCTGCCCGGCTGCCGGGGGGGGCGGCTCTGGAGCAGCTCAGGCAGCAGCCTGCCCGGGTGAGGCCTTCCTGAGCCAAGTGCTGCTCCACTGCTGGAATGATGACAATGCTCCTTGAACAGCTGAGCAGCAGGGCCAGCTGCTTGGGTAGGGGCAATACCCCACTGCAGGGGATTTGAGCCATTCCAGGCTTTTTATGGAAAGGCTGAGGGGCTGCAAGGCTCTTGCCTTCATGTCACAACCCTGTCCTGACTGTCCTGCAGCAGCTGCCTGGAGATGGCAGGAGCCTGACCCTGCAGGATGGACATGGATAATGGGCTTTTTTTAGTTCCTGTCCTGGATCCACTGCACCATTTGTGGGATAGGATGTTGTTTTTAGAGACTGGGCTGTATTTACTAGGCAAGGATGAGCCAAGTCTTGCTGATGCTTTGCCTTGTCAAGCAAGTCTTTATTTGCTTTATTTGGCAGGGTATTTGGGGTGGGGACTTGGGGACAAGATATGTTTTTTTTAAATTTTTTTTCTTGTTTCTCCCTCTGTCAGGTTACCTGGCTGAAGGAGAACTAAATGAACTGTACAACACTGAAGAAGCACAAGGCCCTTGTGTAGCTGAGGCACAGGGGAACTTACAGCTGGTCTGTGCATGTGTGTTCCTGGCTGTCGGGGGCAAGTGAGGGCTGTGTCTCTCTGAACTGACACGAATAAAGCTAATCTCATTTTTTTTGCCCTTAAGCTGGCAGCCCTGGCCACAAGTGTTGGTGATTGCTGTGCTCAGGGTACAAATAAGTCTTCAAGGGGGCTACCCCCCTCCTGGACTTGCCAGGAGAATTAATTAGGCTTATCCTGCTTTTTAGCACTGGCAGTTACCACTAAGGAGACCACAAAACAGGAGAAAGGGTAGGAAGGAAGAATCCCTTTGCCAACACTTCCTGCTGCCTGAGTTTTGTTCTCCTGTGTCACAGAACTATAAATAATCCTGTTCCTCTACGTGACACCAGGAAATACAGAGTGCCCTTGTTGGCTCCTGGAGTGGTGACAAGGCTGGAGCAGTGGGGAAAGCCAGAACACCGTGCCCTGCTGGAGGCAGAGAGGGGGGCACAGGGAATGGGGAGCAGAAAGCACCACAGCACAGCCTGAGGATGCAGCTTTGGGGTATTGCTTTTTTTTTTTGTGCAGTCACCATTTTATTTTCTTACAGCATCATGAAGAGGGAAAATCAGACCTCAAACCCCCTGCAAAGCAGCTGTGAGACTTTGTGTTCTAACTTGGAGATTTATTTGGGTATGAGGATAAGAGACTTCAGGGGAAGAGGCTGCCCAGGGAGGTGGTGCAGCCACGGTGCCTGCAGGTATTGAAAAGATGTGGAGGGACACTTGGGGACACAGTGGTGGATTTTAGTGGTGTTAAGCTAAGTTGCACTTAAGGGTCTTTTCTAATCTAAATGGTTCTAGCAATACTGATTAACTGTTGTATGTTTTCACTTCACACTTGGGAAGAGCAGAACAAAGAACTAATTGTCAAAGTTAAGAAGTTTGGAGAGCAGATAGGACAGGAATTAAAATCTCATGCAGGACCTAGAAGAGCAGAGAGGGCTAAGACAGACCCGCAGCCTTGTCTTCTCAAAGAATAACTTCTCCCTGAGTGGTTCACATTAACTTCACTTGACAGAAATAGGCCATGGGAGTGACTCTGTGGCCACACGAGCCTGCATGTGACAGTGACTGTCACAGCCTGAGAGGACAGGGGGACACTGAGATGGTGTGGGGGGTCAGGACGTGCTGGGGAAGCCGAGGGGCACTCCGGGCTGGGAAACCAGCAGGGCGGCTTCCCATGGAGGTTACAAACAACACAGTGCCTGACAATTTCTGCCAAACAAAACACACATGAGATAAACTGACATGTGTCGTAGAAAAAGCCAAGGTGCCCACCAGCCAGAGGTGACAGTCCTGTTCGTCCTGTCCCCTCACCTCCTGCTCCCTCAGCCCTGGTTTTGCAGGATTTAGGAACCAAAGGGAACCCTGTCACTCTTTTTCACAAGGTCAGCCCAAAGTTTACCTCAGAAGTGCCCCCCATTTGGGGGCTTGCTTGGGAAATGGTTTAGCCTGGCAAAGTGCCAACAGTCAGAGCTTCTCCTTCTCCCCACACACACTGAGAATGGGAGAAAGGGAAAAAAACCCTTCAAACTAGGTTTAAACTTTAACTACATATATATTCATACAGAAAAAATTAAGAGCAAACTGCAATCTAATACACACTTACACAAGTTAGAAATAACAAGAAGTAACTTCTTACTCTCTAGTGAACACAAATCCTGCTATTTTAACTACAAATCATTCCAGAGAACTCAATTTCTCAAGGGACAGATTCAAGCAGAGAGAGAAAGACTAAGAACAAACATTTTACTTTGGATTCGAGCCGAGGTTGCTGCTCACCTTTGCTGGGGTGTGATGGAGGTCTGGGCACTGCTGGTGTGGGATGGATGTCCTGGTGAGCAGAAACCCTGTCCCTGCCCTGTGTGCTCCCTGGCACAGGAGCCAAGGCCTGGGGGTACCTTCTGCCATGCTGAGATCCCCTCACACCCCACCCCACCCCACCCCATCCCCACACGAGGGGCCCTCCCTCCCTTTGGATCCCCCGTGGAAACCAAACACCCCACACACCTCCTTTCTGACAATTTCTGTGTTTTCCCCTTTTTCCCCTGACCCAGCTGCTCCACAGCAGGCCATGCTGCCCAGTGAGGGGAGAAAAATGCATAAAAAATAGAATTTTACCCACCTTTTCTCCACAGAGTCAGGCTGAGGTGTGTCCGCTCGGTGCCTCAGGTGTGGGCTCCCCTCAGGCTGCCCCTTGTTAACCCTGATTACCCACAGCTGTTACCCACAGCACACCGGGAGGGGCGGGCAGGGTGCCCTGCTGTGGGGTTGGGGCACATTTGGTGTGCTTTGGAGGTGCTGGTGAGGGCTGGGGGCCCACCCAGGAGCCCCTCAGGTGCCAAGGCCGCCATCACAGCCCCCTAAGATGGCGCTGCTCCCGCCCTTCGTGAGGCAAAATGGCGCCCACGGCCCCTCAGGGCGGGCCCCAGGCCCTTCCCCACAGAGCCCCTTTGGTGCCCCGGACCCTTCCCCACAGAGCCCCTTTGGTGCCCCGGACCCTTCCCCACAGAGCCCCTTTGGTGCCCCGGGCCCTTCCCCACAGAGCCCCTTTGGTGCCCCGGACCCTTCCCCACAGAGCCCCTTTTGTACCCCAAAATGCACCCCGGACCCTTCCCCACAGAGCCCCTTTTGTACCCCAAAATGCACCCCGGACCCTTCCCCACAGAGCCCCTTTGGTGCCCCGGGCCCTTCCCCACAGAGCCCCTTTGGTGCCCCGGACCCTTCCCCACAGAGCCCCTTTGGTGCCCCGGACCCTTCCCCACAGAGCCCCTTTGGTGCCCCGGACCCTTCCCCACAGAGCCCCTTTGGTGCCCCGGACCCTTCCCCACAGAGCCCCTTTGGTGCCCCGGACCCTTCCCCACAGAGCCCCTTTGGTGCCCCGGACCCTTCCCCACAGAGCCCCTTTGGTGCCCCAAAATGCACCCCAGACCCTTCCCCACAGAGCCCCTTTTGTACCCCAAAATGCACCCCAGACCCTTCCCCACAGAGCCCCTTTTGTACCCCAAAATGCACCCCAGACCCTTCCCCACAGAGCCCCTTTTGTACCCCAAAATGCATCCCAGACAATTCCCCACAGAGCCCCTTTTGTACCTCAAAACCTGCCCCCCAGAGCCCCTTTTCTACTCCAAAACCTGCCTGAAGTTCTTCCCCACAGAGCCCCTTTTCTACCTCAAAACCTGCCCCCCAGAGCCCCTTTTCTACTCCAAAACCTGCCTGAAGTTCTTCCCCACAGAGCCCCTTTTCTACCTCAAAATCTGCCCCACAGAGCCCCTTTTCTACTCCAAAACCTGTCTGAAATTTTTCCCCGCACAGCCCCTTTCCTACCCCAAAACCTGCCCCAGACCCTTCCCCACAGAGCCCCTTTCCTACCCCAAAACCTGCCCCAGACCCTTCCCCACCGAGCCCCTTTTGTACCCCAAAACCTGCCCCAGACCCTTCCCCACAGAGCCCCTTTTCTGGCCCAAAACCTGCCCCTGTGGCCACTCATCTTCCAATTTCATCCTCACTGACCTGCCCTGGGTACTTTTCTTTTTAGTCACCACGTTATTTTTCATCAGTGGAGTCACACCAAGACTGTGCAGCAGCAGGTCCCTCACCAGCAGTTTGCTCAATATTTGGTCATGCTTTGTGGTAGTTTTGACCTGACTAAACCCATCCCAATCTCACAGCACCTCCTGCCCTCCCCAGCTCAATTATGTGCTTGCTTTTTGTTGTTCTTCTGCATTTCAGACCTCAAACCCCACCTTGAGAGGGGCACCAAAAAGCAGATTTTGGCAGGGATTTCTGGCCCTGGCACACACCAGAAGCTGCACAGCACAAAGGAGGATTGTTGAGCAGCACTTTGCTGGAAAACAGGCAGTGCCAGAGGAACACAGCAGGGATATAAAGCAATAAATACTCCCATGTGGACACTGGTGGAGGGTGTTGAGGAAAGCCTGGAGAAACCCGGGGTGGGGTCTCTGGATTTGCTCACACTGATGTAAAGCACCTTTTAATGCTCAGGATTTGTGTGGAAAGCCATCCAGTTTGCTTTAATTGCTTTTTTAATTACCAGCCTGAACTATCCCAACAGATGATGGATGGGGACTGACACATCACCTGTTGTGTGCTCTGCCTTTGACCCCTTTTACAGGTGACCTTCACAAAAGGTGTGGGGTGTTAAACCAGAATCTGGGATGGGACAGCCCTTCCCTTCCCACCCTGGCATGGGACAGCCCTTCCCTTCCCACTCTGGGCTGGGACAGCCCTTCCTACTCTGAGTCTTGAGGAAAAAACATCTGATGTGAATTCCCTGTGATTGCCCAAGGGCTCTGATTAAAGCAAAGCCCATTTGGAGTTGGATGACTCTGTTTCCTCAGCACTCACATCATGTTGCTGGGAGCATGTGAGGGTTGAGAGCTGGGTTTACTGCTTTGACTGAAGGGAATAATTTAAGGAATGTTGACTCAGGAAAAGGGCTGTGCCCCAACTGAGGGGCAAACACAGAATGAGGGGCCCAGTTGGTTTTGCACAGGATTTAACTTGGGATGGGCAATGTATGCCAGGGGAAATTGAAGCTGGATATCCAAAAAAAAATTCTTTGCAGAGAAGAGTGCTCAGGGATTGGAATGGGCTGCCCAGAGAGGGGGTGGATTCCCCATCCCTGGAGGTTTTTCAGCTGAGCTTGGCCGTGGCACTGAGTGCCCTGATCTGGTAAAGGGACTGGAGTAGGACCAAGGGTTGGACTGGATGATCTCAGAGGTCTTTCCCAACCCAATCAATTCCATGATTCTAATCTATTCTAGGATTCTTTGTGCTTCCCAGGGTTTTGCTCCAGCTGCTGAAGGGAGACTGCAATTCCCACTGTGCCAGGCACCACCTGGAGCCAGCAGGATCCTCCAGCACTCCATGGCCCCCCTGCAGATGTCTCTGGACAAGGAGCTCAGGTACCCTGAGCTGACCTGGGAGGGAGTGCCACCCACTGTCACCTCCTACAGACAGAGGCCACCCCAGCAGGTCCCACAGCAGGGTGGGAAGGGGGACATTCCACTCCAGTGCGCCAAGTGGGTGTTTTCAGTTCAAGATAAGGCTCATTTTTAGCAGAAAAAGGCCAACTGTTTGACAACAGTGCTCACTGTATCTGCTGTACTGCCTTTCTCCCCTGCACCCACTGAGATGCAGGTTCAGGTCTGAAAACCTCATGCAGCCAGACCCAAAATGCAGATTTGTGTCAGGAAGTGACAGAGTAAAATTCTGTCCCTGGTATCTGTGTCCCATGAAATCATTTCCTCACCCTGGGAAATGGATTTCCATTATCCTGTAGTTTCATAACCAAAAGAGAAAGGCAAGATGGGATAAAAAGCAATGAATATGCTCCCATTTTTGCCAGGGGTACTGAGATGTGAATCTTCAGGTTTGGCCAATGCTTAATTACCTTTAAATACATGCCAAGATGTGCTGCTTCCAACCTCAGCAAATCCTGCAGTTAGCAGGGTAATTTTTGAACAAAACTGTGGCAAGACAGTTTCTACCCCTTAGCACAGAAATTTGGGCTTTAACTCAGTTTTCACCTGAAAACAGAAGCTGTTACAAAAATGTGACTATCACTTGCCTCATTAGCTGATGCTTCTCTGTACAATGGAGCACAGTGTAGGATGGAAGGGTGGCTGCAAAAAAAAAATCTGAATTAAGACAGCTTTTAAATCTAAAAAACTAAGCTGCAGTAGAGGGCAGGATTTTATTTTAGGGCAAATTAGATGTGGTGATTGGATTGAAACAGCTCCCTGCAACTCCACTCAATTACTCTTGAGTGACCCTAAAGATATTTTCCCCTCTAGTTTTGCTTTGATTTGGCTGTTAAGGCATAAAAATCAGTTGTCATGAAATGCTGTGTGAGCCTGGAGAGTGTGCACACTCAGAAGGAATGTCCTTTACAGCAAGTTTTGGGTTACCATTCCATGGGTATCCTTTCTGTGGGTAGAATATTCCATTTCAAGTCAGTGCTTCTTGCAGCTTGTAAAACAATTCCTGGTGAAGCAGATTCAGACAAAGGAGGTATTGCTGCATTGGAAGGAGTCCTACTGTACATCACCCCCTGACAGAGCCAGGCCTGTAAATCCTGTCAGCAGAGACTCCTGACACATCTCAGGGAGATCCTTCTGGCTGCAAATGAAGCACAGGTCAGTCATGAGGACTCAAAGCAGAGTTTTCCCCTCCCTGTTCCTGCAGTGAATTCCTAACTTCCAGCTAACCTGGGCTCCTGAGATGCACATTCCCATGTTGAAACTCCAGAATCAAAGGATCACAAGATCCAGAAGAGGAAAGATGGCATTTTCCTGGCCAAGGTCTCCTTGTGGTGTGTCTCCTTAATGGTATGTGTAGCATGTGTTGAAACAGGGTGAAGCTGCTTCTGGTAGCCCTTTATTATATTAAAAAAACAACCACAACAACAAAACCACGACAAGATGTTGCAATCTACTGCATCACTATCTTTGGGGTTCCCTCTTTTCGTTAAGGTCTTCACAAAATACAAAATTAAATGTCTTTTTCTACATACAGAACAAAGTAGAATCAAGTAACTGATTGGAGTATGTACAAAAACTTACACATTCTGTCTTGTTCTTTAAAAAATATAAATATCAATAATGTTCAGTAAAATGGGTTGGTTTTATTTTTAAGGCTTCATTCTTTTAGATCCTTCATTATTTAATGAGGTGCCAGGTAAGCAGGAAAGGGCAGGAAGAGGAGAGGTCATGTGTTTTATTAAAGGTTTAATTCTTGTGGGACTTTTCCTCTTCTCTGGCAGGAGGAGATTTCCCTCCACATTGATTTCAGTTTCCAGGAAGCAGAGGTGGAAGGAAAGGAAAACAAAACCTTTATTATTGCTAATTTTTCCTTCATTAAAATCTTGCTTTAAACCTGTCTCCTTTCATTGTCTTTGTAGAGAACCATCTGGCAAGTCCTTGGATTAAACAGCCTGGAGCAGGACTGTGTCCCAGGACCCCTGGGATGGGTTAGAGTGAGGAGGAGGCTGCTGGAGGTGTTTTCCCCCCGAGCCCTGTGAGTGCTGCAGCCAGAGCAGCTGCTGCCGCTGCGCCCCTGGGCGTGAAGTCCGTGGGGAGGCTCTCCAGGAGGCACTTGAGCTGCTCCTGACCCAGTTTGATTTTGTCGTCCAGCTCCCGCTGCTCGATGAGGAGGGCAGACTTCATCTTCACAAAGTGCTGGTAGTCCTGCAGCTGCTCCTCGGACAGGTAGTTGCTCAGGATGTCCAGGACCACCCGCTCCCGCCGGTCCAGGTTCTCCTTCAGCTCCCGGGCGTCCTCGTGCTGGCCAGCCAGCAGCTTCCTCTTCTCGGTCAGCAGGCTCTGCACACACCAGGGACAGCCCCTCAGCACCAGCAGCTCTGAAATCCTGGATGCTCCCTGCTCCTTCCTCCCAGCAGCTCTGAAATCCTGGATGCTCCCTGCTCCTTCCTCCCAGCAGCTCTGAAATCCCGGATTCCTCCTGCTCCTTCCTCCCAGCAGCTCTGAAATCCTGGATGCTCCCTGCTCCTTCCTCCCAGCAGCACTGAAATCCTGGATCCCCCCCTGCTCCTTCCTCCCAGCAGCTCTGAAATCCCGGATTCCTCCTGCTCCTTCCTCCCAGCAGCACTGAAATCCTGGATTGCCCCCTGCTCCTTCCTCCCAGCAGCACTGAAATCCTGGATTGCCCCCACTCCTTCCTCCCAGCAGCACTGAAATCCTGGATGCTCCCTGCTCCTTCCTCCCAGCAGCACTGAAATCCTGGATTGCCCCCACTCCTTCCTCCCAGCAGCACTGAAATCCTGGATTGCCCCCACTCCTTCCTCCCAGCAGCACTGAAATCCTGGATTCCCCCCACTCCTTCCTCCCAGCAGCTCTGAAATCCTGCATTCCCCCCACTCCTTTCTCCCAGCACCACCTCTGGGTGCTGCCTGCTCAGCTCCCACACACACAGCCAAAGGCCTGGGAGAGGAGGATGCATCTCCCATCATGGATTGAATGTGAATCCCTGAGTGTTCTGGTCAACAGGAGGGACAAAGTGCTCCAAGGAAGTCAGCAAAATTCACTCAAAAGTGACAATTACCAGGAAAATTCGGCTTTGTCTCTTCAGAAGCACCCCAAGGATGCTAAAATGTGGGTTATTCCAGGAGGCACAGCACCAGCCAGGCTCTGCTCTGGCCACGGGGCACAGACAGGCTGTCCCCAACATGGCCCTTCTGTGACAGGACAACAGCCACAGGATCCCAGATCTTTACACAAACTGGGATCAAGGTTCCCAGGGACAAAACCTGCCTTTGCCACTGCTCAAGCCTAAGCACAGAGACAGCTGTGCTGCCTTCCTGGGAGGCCCTTCTGGAGCAGGGTGTTGTGATGGCTGCTGTGCCCACGTCCCCACGGATACGTACCCGCTCCTCACTGTTGGTGGTGTCCCCCAGAGTGCTCAGGACATTCTCCACCCGGGCCAGGCGTCCCGAGAGGGACAGCAGGAGATTCACCACCTTATCCAGATCACCAATGAACATCTTGTACTTGTCAAACTCGTTGGGTTTGCACAGCGTGCTGATCAGCAGCTCCACCTCCTCTCCAAGGGCGTTATTCATCTTGATGTCTGCCAGCAGGCCCTCCTTGGCTTCCTTCAGGATTTCCAGCTTGTGGGTCAGGCTCCCAATGAGCTCAGCCTGTCAGAGGGGAAACACGTTGCTACCATCACCCTGACCACATGGATGATGACAACAAGAGGATATGGCTGTGGTTCCTGAGGAGCAGGGTCATGTCAGCAACAGCTGACAAAGAAGACATTAAGGAAGAAACAATGCTGAAATTGCCCAACTAGGACATAATCCAGGCAGCTGGATGTATTTGCTCAATAAGCATTTATAGAAGAGAGATCTGATTGGTGTGCCCTATTCTGATACCAGTTACCTGGAGCTGAAATATGCAGGTTCTTTAAAACCTCCAGGCAAAAAGAGCTGCAGCCACATCTCCAGTGCATTCCCCACCCCCTGCCCCAGCCTGAGATGTCCTGAACTGTGCAGAACAACTGCCTCTCACACAGAGGCTTCACCAGCAGTTTCCACCAAGGATGCTCTAAGTTTACTCAGCAAAGACATGGAGAGCACAAATCCATTTTGAGAAAAAAGCTGGCAACTATTTCCCTGCTGAAGAAAAGGAGGCCCACAGGGTTGGGTTACTCCACAAACAGCACTGCTGCACATGTGCTGGAGATCCTAATTCCTGTCAGGATTCAGTGGAAATATGTATGCAAAAGCAAGTCAGTGGCCTGGGGCTTGCAATTCTTGCTGCCATTTCTGTGGAACTGTTAGCAGGAAAAGCTGTTCCTACAAGGAGTGAGGATTTTCAGTGTCTCCACTTTGTGCACTGCTGAGGCACCATTACCTGTGTGCTAATCTACTGTGAAAATATTCTCTCCAGGTCCTGTTTCCATCCAAGCTGAGTGTCACTCCAGAGCAGGAAGGATCTTCAAACAGCTGTAAGGCTGGGAGGGAGAGTCCCTGAGCTGGCCCTGCTGCCCAGGGTGGCCTCTCCGTGGGGTTCCAAGGCTGGTTTGGCACTGGGAGGCACATGGCAGTGCATGGCCAGGCACCACCAGAGGGAACACTCGGTGTGCTTTGTCTGTGGCTGCACTGCAGCTGCTTCCAGCTGCCACACACCCCCAAAGGCTGAACAGAACTGAGTAATATTCCCTTAAAATAAACATCAGCTCCCTGGAATGCCCACTGGGCCACTCCACTGGCTGCAGGGTGGTTTGGGGGGAGGGAGCAAAGGTGGTACTAAATCCAACTAAATCAACCAAACTCCATTCTGGGGTTCTCCCTTGAGCAGGACCCACAGACAAAGCCTAACACTTGTCCTTCCCAGGGACTATGATGCTGATGTGCCCTTCCAAAGGTCCAAGGTGCTCACCAGTTGATTGCTGCATCAGGTCCTGAGGAGCAGAAGGAGGGATCCATTTGCAATGATTACAGTGCAGGGGGAAATCTCTACAGCAGGACTCTGTGGGATGGGCACCAAGTCCAGCATTAACCTGGACAGGTTTCCAGGAGGGTGGAGCTGCTTAGAACTGGCATCTGTTCCTCCCAGCTCCAGGAGCTTTACCCTCCAGACTAGGAGGCATGGCACTGCTGGGAGTGACATTCCTTTGTTCTGAAGGGAACTGGAGGGGCCTGGAAAATACTTTTATGTTCATTAATCCGTGGCTCTCCTGCAGTCCCAGCTGTGAACCAACCTCTGCACACTTACAGAGCAGGTGTGCTTGGGTTACCCATGTGACCTCCCACCCACAGGAGCTGCTTCTCAGGTAACCCTTGTGAAAATGTTCTTGCACACAGAGCATGACCAAACACACCAGGAGATTGTGCTGCCTGGGCCTAATCACTCCCATCTATTCCTGGTTTTCCATGCAAGTGTAACTTTTGAGGCCTGGGACCTGCCCTCCATGGCAGGCTCAGAGCTAATTGCAAGCCTGTCAGATGCTTCTTGTAGGCCTTGTAGTCTCTTTCCTGACTCCCTGAGCAGCACCTTGGTCTTGTTTAGCCACTCTGGGATTTGGGAGCTGGGCAACATGTCTGTAGTTACCATGTAGCTAATGTGAGACACCCACAGGGTTAATTAGAAGGGCCTGCAAAGCCCTGGGAGACAGAGCACAGAAACCTCTCCAGCAAGAGCTGCAGGGGCCATTCCACAGGGAAATGTAACCTCAGTGGGAGGGGAAAAGGTTTCCTTCCCTCCTGCCCTGCTCTCCTCCCTCCCAAGCCAGCACGTGGAGGTTGAACCACTGAAGAGTCCCTGGCTTTCAGTGGGTCAGAGAAACAGTGAAGTGTGGAGAGAAAAGAGTAACCAATGTTTCCTTGGAGGTAGTGAGTGCAGACAGGGGGGAAATGGGGGAACTGCCTTCACTGAAAACCCTAAGGGAAAACCTCCTGCACTCAGGCAGTGCAGTCACTAACTAGACTCCTATTTCCAACCTGAGCTGGCCTTGCTCAAGTTGCTTCACCTCTGCCTTTTCCTTCCTTGCTGCAGGACTGGGACTGCTCCTCACAGCCTGTACAGTCAGCATTTGGCATGAGCCAGGCCTGCCCCGGGGTGGTGCAAGGTGTGCACTCAACTGGCAGTGAGTACTCAGATCAACTCTCTTGGTTCAATTTGGGTCACTCTAACGAAGATTCACCGGTGGCCTGAAGGCTCCCACGCAACTTGAGAGCTGCCAAAAGCTGCCAACTAGAAATGCACTTCACTTTAGGGCTTATTACTATTTCAGGAATGCAAGCAGCAAACGGTGGTGTGTGCTGAATTTACCTTCTTCTCGTTGATGTCCAGCAGCTCCTCTTCCTCACCTGCTTCTTCTGGCAAGTCCTTGATTTTATTCAGCAGCTCTGCTTTGGGTGCTGAGACACTGTAGTAAGCAGGACAGGTGACCAGGGTGACAGGAGCTTCCTTTTCCTCTCTCCTACACCACAGTGAAGAAAAAGGAAGGATTCAGTTTGAGCCTGACTTTTCCCTGTGCCCAGATCCATGGTTTCCCAGCCCTCGCTATTCAGTGTCATTACCCACACGGACAAGGCGGATTGCTGCCACCAGAGGGGGTGTGTCACCTGCTGTCCCAGCGCAGCCACGGGGGGTTTAAAGGTGACTGGTGCAGCTCTGGACAGGGTTTACCTTGCTGAGGGTCGGTCAGCACAGCTCGGCTGGAGGTGGCCACAGTGACCATCTCTCTGATTCCTGGGGGGTTCTCCAGCTGCAGCTTGGTGGTTTCAGTCTTAACACACCCACACTGGAGGACTTTTGCTTATCTTGTGCTAAGTGTGTCCCCTCAATTCTCCTTCCAAAACTTGGCCTCTCTTTATCTTTCTGTCTGTCCTGTCCTTATTTTCACCCTGATTTTACTCTTGTATCTGCTCCTGTGCTTGGGCTGAGTTGCTTCCCATTGCCCAGGTCCAGCCAGCAAACCCCAATCCCACCTCCAGGGCCAGTTCATTCCCTGCCCTGTTCCCAAGCTCAGCATTCCTTTCCATGCAGCCCAGCAAGGTCACACACAGAGCCCAGCTGGGGGGAGAGGGAGCTTGGAACACCCTGCCAGGCCTGGGAACTGCAGAACTCGCTCTCCACGGGAGCCCACCTGGAGAGAGGGAGGCCAAGTGGGCACAGGCTGGCCTAAAAGCCAGGGAGCAGGGGGTTGTGCCAGCCCTCGTGCCAACCCAGCAGTGCTTACGTGCCATCCCCCACGGCCGTCCTGCTGACTTGCTTCTGTGACATTTTCCTCTTCAAGTTGCTCTCCTTCAGCAAGCTGGTTCCACTCGGGAAAATCCCTTCCATTAAGTCCATGGTTGTCTTCATTTTGGAATCTGGATCCAAGATATCTGCCAGAGACTTGTCTTTGTGGACAATTTCTTTTGCCAGAGCCTCTGACTTAATATCCTCTGGGGTCTTGTTCTTTGCCTTTGTTGGAGGTGCTGTGCTGACTGTTGTGGAGTCCAGGCTGGTGTTTTCTGACTCTGGCTCTCTGGGGTTACCTTCAGGCTGAGCTGTGGGCTGTGTGTCAGTGCTTTGAGGCCCTCCAGAAGCAGCAGGTGACTGGTGCTGCTGGTCCACAGCAGATGGAGAGCTAGTCCTCTTGGATGCAGCTGGTGAGAGGGGCCAGTTATTTTCGCTGATACTGGTGCCCAATCCTGTTATCTCCCTCTTGGCCAGGGCTTTGGGAAAGCTTTTGAAGCTGCTATGGGAAGAAAAATGAGATAAAGAGAAACCTACCACCCAGGACACCTGTGAACACATGGTGGAGGCCCACAACAAGTAAGTTCTCCTTCTCTGTCACTCATTTTTGTCTCACTTCTTGTTCCAATACAGAAGGGCACACAGTGTGAAGCTCCTGGCACCAGAAGCATTTTGCCCCTTCAACGTGGACACTGCTGGATTGTCTTTGCAACACAAAAAGAACTAGTGAGTAACAAGTCACTTTGCTTTCTGCTGACAGGTTGGGGACACTGTGTCTCCCCCACCCCTTTGTCCTTGTCATGCTGGAAAAGCCAATCACTGCTACAGCCCCAGCCAGATTCTTCCCAGATGGATCAGAGGAGCTCCCTGGGAGTGAGGGAAGCTGTGCTGAGTTGTACCAGCTGGACACCCAGCCCACAGTCCTGTCCCTCAGCACAGTCTCCCTGTACAGTGTGGCTGTGACATGTTTGTGTTGCTGCTCCCTGGCAGATGGTCACCATTTCATAACAGCCTTGTTTTGTGCCAGGTCTAAAATGCATTCTGGGAAACTGTAACTGCCTCGAAAAACCCATCATGGATTTCCACAGTTGTCCCTCAAAAACCAGGAACTGGAAGGAGTTAGGAGCTATTCCAACTCCTCATGCTGGAGCGAGTCAGAGGTGACCCCACTGAAATCCACAGGGAGACCCAGGCTAGGGGAGTTTTTCTTCCACAACCCCCTTTCCTGGGAGCTTTGGGGGAGCACCTGTCTGTGGCCCTGCTGGTGCCCCCCAGAGCTGTGTGCCCTGCCCTGGCCACATCGTTTGGCACCGCTCTTGGCAGCCAGGCAGGCAGTCTGTCTGTCTGTCTGTCCCCATGCCCATACAACATACCCACCCCTCTGCAAGCCCTCCCAGCACTGGGGGTCACTGCCAGCTGTCTGGGCCCCACATATCTCACTGTATGTGGCGTTCCAGCCCGCCCTTACCTCATGCCGGGCTCCTCCAGGAGCTGGGGGGGTTTGTCTGCAGCTGCCCCGCTCCCCTCCAGCGCCAGGGCTGGGGGGGGAGCCGGGAATTCCTCCGTGCCATTGGCAGAAGTGCAGGAGCTCAGCTCGGGGAGAGGCCGGGACGGCGAGGAGAGGGCAGGTGTGACGAACACCTCGTCGTCCCCCTCGTCCTGCAGCGAGGGCGGGGGAGGCGTGAGCTGCAGGCCCGACTCCGAGATCCACAGGGGGGTTGTCCCCTGGGGAGAGGGAGTCTCGGGGTCCGAGGAAGTGCTGCTCTGTGTGGGCAGGGACTGCCACCTCTGGGACAGCTTTGGGGGAGAGCCCCCAGCCCTCGGGGCGCTGCTGTCCTTGCCCGGGTGTGCCCACGCTGCTCGGGCTGGCAGGGCTCTGTGCCCCAGCCCAGCTTTCCTTCTCCACGCCGCTTCCTCCGTGTGGCTCTCGGGGGATCCATCCTGGGCAGCATCCAAAGGCTGTGCCTGAGCATTCCCGCTGCCCTCAGGGGGCAGAGCCTCCCGTTTGGCGTGGTGCTGTCTCAGGGCCTGGCCCTCCCCTGGGGTCTGCAGGTCTAAGGGAGCTGGGGAGGGCTGGCCAGATGCAGGAGGGGTAAGGTTAAGGAACAAGGGTTTAAAGCCTTGCTTTGGCTCAGGATAGTGACTCCTTGTCTCTGTTGGGGCTGGGAAAAATGCAGAAGTCCTGCTGTCTGGCCTGGAGAGGTCTGAGAGCCTGTGGTTCTGTGCCAGCGTGGTGGAGCCGGCGCCGGCGTCGCTGCCGCGGGGACGGTGGGGACAGTAACTGGGGAAGGCCGTTCTCTCCGAGTGGCTTCTTTCCTTCTTGCTGAAAGACCTGCACATGCCAAGAGACAGACCATGGTAAGGTGAAGAGCTAGTCAAAGAGCAGCAAGAGCTCTTGTGCTCCTCCTGACTGGATAAATTATCCACCCTGTCAGGACTCTGGGTCAGAGGTGAGGCGAAACTCAAGTAAAGTCTCAAGTCAGATCCACTTCAACTCACCATCTCTCACCATTCTCAGGGAGTGCTACAACACACACACGTGTAGCAAAGCATCACAACTCTACTCAGTGGAAAAAAATTTGGGAAAACCTAGTGCCTGGCTTCCTTTCCAGCCTGGGTTTCAATTTTGTTTGTTGCAGATGGGTCTAGTAGTATTCTGTAAGGCAGATTATTTGACATCATCTATCATCAAACTATATTCTCAATTGCTGGTAATTTTAAGCTCTATGAGTCAAAAATTCCCACAAGGTTATCCTGCTCCTGTTGGAAAGGTGCCATTAAAATGATTCATCTGTCTCCAGGAACAAGGTGAGTGCATTTTTTGGCCTATTTTGACTGTGGAGAAAATGAAAAGAAGCTCATACAGCCTTGGAATGCTGCTAGAAAAATGAGCTCCCTCAGACAGGCAGGTGTGACAAACCCCAAAGCCAGCACATTCCAGCTGCAAGGGGGTTGAATTATTCCTTCTGGGTCTCTGAGGATGTTCCCATGTGAATCTGAGAAACAGCAACTGGCCTTTGGAGGGAGCATCCTGCTTGGAATCCAGAGCCAAACCTTCTTGCCTGTACAGCTCTTTAGCTGGAAAACAAACTGAGCACTACTAATGGCACCAGAACATGCAAGAAAAGATGGCCTGAAAACATGAGCTCTCACCATACACCAATAAAACACAACAAAGCTCTACTGCCAGTATGTTTTGTGTTCTTGCATTGTTCAAACAATCCCAACACTGCCAATCTGTGATGCTGGAGCCTTGAGCCCCAGATTTGTTCCCAGATGTAAGGGTACAAATTAGGAATAACTCTGTCAAAGACATGGGTTGTTCTGGCTTTATTCTGGTGTGACTGAGAAGAGTTTGGCAGGCTGTGCCTGGGGGTGGGGATGCTTCCCAGACAGGCTGCTCTTGCCTTTGTCTGTGGTTCCTGGACAGTAGCACTGTGTATTCCTTTCAGATGCTCAGGGTTTGTCAGGAGCACCAGATGGTAATTGTAATTCTCTAACTGAAAGATCTCTCCTACTGTGGAAGCAACTGTGGGTTCTAAAACTGGTGGAGCAACAGCAGTTCCCAATATTGTGACAGGACCAAGGGATTGCTGGCCAGGGCTTTCCTAACTTTTCCATCCAAGAGTTTTCCTCCTCGAGCAAGAGCCATGGTGGGGATGGTCCCACCTCCTCTCCAGCACATTAGGCAGTTGTGTCCCAAGGAAACAGAACTCCTATTGCCTCTTCATAACCAGTAATCTTTGTGCAGAGATGCATGAAAATGAGAAACCTGCATTTTGTGCCCCAGTAAACTTGTTTTCAGTCTGGATGTTCAATCCCATTACTTGGAAAATAGGTTGGGCAAAGAAAGAAATTAAAGGCAGCTGCAAGTAGGGATTGAGCAGCAGGATGGAATGCCATCTCCAGGAAAAACAGGGAGGCAGGAGGAACTGAAACAGCTGCATTGTTCTCTTAGGAAAACCTTGGAACAAGTTGTTTCAAATGACAGCAAATGGGTGTGTTTTAAATAAACCTAAAAGGATGTGCCTGAAGGTAAGATTGGGTCTCTTTAAAACAACATGTATGTCTTCTTAGGGGTAAAACCAGCCACAAGTAAGACCCAGCTGGAGCAGGAGCCTTTCTGTGCTTCCAGCTGTCACTCCCTGCCCCAGAGATGTGTGGGGAAACCTTTGGAGACAGCAGTGCTCAGTCCCACTGTGACCACAGACAAGTTTGTGAGCAACAGAGCTCCTTTGTGAGCAATTCTTTTAGTCCCTCTTGATGAGTTTTCCTGTAATGGGAGTTGGTTGTTTGGGCACTCAGGGCTTAGGGCAAACATCTATTTATTATGTAAATGTAAATAAAGAAGATGGACTTCAGTTCTAGTTAACTTCAAAACTATCCCTGGCTAAGTGGAGAGTTACATAAGTCCTAAGACTATGAGTTTTGTGATTACACTTCTCTATTTTTAAAAGTATTTCTCTCTGCCCCTGTTGCTGAAGAAAACATCCTGCCTGCACCAAGAGGAGCACAGCCTGAAGGCAGCTCCCACCTCACAAAATGAAGGAAACCTCCTGGTTTCAGTCCATGCAATGTTCCCTTGCTTTTGGGGAGGCAGCTGGAGAAAACCATCAAGGCATTTTTTCCTTTAGGACCCTTCAGTTAGGGTGGCATCTGGATGGGAGTTCTAGCAGCAGACCAAACACATTTTGGAAGTAAAATAAATGGAAATCTGCTGCAGAAACCTGCTCCAAGATGTCATGAAGAGAACTTGATCAATGAAGCTCACAGCAACTCCTCCTAAGCCTGCTGGGCACAGCAGGCCCAGAGCTGTGTCTGGGCAGGTGTTTCCCTGGCTTGGCATGATCCAGCTGTTCACCCAGGCCATCCCTGGCAGCTGCTGGATGGGCAGAGCTGACCCTGCAGGACAGAGGGCACAGGGACACACCCACCTGGCTCCTGCGCTGACCACGTAGAAGGGATCCCTCAGCATGGGCCCGAAGTCGCTGCTGTCCCTCCTCAGCAGCTCCTGCAGGACAGAGGCAGCGTCAGCCCCGAGCTGAGAGCAAACAAAACAGCAGCACACTGAGGAGAATGCCCTCTGAAGCCTGAGAGCAAGTCATTCCCCGTGGCTCTCCATTCCCTCCTAGCTCTAAACAAATTCCTGCAGTGACAGGGAAACGTGACTGGTTTGCAGCTTGAAAGGAACACTTAGCACTGTACCCAAGGCCCTCAAAAACCTGCAGTGAGGCAGAGAAGGCTCCTGAACTGGAGAGCAACACTTCCCACAAAAAGTCTGAAGAGAGCAACACTTCCCACAAAAAGTCTGAAAAGAACACAAATCAATAAAGAAATATGTAAATAAAATGAAATAAATAATCAATCCCTTTGTGGGTTTGGCTTTGTGCCCCCTGTTTACAGCTGTGGGTTTGCACTGGAGGTGGATCAGAAACAGATCTAATGAAAGAAACCCTTGAACATCTGCTTCCATCTGCTTCCCTTTCCAACAGACCCTGTGGGTTGGTGTATATGTTAGAAGTCAAATTAGGATTTAAGAACAGGATCTTCAGAAGTGCCAGGCTGCTTGTGGGACTAAATCCTCATTCCAGAAGTGGATACAGCTCAATCCCTCTGGAAAACCTGTGGCCAGGTCTGCAGTGCTGTTCACCTTCTTCTTCAAGCTGGTCTCCAACAGGCAGAGGTTTGGCTGCTGAATGTATGGATGATTAAAAATGAGGCAAAAGGGGGAAATAAAGATCTCAAGGACTTTGTGTATGTCCTGCCTGAGAGAGTGGGCTGGGAAAAAATGAACTGGGGCTGCTTATTGTCCAATCTGTGATTGCAAAGGCCATTTTGGTGATTTTCCTCTCTCTGGATGTCTGGTTTGGCTGCTGCTCTGACTGTTCTGGGAGGCAGAGGAAGGGTCACAGCTTGGCCTTCACCTTAACTCATTCTAGACTCTCACTGAATGCAAGGCAAGCGTGACAAAATGGCACAGATGAGCCTGATGCCTGGCTGGGGTGGAAAAATAGCACTGGTGGGATGAGGCAGGAGTGGTTCTGGAAGTGCATTCCAGTCACTTGATATTCACAAGCTGCTCTTTTAATTCCCTCTATTTAAAGACGTGGTGTAGGAGCTGAGGATGAGGAGGAGGAAGGACACAGTGAGTTTGGGAGGGTTGGGCCTGCCTGTGGGATGCTGCCCAGAGCCCCCTCCATGTCCCTTGCCTCAGGACCACCTCCTTGCACCTGGATTGTCTGTTCTGGGCCAGAGGCAAGGGCAAGGGCAGGGGCAGGAGACAGCCTGGATCTCAGCTGCCCTGGGAATACGTGAGCCTCTCCAAACACTCAGACTATTTGGAGCAAGGAGCCTGTGCACGTATTTTGGTCATTTGCTCCCTCTCCCCACGATGAAAGGAGCTTGGCTCAGGAACAGGGATGGGGCTGCAGCCCCACCACTGCTGCAAATCCCAGTGGCTCCACCAGCTGCAGTTATGAAAGTAGCTCTGAACAGATTTCAGCTCAAGAGCTGCACTGGGCAGTTGTTCTTTAAGAATTTAGCCTGGTTCTACTGTTTACCATCCTCAGAGTCAGTCGAATTCCCCATTTGTGACATCAGTGCCATGTTCCCAACCACCAAGCAGGGGACGTGGAGCAGGGTCTCCATTCAGTCATCTCTGTGATGTTTCCCTCCAGGGCTGGAGACAAAACTTAATGGGTATTTGGCAGTGCCTCTGCCCAGCCCTTCCCAGCACTGTCAGGCACAGTGGGAGCCAGGCAATTCCAAGCAGACTTTAATCCTCTCTGCTTTGCACCAGGAAAAAGGGCTGAGGCAGGACAGCAGCAACAGTCAATGACTGCTATTACACCAGAAAGGTGTTCAGTGCTTCTCCAATGCTGGTGGCAGGTAAGGCCAGGGATGTGCAGAGCAGCAAGGCCACATGCACACTACCAGCACATACACTGAAATCCCTGAAATCCCTGAAACAGCCCCAGCAGGGAGAAAGCTGAATCCCACCCAGCCAGCTTTCCATTTCAGTGCAGTAAACTATCTCAGCAGGCACTGAACCTCTCTCTAACCAATGGAGCAACAGCCAGGACTCAACCTGTTCCTTGACATTCCCCCCCATTCCCTGGATCCAAGAGCCCTGTGGATCCCACACACCCCCATTCCCACATACCTGGTGTTTCTTATCCGCTGTGGGGGACGACCTGGAACGTACGTGCACGGGGACCGGCTGATTGTCGTACCTATCGAGCAAGTCTTCCACAGACACTGATTTCCCAGATTTCCTGCTGGAGGAGGGTGTTTCCAAGACCTGCTCCTGCCTCCTGTGGTGAGGCTGGCCCTGCATGCCCAGCGGGTCTGTCTGTGTGCCCTTGGTGAGCTCCGTCCTGGCTCTGTACTCCCGGCACCGCTCTGCTTTCGGCCGACTCGTGCCCGCGCTGTCCTGGCGCCCCACCCTCTCATCTCCACTCGTGTCCAGGTAGTCCAGCAGCCCGGGAGGAAGGGTAGAAGACATCCGTCCCGTCCTGGATATCCGCTCTATGGACTCTCTCCGGCGGTAAAGGCTCTGGTCCTGGAGGGAATTCATGCTGGAGGCAGAAGAAAGGCTCTGGCTGTCTGTGCCGCCCCCATGCAGGTAGGAGCTGTGGGAGCGCTCCCTCAGCAGCCCCACATCCTGCGAGGACGGCCGTCTCCCCGTTTTCCGCTGGATGTAGTCGGCGAGGGCGTTCTGCTGGAGCTGCTTGAGCTCGGGCTTGGACAGGCTGGCCGTGGAGGAGGCCTTGCCGTCCCTTTCGAAGATCTTCCGCCGGTCAGCCACCGTGTTCTCCGGGAACAAAAAGTGGATGCTCTTCTTCTGGAAGGAGAACGGCGATGGCTCCCCATCCGAGACGCCCACCTCGTTCATCTTCTCCGGCTCGGAGTAGGAACGCTTCTTCTGCTCCGCCGTCAGCCGCTTGCGGCCGCCGATGCGCAGCACGTGCTGAGCCCTGGTGTAGTCCAGGGCGGAGAGGCTGCCCTCGGTGGGAGTGATGCTGTGCCTCTCCTTGGGGGTGTGTGGTGATGGTGCCGTGCTCCTCACACCCACGTGGGCCGAGGCGGGCCGCTGGGGCACCCTCCTGGGCGCGCTGCCGAACGGGGGGCTGATGCGGCGGAAGGAGGTGGCCCTCAGCACCCTGGACTGAGCATCCTTAATGCTGTTCCTGTAGGCCCTGTTGAACAGCGTGTCCAGCTGTGACCCGTGGGTGTCCTGGATGTTATCCCTCCAGAGGATGTCCCTCTCAGCGTCACCTGCCAGCTGGAACGTGCTTTTACTCCGTGGCAGCTGAGCCGCCCTTACTGGCCCCTCATTTTCAGGACACAGGCCGTAGTAGTCACTGGGCCTCACCTGCTTCACCGCAGCTGCCATCTGCAGCTCTACAGGGTGCCACTCAGCCTCGTCCAGCTGCCCGTTCCTGGAGGGGCTGGAGCCCCTGGCTGGCTCACTGGGCAGCCTGCTCCGTGTGTCCTCGGGGCTGTGCAGGGAGCACCTCGTGCCAAGGGGCTGGCTGGGCCTGCTGGGCCCGTAGTGCTGGCCAAAGGTGGGCACACCAGCACTCTGGGGCCGGGGAGTGCTCTGCTCTCGCTGCTCAAACTTGCTCACCTTCTCCAGCACGGAGCAGCGGGGCTTGCCAGCCTCTGCTTTGCCATAGGGAAAGCTTTGGGTGCTGCTGGAGCTGAGCCGGCTCCTCCCGAAATCCGAGGCCTTTGGGTGCTGGGGGGAAGGAGGCTCTTTGCACTTCGGCTCGGCGGCATGGAACAGAGTCACGCTCACATCCACCTCCTCCTGCCTTGAGAAGGCCTGTGGGTCCACATCGCTCCACTGTCTGTGCCCCTGTCCCCTGTGCTCTTTCTCCTCTTTGCTGCTGCTGTTCTGGAAGGACAGTTTGGTGTTGGAATAGCCCTCGCCTGGTTGCATCTCTCTTAGCTCAGAGCAGCTTTGCCTCCTGGAGCTCTCTGGGATGTTCTGCAGGGAGGAGAAGCCGTACTGCTTGGCCTTGCTGTGACCCCACTGGTGGAGAGCAGCAGCATCTCTCTCATTTACCAGCGCATTGCCATTTTTGTCCTCCTGGGATCCAGGTGTCCAGTTCTCCTTGGGCTGGTAAAGGGCTTTTCTCTCACTGGTATCCCTCAGCTGGGGCTGTGGAGCCTGGAAAGTGGGTTTGGAGGCCTGGGTGGTACCTGTGGTCTCTCGGTGGCTTTGTGCTGCCTTGTAAAGGGGTAACAGCTCCTCCTTCCGTGCCGTGGCCAGGGAGACCTCTGGGCCTGCCACGTTGGGTGGTTTCTGCTGGAGAAGTTTGGCTTCGAGCTTTCTCTCGGCTGCAGAGGGCTGGTAGAAGACGGTGGCTCTGTTTGCAGTGCTTTGGTTTCCATTCTCATCAAAGCCCTGGGTGCTGCTGGCCTTGGCCTTGTCGTAGGAGACTGGCAGGGATGGGGAGTACCCACTTTCTTTGGCCAGAGCTGGGTAAAGTGTCCCAGGACTGCCCACGGAGGGCTGGGGCACCTGGGCATAGTGCGGCTCCGGGGAGGGCACGGCATAGACCCCGGTGGGCAGCAGGGGCTGCCCCGGCTGGGAGTAGCCCTGCCTGGGCTTCGTGGTGGGGCTGCTCTCGGGGCTCTTCTCCACCACGGTGTGCAGGTGCCCCTCTCCGAAGGGCCCCTGGGACAGGGAGCTGCCCAGAGGCGTCCAGGTGCCCTTGGGCTGGGTACGGCTGGGCTTGCTGGGATCCAGCCCGTGGTGCCTGATGGCTGCGTAGCTGTCGCTGCGGGCGGGAGGCAGCGGGGGGCCCTTGGGGGGCTGCTGGCTCTTGCTGTCGGGGGGGCCCTGGCCTGGCTGTGCCCAGGAGGGCACCGCGCTGTGCCGGCCCAGGCCGTGCAGCCTGGCGTGGGCACGGCTGTCCAGCGAGGAGGGCGTCACCTCGTACTCCTGGGCGATGCGCTGCTGGGCGTCGTACACCGCCCGCACGTACCTGATGTCCGCCTGCCTCAGGCCCTCCTGCAGCCCCGCCCGCGCGCTGTCCGGAGCCTCCTTGCCCGGCGGGGCGCTGGGGTACTCAGGGATGCTGGAGTTGGTGGAGAAGGAGCTGTAGGCAGAGTCCCTCTTGCTGTGCAGGTGGGACAGCTGGTCGATGCTGTTGGTGGACTTGGCCGGGGACAGGTGACAGGGGTGGTAGCCTGGGGAGGAGTGGTCCAAGCTCTCCATGCTGCCCCGAGAGCTGTACTGGTCTGGACTCCTCCTCAGGTAGCCATGCTCATAGCCAGAGAGATCACTGGTGGAGGAGCTGGGGGAGAGCGAGACAAGAATGAGAACCCACTGACAGCAGAGAGAGGCGCAACTACTTATAAGTGAGCTCAGAAGCAAGATGTTTAGTTTTGAGATGAAACCCCTTATTTGGGCCTTACTCCATCCCCTGTTTGGAGTCATCCCAGTTCACAAAGAGGAACTGCTTGACATTGCAACACATGGCTCTTATTTACCACAGAAGGGTGGGAGGGAGATACAGACAGAAAGGCAGTGCATCTCTGGAGCCAGGGAGGATCAACCCCACCCAGCAAACCCATCCAAAGCCCTTGGAAAGCTGAATGAGCGCCGACGCCACCGAGGAGGAGGACAGGAGCATGAGGGGTGTTCTGGGGGGAACCTAATCTCCTTCTTTTTTTCCTGTTTCATTTCTTTTTATGGAGATGAAGGCTATGCCCTGGCAGGCTTCCTGGAAATTCAGCTGTCCCAAGGATAGTTTGTTTGCTGAGAGAAAACTCAACTGGCAAGACAGAGGAGAGATGCATGTGTTTGTGCCTGCAGAAAAGTGGGGTGCAGCCATAGGAACCATCTGAGAATGTCCAGGAATTCCACACAGCTGCCTCCTCGTGGAGCTCAGCAGGTGCAGGCACACTTTGGCACCTCCTATGAGACACACGTGTCCAAAGAGGACTCATGGATGCCAGAGGTGTGATCAAAAAGAAGGATATCCAGAGATCTTTCCATCCATGGGAAGGGAGCTCCTTGTGCCAGCCACAGTTCTTTTCTCATACCTTACAAGGGGACATCACAAATTTCTGAGAAGTTTCCCCTGGCTAATCTCCCTTCCCAGATTCAAGCAAATACAGTGAGGATCAGAGAGTGTAACCCGAGGATTTCACTTTTCTTCTTCCCTCTGTTCCCAACTTCCCTTCCTCAGATATCACTTTCTCTAGTTCCCTGAGCAACTGCATGTGCTGTCCTGGCAGAGCCACAGGGAAGCGGCAGGCAGGGCCAGGCTGTGGCAGGGCAAGGCACAGAGCTGGCAGCTTGCTCCAGATCACATCCCAACCAAAGCACAGACAGTGTGGACAAGGCTGCTGAGGATGAGGAAGGGCAGAAGGCAGCCCGCTCACAGCAGCTCTGCAGAGAGATGCAGAGGGACACAGACACAGGCAAATGCCAGGATAAAGCTGCTTTACTCATTTAAATGCACCACTCTATTTTGGATTCAAGTAACCATCTGCCTGGCAATGCCCAGCACAGCCCTGGCCAGCTGGCCACTAGATGTTCCCCGTGCTCCTCTTCACGCACCCAGGAGACAGGAGCTGCCAGGAGCTGTGCCTGGGAAGCAAATCCCCTCCAGTAGGAGCTGTGCTGAGGCCACAGACCAACACACATTTGTCCTGCAACCATCTCCCCACTTTTCTTGATGCTCTGTTTTCTCTCCCCTCTGCCCAGGCTCAGTCTTGCTTGTAGAAGAAACGATGTGTAAATCCCACAGTCTGCAGGCAGAGTTTGAAACCCTTCTGCCTCTTGGGAAAATCCTTCAAGGGCAGATTTTAAACTTGTCCCTCCTCAGGCTGCCCCAGGGCTCACCACCAAGCACCTTCTGGGCCTGCACACGCCAGCAGAGCCTCAGCCTGCAGGGCACTGCTTCCCACCTGCCTCAGCCAGCATTTCCCCCCACAGCTTTTGTCTCTCCTCCCTTCCCTCCACAGCTGTGCAGAGCTTACCTGGAGTGGTAGGACTGATGCCAAGGGGTGCCAAGCGTGCCCTGAGATATTTGCATCATGCTGGGATCGGGCTGGTTCTCCACAAGTTTGGTTGAATGCCAGGAGTGGGGTCGGCCTGGAGTTTCACTCCGCCTGGGTGAAAGCAGAAGGATTTTGCACCTCAGCAACAGGACAGCTCTTCCAAGGGAAAGGAAAGTGAAGTAGCACTGACATTTAAGGCCAACATTTGAAACTGCTCGTGCTCACTTGTGTTTCACTGCTACGTTCCTGTCTGTTCCAAGTGAATCCTGCAGCAACCACGGGACGTTCACACGCTCACACAACACACTCCCCTCGGGTTTGCAAGGCAAGGGGCAAGGGGGTTATCACTCAAGGCTGGGGATCTTGCCCTCCAGCTCCCAGCCAGTCTCACCCCTCGGGCCGAGCCGGGGGCCCACTCCCAGGGATCAGTTTACAGACAATCCGGTGGCCAGTGCAGTTCTCAGGGGTGCCAGAGGAGCACTCTGCTCCAAAGGTTCCCTTCATTTCAAAGGGAGGGCTGGCAAAGCCATGGAAAGAATCACATGCCATGAGGGGGTGGGAGTCTGCACAAGGCTCTTTGATCACTCCTCAGGGCTGCTAAAAATGCAGGAGAGCTGTGACAGCCCAGCGTGTCCCTGGCAGCCCACCCCGGCTGGACAGCTGTCCCCAGGGTGTGTCCCCAGGCATGGCACGGATGGCCCTCGGTGGCTCCAGCACCAAGGCCTGGCTCTGGCAGCTCTGAGCAGAAAAAACCCACAACAACCTTATTTAAAGCACAGAGTGGTGCAATGGAAAGTCAGAGCAGGGATTAGTGAGGCCTCTGGACAGGCCACACAGACTGTCCCTTGCCCCAGCCTTTGGGCTTGTCCTTAATCCTCCTGCTGCTTTCCAAGGGGATGTCTCGCTGGCTCTGCAGCTTCTCACCCACCCTGGGACAACGAGGAGCAGCACTGCACCTGTGTGCCACTGCAATGGGACAGCCTGCAGGACAACCCTCACTAAGTAAATGACACATCTTTAAAGTTTCATCTCACCAAAAATTTCACAGTACAGCATGTCCTGAACAAGTCAGTAAATAGATTAAAATGCCCTTGGCAGATGCAACCCAGACACTGAGAGAGGCCTCTCCTACTGCCCAAGATTGTGAAAAGAACTGATGCAGGAAAGTGTACAAAGAAAAAATGGTTGTTAGGGCCAGATGCTTTCCTAGCAGCACTTAACAGTGGTACCTGCACAGAAATGAGAGGCAGAACCATTTTTCCAGTGATTTTTCCATGCAGATTTCAGAAGTGCTCGCCATTCTCTCATCATCTGCTAAAACAAGAAGGAAAAGGGACGTGCTTTTCCTTTTAACATCTGTTGTGGCAGGATTGCCTTAAGGAGAGCTGAACTGGAGGTCTGCAGAGGCCAAGCTGAGCCCAGCACCTTTTCACCTTTACATGTGTAGGTGTGTTGAAGACAGAGCTCTCCTGTTAAGCTCCTTGCCCAGCAAGCAAGGAAGCTGGAAACTGCCAGATGGGAAGTTGACAAAACTGTTTATTAAGGATAACCCACATTCTTGCCTTTGTCTCAGGAGGTTGTAGGATTTGAAAATGTGTGACTGTAATAATAACAACCACAGCAACAGCAAACAAACCTCATCCCCTTATTTTTTATGTATTTTTAAGGGTTGCACCTGTACTGTACCTGCAAAGGTGTCTGGGCAATCTTACTACTAAAAAATTCTCCACTTCAGATAATAAAGAAAGTGATCCCTCTGTTGTAAGTGCCAAGGCTGGAAAAGAGACTGCTGGTTCCTCATGGACACCACCAGTGATAAGCTCCCTGGGCATCCAGGTCAGGCTGGCACCATGACAAATGCCTGGGAGTGAAGACACCTGGGGCAGTCAGTGATGCAACACTGGCATCTAAATGGCAGCTGTGACACTGATTGCAGACCTGATACTGCCAACTCACACTGAGAACTGCAACACCAAAGGGAAGGGGAGAGTCCTCAGTCCTGTCCAGCTGGTGTTATCTGGGTGCTCCCTGCTGCTGCACCGGTCCCAGTGCTGGGCATTCGTGCCCGGCCCATCAGAGGCTCCTGAGGCAGCCTGGCACAGCTGGGCACAGCTGGATACAGGCTGCAAGGACCACACTGACAGCTCCCAGGCCCTTCAGCACTAATAGCTCTGCAGCTCTCTCTTATTAGGAAGAGCTGAGTGTGTTCTTCTCTGTGATCTCTGCAGATTGTTTTTATACTTTGTATGCAAAACAGGAATGAACTTTACATACACATCTTGGCACTAACTCTACAAATGAATCAGTGTCTGAGGCTTTCCTCACAGTGTCACTGAAAGGCTGAGTTATCTTTTTCCCAAGATTACAGACTAAAACTATCCAGAACAGAGTGTTCAGTCTGATTCCTGTTCTTCACATACTGTTCCTTGCTGATCCTGGAGCTCACACACAACCTGAGTACTCTGCAGTCCAAAAGTGTCCCTGCCCAGCATCCCCCAGCAGGTACTTTGGTGTGAAAAGGCCCCAGCAGATTGTTCAAATTGCCATCTGCACCTTTTCTACACCCTTAGAAAGCCAAGTGCAATCCCTGTGGGTGTGGTGTGTCCCAGAGCCCTGCAGGAGGTTACTGAGCTGGAAGGGATTGCCATGTCCTGGAAGGGATGGCCCAGCCCATCATCTGGGGAGGCAGGAAGGGATGGGGGCCCTGCAGCACAGACCCTTCTCCTGCAGGAAAGAAGAAAGGTTTGGATGCAAGTGTAAAGCTTGAGCCTCCTGGATGCAATCCCAGGCACTGAGTCACAAGGGAGAGAGCCAAGAGCTGCCCATCCTCACCACGTCACACTCACAGCGGGCAGCGTTTCCAGCTGGGGATAATTCTAACCTAACAAAGCCCAGGAGGCAGAGGCAGCACATCCTAAACCATGCCCTGGTTCACAGAGCAGCAGGATCTTTGTATATGGAGAGATCCTGATCCCACCAGTTCACTTGTACCCTCCTTCAGGGAGACTGTGCACCTGCACCAACAGAAAGCAGCAACAACCAGCTGAGTTCTCCCCAGCACGGACCTGTCTCCAAGATGGACACATCTAAAGGAGTGTCAGCACAACAAGGAGACATTTTCCAGACATCCAAACGTGCTGCTGCAGCCCCTCTGCCTGGCTATTAGGCAGGAGATGAAGGAAAAACTAAAGCACTTGGAAGCCTATTAGGATTTGGACAGAGCGAGGCAACAATCTACTCAAAGCAACGTCGCTCTTAATTAAGGTTCAGTCATGGCTCTAAAAATAAGCAGAACAGACGAAGCCAATTAGAAAGGAGTTGGACCAGAATGGCATCAGCTTGATGTGTCTTTCACTAAATGTGTCTTTTTAGGCTCACAGAGCCCTTCTGGCACATTCTGGGGAGCTCTGTCCCTTCACCACTTTGACTAAAAAGAAGACTCCTTAGAAAGACTATGAAATGGTATTTCACGTTATGGATCTTGGGCTAGAGTGTCTTCCATAAAGCAAAGGGAGAATCATGCCCACATCCCCCTGTCCTTAACACTCAGATTAAAGCTTTCCCTGAGTAAAAACCACACTGGAAAACCCCTCACTTGAGACATTTGGGTGAACTGTGTGAATATTCTCAATATTCTCACACCAGGACACAACCTGCTTTTCCACTATGCGTTAATTTTGCAGCTTCTACAGGACAGTTCTCCACCCAGGGAATCACATTTTTTAGCAGTTTCAGCCTTAAAGCAAAGAAAAAGGAAAAAAAACCTTAAGAAAAATCCCCCAGCCCAGTTCAGGGCTCTGTGCCACCAGCCCAGGCTCATTCCCCTCTCCAGTCCCTTTCCCACTGGCAGAGGCAGATGTTGGGCCTGTGTGGTGTTTCCAGCTCCCTGTGTGGTTCTTCCCTTGGAGGAGCATCACTTGGGATGCCTGGGTTGCATCAGACCAGGCCCTGAGTGCCATGTGGGAACTGGGAGAAAGGTGCTGAGCTTCCTGAAGTGTCTCTGGGATGAGGAGGCAGAGAATCAGACCTTTCTGCTCTGATTTCCCACCAGCTCTTTGGGAGAAACTCCCCACCATGCCCCTAGAGAGCAAATCCCTGTGTGGCAGCAGAGCTGAGAACTGTACATGTGGATCCAGAGACAGATTTTTCCCACTGCCTTTTCCTGGCTGAAGTGCTCTCAGCCCCGGGTTGCACATGGAGGTGCTGGGATCGCTCCGGGGTGGTGGCAGCTGTGAGCAGGGAGAACTTTGCTGAACTGGGGGACAGGCAAACATTGTAATTAATGATTATTGCTCCTGCATGTCACACCTCTGTCTTACCACATTTCTCTGCCTTATCCAAGAAAGGGGCACTTACCCATTTTGCAGCAAAGGAAACAAGGAGTGCAGGGCTCAGAGCTGCCCCACCTTCCCTCTGCCCCAGCACGGGGCTGACAGGCAGCATTCACATTGAGGACTTTCCCTACACAAGGAAAGGGTCCCACTGGCATTCCCTGGCACTAACCAGACACAGGCTCCACTGGGAACAGAGGTGATGTACACAAACCTCACTCGGGTTCATTACCAGAATCCAGGACTTTGTCCTACCAGGATCTTCTGGCAGCTTTCTATTTGAAAGACAGTATTACCAAGCAACAGGGCAAGTGTGATTTAAATTGCAAAACTGAGAGTATTTCAGATCTTTATTTTTAGAACGTGCTTGCCACCAGGACAGTGTTCCACAGGAGTGCAGCTCAGACCTGGAGAAGCCAGGACAGCCTCTGGCCTGGTACTCAGAGAACGTGTACTCTGGTACTCAGGCCATAATGAGGAGCTGGAAAGCACTGGATTAAACACCCTCTGCAACTTTCCTCTTCTTGCTTATTATAATTTTACTCTGTTTCATCTGCTGGATAAAGCAGAAGAAAGAGCAGACATGGGAAAGAAGCAGCTGACTGACTTACAGTCTTTGAGAATGACCCTATAATTCCCTGTCTTCTCCAGGGATCCACATCACCTCTCAGAGCACAGGTGGAAAATCCCAGCAGGCAGAGCCTGCAGTGGCTTCCCCTGCCTGTGCTCTGCAAAGCTGCACTGATTTACCCACACTGATGAACCAGCCCAATGGGCTCAATTCAAATAATTTTTTCTCATTCTTCTCCAGTCAGTAAATTAGTTAAAAAGACAGAAACCCAAGCATAGCTCAGATTCTTTCACACCCCGATATCCAACACACAGCAACTTGCAACAGGAGAGACTTGGGAACAATGGAAGGAATGTGTTTTGGTGCTTGGGAGGGACTGGGTGGCTGGCAGCAGGAGGGCTGCCCTGGGAGCCCCATTATCCCAAGGGAATGGGGACAATGAGGCACGGCAGGTAACCAAGGGGACTGGCAGGGCAGGCGTTCCAGGCAGCAGCTGGGCTGTCCTCGGAGCTGCCAATCCCAGGCAGTGCCCCCAGAGCCCCATCCCAGTGCTCCTGTAGGGATGGGACACGGCAGAGAAGCAGCAGGTCCTTCAGGAGGTGTGCACAGATGTCTGGGGGGTAACAGGGTGAGTGTGCAGAAAGCAAACACAGTGGGGAGCTCCACCCGGTGCTTTGGCCAAAGCAAAGGCTGCTGACTCTGAAATACCCTCCCACACTGAAACTCTTACACATTAAAGCAGCTTCCTGCCTGTAACCAAAGCCCCAGCCCGAGTGACACTGAGATATGCAGAAACAGCCCCCCACTGCAGGAAAAGTAAAGCCAAACATGGGCTGTGCACCCAAACAAATTAATCCAAGGGAAATGCTAAACTTTGGAGCTTCTCTGAAGATCTGCTACTAAACTGATGGACTAGAAGGATTCACAGAGATTTGCACAGATTTACATTTATTCTGACTCACTGCTATGAGAAGGTGCTGGATCTCTGGGTGCTCCCCTTCCCAGATTTGCTGTGGGTCACATACCTGGGGAACTGCAGAGTCCCAGTCTGCAGTCAGAGGTAAATCTCTCCTCCATAAAACCATCTTGAGGAGAGATTTCAGCCTCTAAAATCTGCTCCACTCAAGGCTGGGCAGGGCCAGCATCTGTAACTGCAGTGGCCAAAAGATGAAGCATCTCCACTAAGGTCAGGGGCTTTGCTGCAGAGGGGCATCCTTGCTGCTGGGATCAGAACTCCACATGCCACATTCCCTTCTCAGCTGCTCACTCACAGGCACTGGGACACATCCACTCCAGCTCCAGGGAATCACAGCTTCCTACCCTCCAAAGTGCTCTGGCCCAAATGCAGTGCTGCCAATGGAAAGCACTGCTCTGACTTCATGGTGGCAACCTCAGATGTCTGACAGACAGAAATCTCTGAGGTCATCCAGGTTACATCTGACTGATGCAAGGGGCTCTTTTGATGCCAGCAAAAGCTCTGCCTGAGTAAGTGCTGCAGGATCTGGTCCTAAACTGCACGGACAAAGGAAGGCAATCAGGCTCAGCCAATCCAGAGCGACCCAGGAAACCGATTTCTGAAGACATTCCATTGTTTAAAACTGCAGACAGGCACTCAGCAACCAGGAATGCCAAAGCTCCCACTGAAACTCCCAGACTCAGAAGCAGCCAGGTGATTTTGGAGAGCCAGGCACTTAAAGCTGGGGAATCACAGCAGCCTTACACCACTTCTAAGGGATATTTCAGTCCAGCATCTCTGCTGAGCTTCACCAGCACTGACAAGAGCTTTTGAGGAGAAAGGACACCTCTTCCAGGACCCCCTCCCAGTGAGTGCCCCTCAGGCACAGCAGCAGCCAAAGAAGTAACTATTTACACTCAGTCCTGTGTGGATGTCACCGATATCCAGCAACATCGATGGCCCAGAGGGTGAATTCATTTCCTTGGCACTGTGCTGAAGGCAAGGAAGCCTTGGGAAAAGGTGGGTGTGAGGGTAAGAACCAGCCCCAGACCTCTTCCACCACAGCTCCTGAGGATTCCTGCTGCTCCAGCATGGAGTCTGCCAGCTGCTCCCCAGGAAGAAAACACACATGGCACACAGAGAAAAACATCCTCACCTGGTCTTCAGCCGTAACTTAACTCCTCCAGACCACGTGGCTCTGCTGGGCTGGAAGTCAGTGGTCACACAGTCTGGACCCAGCGGGCTGGGAGACAGGTCAGGGCATCCCTTTGCTGCATGTGTGTCCCTGTCAAAAGAAACCAAGGCCATGTAAACACCACCACACAACAAGCTCAGTCCTTGTATCCTGTGTTTCATCAGGATTTTGGGAAAGAAGGCATTACACAGGCCCGGGGGGGCAAGGCAGCAGCATCAGTCTGGTTTTTGAAAAGTGCAAAGAACGTGTCACAGAAAGCCACGAGCATCCCCTGTGTCAAGCCATGGTTAAATCCTTGTTCTTCTCCAACCCTGGCAGTGCTCAGCTCCTGAGTGTCCCTCAGGAGGAGCTGCACAATCCCACAGCAGGAGTGAGATCACCAGCAGCACCCAAGGCACAAAACTGGTTATCTTTCAGCTGCATCTGGGGAGTCCCCGTGCCCAGGTGTGCAGTTCAGGGGCTCCACTGTGGGATATGCCTTTCCCACACCTTACAGGAGCTCAGGGAATGCTCTGAACATGCAGGAGAGAAGGTAAAACAAAGGTCCATGCAGTGGGAGGGGGAAGGAGAGCCCTTTGCCCCCCTCCACTGCCATTTCCCCAAAGGCCGGAAGCGCATATTTACCCCGCCCCAAGTCACATAAACACCGTGTACCCATCGCTTCAGCTCCTTCCTTCCCCCGGCACAGCAGAGCCCGAAACGCCCCAGTATCGCCACTCGCTGCCACTTCCAGCACCGACACCACGGCAGAGATTGGCAATTCGGGCTCGCTCGAGGAACCCCCCGCGCCGAACAACAGCGGGGCTGAAAGGCTCCCTCCCTGCGCCCGTCCCTGCCCGGGCTGAGCCGCAATCGCCTCTCGTTGTGTGCTGAGCCCACATTTCGGCATCTGCGGCTTTGGATAGCTGAGATGGCTTGGATGCCATTCCGCTGAGAGACCAGCCGTCTTTGTGTCCGGCCGGTGCTCCCTCCCCGCGCCCCCACGTGCCGGGCAGGAATGTTAAGCCTCACATTGCGGGCGAGATATCCCAGGGAAGCGCAGCAGCACTTTCACCTAGATTAGGGAAAGCCACCGGGCTGGAACGGCCTTTTTTCTGCTCGCCCTGCTTATCTTCATCCAGACTTTACCCCAAATCCTGCCTTGGCTGCCTTTTCCTTCCCTGTGCCAAATCCCGTCCTGCTTTGCCTCTGCCACCCCTCTCCTCTGAGATGATGTCAAGCCTCTCATCAAGGCAGGAAGATTCCCTTCCCTGCTCCCATTCCAGCCTTGCTGTACACCGGGAGCACAACCTCCTTTACTGCAGCCCTGGGAAGTGCCAATACCCTCAACTGCTCCAATTCTCTGCTCATCCAGTTCATCATAAAAAATCCCCAATTTCCAGAGCCAAGGTGGTTTCTTTGACACAACTCTCAGCGCTGTCCCAACCTGCTGGAAAGCAGACACCGACACAGGAGATATTTCCTAACTTTCCTGATGAGTGCTTGTCACAACTTCCCGGTTTCCTAAAGAGCATTTTGGCTCTCCCAGGCCACCCCACAGCTGCACTCCCACAGTGAGGAAAGCTGCTCACGCCTCCCCTCTGGCCAGCTGTCTCCAAAGGGGCCAGGAATAATATTTAGGACTGGAAAATTGCCCCTGAGCCAAAAAAAAAGCGCAATCAGCAGCCTGAGAAACTGATACAGAGCAGCAGTGCCTACAGCTCCCAGGTTACCACAGCCTAGTGAGCTTTCAGCACTTAGGCTCCTTTTTTTTTAAGAAAACCCAGCTTTTGAGACATGTTAAGGAAGCAAGAGACAATGCAGACCCCAAACTGCTGCAAGCAGAGCTTTCTAAGTCACTTCAAGTGTTCCCATAGGGGCTCCCCCAGCTCTGCCCCTCGACGGGCAGCTCCACACAGAGGGAAGGAGGGTCATCAGCTTGGGTGTTCCCCTCCCAGGGAGCAGCAGCACACAGAACTTGGGGGTTTACCTCACAAAGACACATTAATTAGTGCCAGCGTGGGCTCGGGAGGTGCTGGGGAGGGAAGGAGGAAATGCCACAGAGTTTTTCCCGAGCCTCTTAAAAAACTGTAATTACAGAGCTCTGTGTGGCACTGGGGGCTCAGTAAGACATTGAAAACCAATCAGCCAGTCTATAAATAACCACATTAATCAGGGCCTGTGGGGAACACAGGCTGTGAGGACCCCTCCACCCTGGGGCACAGCAGAGGGGAGGGTCCCCATGCAGGGGTGGCCCCAGTGAGAGCAGTGCTGGAGGAGGAGGCAGAACACCTGAGGAGCCCCCAGCCCCAGCTCTCTGCCTCACCTGGCTGCTTTTCCCAGAGGGTCTCCCAGGTCATGCCTAATTAAGGCAGCTCAGTCTAATGAGGAGTGTGTTCATCTCCATAAAGACACTTCCCCCACCAAAACATGGGCACAGCCACCCTGGCACAGAGGTGTTGAGGGCCTACCTTCCCTCCCCTCATGTCTTCCTTCAGTGCTCCTTCTCCCAGGATGGCTCCCTGGGCCAGCACCCAGCCCAATGGGATGCTCTTTAAGGCCAGGGCTGCCTTTTATTTTGGGATGCTGCAAAGGGGCTCACAATTCCAGAGCTAAAAAGCATCCCTGGCAAGGAGGAGCCTGCAGTTGTTCCTTTTGTTATCATTCTGTTTCTAAAGTTCTCAAGTGGGAGACAGGAAACCCAGCACACACAGTCTATTTAAAACTCCTTTACCTCCCACCTGAGGCTGGCAGCTGCCTCTGAAATCTTTCCTTTTCTGCAAAGTTCATGTTTAATTATGTATTGTTATTTATACTTGCTGCTTCCACAGTGCCCTTGGTATTTAATACCACACATGTTCATGAGTACACTCTGCTCAGCTTTTCTCTCATCTAAAAATACAGCCTGGTTGGGTTTTTTCACCCCACATCCCTCTCTCCCTGCACAGCCAGCACGGCCTTTCTGCAGCAGCATCCCACGTCCCATGTCTTTCCAATCTGCCCCAATCCCTGCAGAAATCAGCTGTGGGTTCAGGGAGATCCTTTGCTTCTGACCAGAGCTGACTCTGACCTCCCCAGGCCACGTTATCTCTGCCTCCCTCGCTGACCTCCCATCACCTGCATACTTGGAACATTTCATACCACGTATCTTGACCTTTTGGGCTCCTGACTCTTCTTTCTCACTTTCCTCAGCCTTCCCTATCCTTATTTATGATTTTCACATTCCTGTCCTGGGTTTCTACATCCAGCCTGGGCAGTAAGTGTGGGCCTCTGCCCAGCAGATCCCCCCAAACTACCTCTGAGTCTGCAGAGATCATATTCTTAATTAATTAACCCCCACATTTCCAAACAATAGTTCCCTGAGCAATGGCAGCAGCATCAATCCCTGCTCTCACTGAGGAAATGCTGCCATGTGAGCTCAGCTGCCTGGCTACAGTTCCCAGAGAGGAGAGAGATGTTGCACAAATCCCAGCTGCAGAAGTTTTGTCTGCTCATGGCATGTCCTTTCCAGCACAGCAGCCTCACACTTGGCTGCACTACCACCCTGGACTCTGCTTGTTTGTTTAGCTGGCTGTAGTGGCAGGTATGAGTCTTAGGATTCAGCTCAGATCATCCATAAACAGCACCTGGAGCTATATTTAAAATTATTAATTTTTTTAAACCAGGTAATTTTTAATGGTCTCACCTCTTGATGCCACAATTCCTGAGTTTGGTTTGCTGCCATGGGAATAGAAGACCTAAATCCTAGAGGATCAAATCCCCAAATGTTAATAGGTTTAGTAATTTTTACTGTCTCGTTACTTCTAAGTCCAGTGCTGTTCTTAGAAGAGAGGATGGAGGTCAAATTGTCATTTTTAAATCAGTTGGGTTCAACAAATAAACAAAAATTTAAAAACACCAAAAAACCAAATAAAGAGTGTTTATAACCACTGTCAGAAATAAAATAAAAATAGCTGCTCACACACTGGTTCTTCTGAAATCCAGACTAAAGCAAGGAAATCTTCTTCCAACTTCTACAGCTGCATTTCCTGGGATTTTTTCCCTTTGTCTTGAATCAGAGCCTAAGAGACAACCCTCCTCCCCTACAGAACAGCCACAGCACAGCCCAGCCACAGAAACAGAGCAGGAAAAGTGCCCTCAGCTCTGCCGGGCGGGGGGACCCGGAGGAGTCACCGCTGCTGGTCTGCCCTCCCAGCAGCCCCTGTCACACAACGGCACGGGCAGCCCCAGAGCCCAGCCCAGCCCAGGGGCACCAGCAGAGCTGGGCAGCTTCACCCCTGGCTCTGCCCGTCCTGCAGCTCCTCAGGAGCTGGAATTGCCTCCCTTGGGAATGCGAACGCCGCGTGCTGGCGAACAGCGAGCCCTCCTGCCTCCTCCAGGCTGCCAGGGAAGGATGCGGAGTGGGGACAGAGCGCACTCACCCCGTGCTCGCCCGTGGTCATCCTGCCGGGCAGATCTCCCGCTGCGCCTCAGGGAAAAGGCTGGGCTGCTTACGGATTTCTTACTTGTTACCTCCTGTGGCTGGGCCAGGAATAGCCCGTAATCCACAGGGCTGTCACGCTCACAGAACCTCCCTGAGCTGCGGTGGAAGCGCCCCGTGTGTCAGGCAGGGCAGGAGGGGCTCCCCTGGTGGCAGCGATGCCCGCACAGGGTTGTCGGTCTGTGCTCTCGGGACTCCTGAGCCAGTCCAAGAGCCAGGACCGGCTGGAAACACGTGGACAAAACAAGCTGCTCGTAACAGAAATATTTATAAACTGAACTGAAACCTCTCACACTAATACAACATCTAAAGCTTTAGCTAGAGAAAGTCTCTCAGTCCCTGGGTGAAATTTCTTGATTGCTGCTTAGGACACTCACCGAGGATGGGAAAGAGCCAGGTTCAAGGCCACAGACTACTAAGGCACAATAAGGAATTCAAGATTGTTTCACGGATACCTCAAAACGCAGCAGGCTCCACCTGTACAACCCCTGGAAGCAGTTTTTCATCCTAAGCAGAGCAGGATGGGGTGTGAATTCTCAATACAGCTCGTTTAGCACCTTGGGACCGAATTAGGCATTCTTCCCAGAGTTCTGCTGCAAGATCCAGGGCTCACACAGAAACTGTAATAGCCATGTCTGGGATTCAGATGGGCCAGCAGAGCTCAGGGAAAAACACCCCAAAGCATTCAGAGACCTCCTGGCTGCTGCTCCTGAGAAACAGGAGTACTTAATACACATTTTCTACACACACCACAGCCACATCCACGCTGATACCTGTTAAAACAGGATTACCAGAGCTGATCTTTGTGCCATAAGCCAACCACCAAAAGGGAAAAGAAATTTTCCAGGCACAGTGCAGAGGTGGCTTGTGCTTTTCTAACTGCACAGGCCATTGCTTGAAGGCAAATGACAGAAACTACAGGATGGCCAGTTTGAGCTGGATGTATCTCCATTCAGGCACTCATCCCTTTCAGTCTATTGGCTCCCAAGTGGTGGCGATTCTGAGCACGCAGAATTTCAGGGCAAAGCAACAGAGGTGGAGAAGTCACCTGGAATTAATCCAGACTCACAGCTTTCCTTCTTGGAGGGCTCTTCACTCATCCAACTCCAACTTAAACAACCTCAATGAGCGCTGACCTTCAGGGTCCACTCCGAAAAAACCTGGAGAAAGGAGACGGCCGTTGCCCTGTGCAACGCTGCCTGGTCCTACTTGTCCAGCCTTTTCCTGGCATGCCCTTTGCTGTGAGCCTGGATGGGTTTTAGCTGCCCTGCCCTCAATCCTGCAGTCTGTTTGCACAGCCCCACACGAACCAGCTGCTCCGGCGCCGTACCTGTTTGCAAGCAGGGAGCTGAAAGGAGCGCTGGCATTCATTCGGGTTCCTCACTCCCCTGGCCAAGGGATCTTTGAGAAAATGAACTCCCCCTTTGTCTGGGAGAGAGAGCCCTAATCCCCGTTTTGCCCTGGAGGATTACTGGGTACTTAGAAAGGCACTCACATGCACATTTTTGGTTCGTGCCAGCTGCATTTGGGTCCACAGTGTGCAGGCTCCCTTTGCTCTCCAGTTCTGACAACAGGCATTCCACTGCACCCAGAGCTCAACCCCAGGGACTGCCACCCTTTTAAAGGCACCCCAAGCCCACACTTGCTGAACTGGGGGCCTTGCCTGCTTTGCATGAGCCCTTGGCCCTGGCAGCCTTGTGTGAATTCAGCTGGGCACACAGCCCCGAGCCCACAGTCCTTCCTTGTGCTGAAGAGCCCTGGATCCCAGCTGGAAGGAAGGACCTGCAGGGCTGAGGAACTCCTTTTTATCCCACTCAGTTCCTGGCTCCCTGTAATCCAAGTTTATTTGAGTGCCACTCAGTTACAGCTGGTTGTGCCCCAGTGCCACCCAGAGAGCCTGGTGTTCCCACAGGGGCAAAGTGTGACCCAAGCAGCTCTGCCCCAAATCTTTTCAAGGATTGTGGCTTAATTCTGTGAGGTGGTTCAATGGAATCAAGAACTCTCAATGAGTAGCAACTCAAGCAGCACTCTGCCTGCCCAGGGGAGAGCTCACCTGCTCAGGAGGTGACAGCTCAGAGGTGACAACTGTCTGGGCCTGCCAAATGGTCCCCCCACCACAAAAAAGTGGAGTGGGATCTGCCCTGCACCCCGACTCTGCTTGCCAGGGAAATGCATTCCTGCAGCTTGTACTCAGAAAAACCCTTCAGAAAACAGATCTACCTACTTACTGTGTCAGAACAGGAATAAAACTATAGAGAAATGACATTTTCATTCTTTTCCACCCCACACACAACAGGACTATCTCCAGACTTGCTCCTATTACTGAGTGGCTCTTGAGGTCTGTCAGACACCTCTGCTTGGGGAGCCACAGCTTCCCACACAGGCCAGTCAGTAACACTGGCTTGCCCCTCTTTGGGGTATCCCAGCACTGAACCATTTTTATCAAAAGTCATTCTGTATAAATCACAACCTTCCTGCTGTAACACACCCCAAACCCCAAACCGGCTCTAAAGGACAAGTGTAAACGAAACAAAAAGTATAATCACAGCTCCTACAAAGCAAAGCAGCCACAAGGAGGAAGCAAAAGTCATACTCATAAATCAGGACCAGTTTCCATTTCAGGATTTGGGAATCAGAATGATTCCATGGGAAAAGACTACAAGGCCTCCATGCTGAAGGAACAGTTCTGTTCACCGAGAAAACGGACACACAGAAAATATTTTCCCAGAATTACTCTTTGTGCACTCACCCCTCAGAGCAGTGACGTTTTCCAGCTACAAAAGGGCCATCCTTGGGAGGGTTCTGAACGTCACCTGTGCCCAGGGTGCAGACCTGGGAGCTGAAAGGTAAGCCCAGCCCTCACTGGAACCTTTTCCAGCAGCAGCCTGGAACTGGGACCTGGCTGGATCTGCAGTGGTTTGCATGAGCACTTCCTAATATGTTCCACACAAACCAAACTAGGTCAGTTCAGACCAACAATTTAAATGGTTTAAAGCTCAAGATTAAGGGAGTGCTTACAGGAACTGTTCCAGGGGCAGATGGATGAGGTCTCTGGCACCGAAGAGCAAGCCAGGGCATTAATCTCTTCCACCAGCACAGCTGGATGTCTTTTGCTCACCTGCATATTCATGCACTTCCTGGAACACACCCTGAAATTTGAGGCTAGCAGCTCTCTGTGGAAACAGGGATGGCACCAAAGTGCTGAACAGTGGCTCAGCTGCTGTCTGAGAAACTGCTCTCAGGGTTTGGTGTTGAAGGAATGACTTCAGAGGGGGCAGAAGAAAGGCTCACGCTCCCATCTGTCACAGGCACGGTGGACACTCAGCCCCAAGAACTCAAGTCTGCAGCAGAGCTGTCTCTCCTGATTGTTTTTTGCAGTGCTTCCTGGTATTCCAGATTTTAATTGCAGTAACTCCAGGGGTGGAGTGTACAGACCTAAATCTCCTTTACAGGTGTAGCAATGCCTAATCCCCAGAATATGAGCTATTCTTTATGAGCTGCTTCTCCCTCCCACTCTCCACCCTCTTCCTGGACAAGTTCCTGAATACCTTACTCAACACAGCATTCCATTCACTTCCTGGGGGTTTCAGCAGGAGATCTGCTCAAGTTCACCTGGATGAGGTCAGGGCTTCCCCAGTGCCAGTGAAGCACCTCCAGAAGAGTTAAGAGAATTCCACTACATGGCTTTGACTTCCAGGGAAAAGTCTCAGATCCTCCTGGGCTTCCAGGAATATGAAGGTGCTACTCTGAGGATGAAAAGCCTCTCCCAGCTCCTGTGACACCCAGAAAACCCTGATTAGCATAATTGCCTATCAGATTTTAACGGGACTTTCCTCATTTCAGACACATCTCAAAAATCCACCCCCAACACTCTGGAACAGCAGGAACTGCTTTTCCTTGGAGTGGCTCCAGGCACATGAAGCAAGCAGGGATGAGATGAGCACCCCCTGCGGTGCCAAGGGGCAGTGTGACCCCAGGTATTCCACAGCAGCTACAGAATAACCAAGCACATAAAAAATTCCTCTTTCCCAGTGGGAACAGCAGCACCCTCTCAAAAGAAGCTGCATCTTTGCTATGGACATGCAGTGATTTGGAGTCACAGCCTGGAAATCTCTCCATGTCAGCAGGAAAAAGGGAAGTAACACACATGCCCAAGCTCAGCCTCATGCACAGGACATGCTGTGACCATTACAAACATCCCTCCCAAAACGAAGCCCTGGTGGAGCCAGTCCCAAACACAAATTGAGTCACAAGTGCCAAACTCTTTCACAGAGAGAACAGCAAACCCAAATCCTCTTAAGCAGCCATCAGTGTCAATATTTATTCCACACAAATCAGGGACAAGTGGCCTAATAAATGGTGTCAGACTGAGCGTGGTGAGATGGAAGAGGAAGGGGGTAGACAAACTTGGGGAAAGGACAGGACATTAATCAGCATCACCCCTGCAAACCCCTTGACAGAAACAGGGCAGTAAACTCATTAGCCACTTAGAAACTAAGCTCCCTTTTTGCTTGGACAGTGAGAGCCCCCAGTTTCCAGCCTGGAGCTTTGGCATCCTTCACAACAAAGCCACGGGGCCCCATAAAATCCTTTCCTTTAATGCACCTCTCAACACACACCTCTCTCCGGCCCAGAGAGGCTCTGCTGCCTCAACCACTCTCTTCCCAAGGCAGAGCAGACCCAGCCTGAGGTCTGGCCTGCAGGGAATTAACTGAAGCACTCAGACTAGCACGGGGTAAGGGGCTCCCAGGCAAACAATGTCTGCACAGGATGACAAACAAATCCAACGATGATTTCACAAGGCAAACTCCCCGGCTGCAAGAGCCACTTCAAACACGCAGCTTCTCCTCCTCCCTGCGGACCATTCCTGCCCCTGGGGGGTGGAATGTGCCGTTTCCTTCTCCCTGCCTGGGTGTGAAAACACAGTATTAAGACAAACACACTCCAGACTGGTCTTTCCATCAGTTTTTAGAGCTGTGCCTTCCTGCTGCACAGATTTGCTCCCATCTCTCCAGGGAAACTCAGGCTGCCCCACTGGAACTGGGCTGGCCACCAGTCACCATCACGTACTTGGCTTAATTTAGGCTGAAATGGAGTCTGTCTCCAGCCCGGAGCCTGTTTGTAACTGCAAAGGAATCTGTGCCCTCCGCAGCACACGAGACGGGATCAGGTCTCTGCTGGAGAGAGAGCACTTGGCCTGGCTATTTTTATTGTCTCCCTGAATACTTTGCTGGTTTGAGTTGCTGAAAGAATAGTAAAGATGAGATTTTTTTTTAAATAACAGACACACTGATAATCCATAGGAACCGTGTCCTTTTAACTTTTGGATGCTTCTCAAATCTCTGCCCTCGTTGCCAGGATGCTGAAGGCATTTTGAAGGCACAACATGATGAAATCTAATCAGGGTGAAGTGGGCTGGTTTCATTTCCATCAGATTCCTCTTTCAAAGGCACAAATTTACCCTTCTGATCCCGACCACTAGAACTGAGCCAAAAAAGCAGTTACTGCTACATCAAAAGCCCACCCAATCCCCCTCCATCATGAACAACTGAGGACTGAAATTCCTCATGGTTCTTTAAACCCAAAGGACACTGCCACTAAAACTCAGGCCTTGGTGCAACCAGAATGTGAAGAATTAGATAAGTGGCTCTCACCCAAGCACAGGCAAGCAGGCAGCACATCACAGTTAGCCAAGCTTTTCATTCCACTTAAACCTGGGAACAACCCCCCTAAACCATCAGCCTTCAGCCCTTCTCCTACACCAGCACTGCTGTTCCACCTGGCTGTCCTGAGGCCAGACACTGAGCTGTGGTTACCAAACACCCAGAGCCAGCCACAGTGACTCTGAACAAATGTTAGCCAGGTGGGAATCACACAGGGCACCATAAATGCCCTGTCTGATGTCATATCCTGCTTATTTATTTACTTACCCCACTGCTGGGGTGAGGAAGCCCAAGGATGGACCAGGCCCCACTGTGCCAGCAGCTCTGCAAACACCAAGTGAAGGACAACTGCACCCTTCTCAAGTCCATCTGCTCACTGACACATCCTCCTCCTCCCATTGCCAACGAGAGCCACTACGCAGAGGGACAAGGGCTCTACATCACCCTGCTGTTCTTCTCATTAAAAAATCTGGGGTCTGTTTAGGTGTACTGAACACAGGACATTATTCCTGGAGGCTCCTCCTGGCTGCTGCAGAACCACAGCTTGCCTGTGTCCCACAGGCAGGACGTGCCATGGCAGCAGCAACACCGAAGAGGACGGAGCTGACCCCGTTTGTAGTCATTGCCTTCTGAGCAATGTTTTATAGTTAAACTTCTGCCCTGCTGACCCCTGGAAGAAAAGCCTCTGGGATTATTATTAGACTGCCTGAACTTTCCCTTAAAAATTACAGTAATCCCTATTTCAGTCGAACAGAACTTCCCTCTCCGATTTAAGAACCACAGGTGCCAAGCACCATTCAGTTTGGGCCAACAAGCTCTCAATCCTCTAAATCCCTGTATTATGGACCTGCACAGCACTCCTCCCTTTCCCAGTGGTAGGCTGGCCTGGACTTCACCTCTCTTAGTCAAAGGAGTTTGAGGGCATTGAGTTTTCCTTAACACTGTTCCTGCTGGAATCCAGGAAAATCTCGACAAGCACCTTGCAGGACCCGAGTCAGGCCTGGGGAACACACTGGGGTGTTGAGGTTCACCCCACTGCTGACTGGGCTGAAGGGGTTTGGGATGAAAAATGCATCTCCTTCAACAGGTGTGCTGCTGGTGTCATCTCATGCCACCCAAATTTAAGGCTGGGTATAGGCAGAAGAATACACAGAGGTCAATCTTTAAAAGGCATTAGAGCAGAAATGAGGAAAATAGACCTCTGGACCTCCTGGGCAGAAGAACAAGAGGAGTAAGTTGGAGCAAAGGCAAATGAGGTCTGTGGGTCACATTCCTCCCAAATCTGCAAAGCCTGTTGCTGGCTGATAATGTTATATTTGAACATAATTCTGTTCTTAGGCATTTTAAGGAGTCTGTGGGTCATGCCAACCAGGTGACAAAATTTCTCAACTTCTGTCCCAGTATCTCGTTGCAAGGTGCTTGCCAGCAGAACTCCCTCCGGGGACACTACACCGCTTACTGAAGCACGCAACAAGGTGAGAGCACACATCTCCCTTCTGTTCCGATGCCTGGCAACTGCCTCTAGAGAAAGCGCTGTGAAGGGAACAGCCTCAAACCCGGCAGCGCTCGCAGCGACTGCGGATGATGCGCTCCTAGAAGTGTCCGTGCCGCGGGATTGAAATGCCACCTGCAGAATCCCTCCCAAGTAACGAGTTTCACATGTGGACAGGGGAAGCGCCGCACCACGGGGTCCGATCCTACCCCTTTTCCCTCCCCGACTGCGCCTTCCCTGCATCCAGAGGCTCCGAAAACGCCGAATAAGAAAACAGCAGCTGGAAGGGGAGGGGGCGGGCGCCTTTCCTCGGGAGGCTCCGCCGGTGCAGACCGGGCTGCGGGGCCGCCGCCCTTTGTTAGCCCGCCGGGGCCAGCCCTTGGGGGAGGGCGGAGGTCCCGCATCCCGGGGAGCCCCCGCACGCCGGTCCCCGGACACCCCGCTCTCCCTGCATCTCCTCGCTTATCTCCCGCTCCCCGCGCATCCCCTCGGACATCCCTCGCTCCCCGCGCATCCCCCTGGGCATTGCCCGCTCCCCACGCATCCCCCCGGGCATTACCCGCTCCCCGCGCATCCCCCGCTCTCCGGGCCGGCCCCGCCGCAGCCCCGTGTCCGGTTTCCCTCGTAGCCCGGATCTCCCCGCAGCTCGGATCCCCCCGCAGCCCGGTGCCCGGGTGCCTCCGCATCTCGGATCTCCCCACAGCCCTGTGCTCGGGTCTCCCCGCAGCCCGGTGCCCGGGTGCCCCCGCATCTCGGATCTCCCCGCAGCCCGGTGCCCGGGTGCCCCCGCATCTCGGATCTCCCCGCAGCCCTGTGCGCGGTTCCCCCCGCAGCTCGGATCCCTCCGCAGCCCGGTGCCCGGGTGCCCCCGCATCTCGGATCTCCCTTCATCTCGGATGCCCCCGTAGCTCGGGCCCCCCCGCAGCCTTGTGCTCGGGTCTCCCCGCAGCGTGGTACTGGGATCCCCCCGCAGCCCTGTGCCCGGATCCCCCCGCAGCCCGGTGCCCGGGTGCCCCCGCATCTCGGATCTCCCCGCATCTCGGATCCCCCCGCAGCCTGGTACTGGGATCCCCCCGCATCTCGGATCCCCCCGCAGCCCTGTGCCCGGGTCTCCCCGCAGCTTGGTACTGGGATCCCCCCGCAGCCCTGTGCCCGGGTGCCCCCGCACTCACCGCGCCCCGGGGCTCCGCCGGCTCCGCGCTCGCAGCGGGGCCGGGCGAGGGCGCCTGATCGCGGCGGCAGCTCCGGCCGCTCCCGGCAGGTGCCGCGGATCGCAGCCCGCCCCCAGCACCGCCCCGCACCGCGGCACCCCCCGCACCCGCCTGCATCCCCCCGCGGGGTGCCCATCCCCGAAAAAAGGGCAGCCGCACCATCCCGCAAAACAGAGGCTGCCTTGGGGTGCCCCCCGTGGCTCGGTGACCCCGCGGAGGTACCTGAGGGGAAATGTCACGGGCCGCGTTACTGCAGGGGTGGCTTCAACAGCGTCTGCCGTTACCTGCCAGGTTTGTTTCATGCAGGGCATTTAATCAGCAAATGAGCTGTATTACATTAGATTAAAAGCTACGTGAAGATGAACTGTTGCATCTCACGACAGGCAGAGACAAGATAAATAAACCCTTCCCATTTCTCAAATTGCTCTGAATAACTAAATAAAACCTTTCAAGCCACAGAATGATTTGTGTCACAATCAGGGGAAGGAGTTCAAGTTTAAAGCAGGAATTTGTACTTCTAATGCCCTGCTCTTGGCTGGCATGAAACGAGCTCAGTGCTATTACTTGGCTGAGCTGCTTTGTGTCTAGGAATTCAAGTGGCCAGACTTGGTGGGCTGAAGTCTTCCAGGCTGAAGACTGCAGGATTTCACTGTCCTCTTCCCAGTGATGACAGATTTTGCAGGTGAAATGAAACTGGTTTCTGCGTTCCCTCCCTACCCTTTGCCATCCACCTTCCTGCCCTTTTGATGCCAAACACCTTGCTACCCTGGACTCCTGGTTTTCTATCCAGTAGCTGTTTCCTCTCAAGAGGAAGCTCCACGTTCTCCCTTGTTTTTTGGCTGTGCACCTGGATGTGAATGCACCACCTGGTCCCCGGACACCCCTGAACTCAAACTCCTCTACAGGTTGCTGAGAGCACCAGAGCTGTGCAGAAGGGGAAAGTGATGCTTATTCAAAATACCTTCTGAACCCAACAGCTGACTGAAGGAGATGCTGGAGAAACTGTTCTTCATAACATGAGTATCTGGCCCATCTTTTATCCAGTAATGTCCAAAGGCCACACAAAAGTATCCCTATTTTATATAGAAAGAGATTGATACATTATAGAGGGAGGAAAAGTGATGTGCCCTTAACTTGAGCAGGGAAGGATCCCATGCCCAACATGCCCTTCCACAAGAGGCACTGGCTGCCCCGAAGCTGTTTGTTCACCCACTGCAAAGCTATCACAAGAGGTTACATAGATAATTTTATTTCTGTTTATAAGTAACTTATTCTGGCTTAGTTGTGAGTCCCGTCAGTCTCATTTGAACTGAAATATTTGACAGGTGCATCTGTATCGGGTGAATTCCTGTCAGCCAGTGCTACTTTTCATGCTGACATCTCTCTCTCCCTATCTGCAACCTCATAAGCACCAGCCTGAGATGTTTAATGCTTCACCAGCTGCAGAGGTCAGTGGTAAACCAGCGTGGGAGATGCAGAAGCAAAGGTGAGGTGAGGTTATAAAGGCAGTGAGTGTTAGCTCTGAGTCCTCATTATGAACCCCACCTCTCTCAGCAGATCAAGTGCCATTTCCCAAATTTTTTTCCTAGGGAAAATACTCTGTCAGTATAAAATCTGGGGTGCTGTCACAGCCCTGGTGTGGGAGGACTTTGAGCCCTCACAGCCACATTTCCATCGGGGACAACAACATCCTCCTCCTGTGCACACGTGCCCGAGGGGCTGCGTCATCAGGAGGGGTTAATCATTCCAACAGCTCCAAATCACTGTCCTGGGACACGAAAGGGCGGGTTTGGGAGCAGGAAGAAACAGCCCGGTAATAACGGGGAGGATGGGTGGGTGACTCAGGCGGCGCCTGCCTGCCCGGCCCCTCGCAGATGGCATCATTAAAGGCACGGCTTTGGCTACCCCCTCTCCTGATGGCGTGATTTCTCCTCCCTCTCACTGGAACGCTGCCCCTTCCCGCACCGGCACGGGTGTCACCTACCCAGGAGCCAGACGGACCAACTCTAAACTGCTTCGTGAAATAAGTTCAGGTGGTTTTACTGACATTTTCAACATTTTGAGTGTACTTTGCATCTTGGCCAGTAACTCTGTGAGATACCGAGTGGCAAACAGGTTCACAGACATTGCCAGGCAATGAAACAAAGTCCGGGTTGGGGATGTGATCGTAAAAGCTCGGGAATGTTTGTCCTTCTGTGATAAAAACAACAACAAAAGCATTACCACGCGCAGAACGAAGCCGAGGCTCCCCATAACCTTGGAGCATTTACTGAAGTCCCAAGCACGGGGACTCGCCCTGAGGCAGGTGACAGGCAGCTAATCCAAGCGGGAGGTCACTGGGAGGGATCACTGGGAGGGATCGGAGCGAGCACATAGTGCTGACAGAACGAAACCTGCCCAGCTTCCCTTGGACTGAGCAGATGTGGGCAGGACACCCAAGCTGGGCAGCTGAGGGGCCGCAGCAGCTCTGGCTTCGTGCCCGCCAGGAATTCCTCTGCAAGGAAAAGCCCTTCCATACAAACAAATGGAAGAATGTCTGTAACAAAGCAGAGTTTCTCCACCAGGTGACTCCCGTGGCCAGTATCAAATGTTCTGTCCTGTAAGGGTTAAGAATCAGGAACAAGGCTCAGAGGGGTTACTTTTTGTAGCCTAAAAGCCCCTGTGCACACACCACCGTGATGGGCACTGGCTGTGTTGGCTTTTGGGAATAGATGATGCCACCCTAGCACGATGTACCATCCACATCCCTCCCTCCCCTGTGTATTCCAGCAGAGCTGACAGCAATGACTCCTCTGGGGAACCAAAGGCCTCAGGCATTCACCCAGGAGTCTTTTCTCCTTCACTTTTTCTCAGCCACCACAAAAAAACCCCTTTAAACCCTCCAAGTAACATGAAAACCCAAAGGGAAATGCATACAAGAAATTCATCCAAGGAGCAACATCAAATTAAACCCACATGTGGGCTCCATGGCAGAATGAGAAAGCCCAGGTGTCCCAGAGAAAGGGAATGCTGGGTGCATTTTTGGGAGGCTGTTCTCAGGTTTAGAGAAACTCCCCACTGGCTCATCTCCAATTCAAATTAACTCCTGGAAGGTGAGGAGCTGTTTAGATAAATATCAGAAACTGCTCTCTAATGGGTCAAGGCCGTTTTTGGCAGTGAGCAAAAGGGATTTTTCTTGGATCTCTCTTGCACTGCCTATCTCAGACTGAACTTAAGACAGCTGTGAAAAGAAAGGAAGAAGTGAGGAAGTCCAAATCCTGCAGCAATGAGCGAAGTTTGTTATTAAATTTTCTCATGGAGACTTCTCCCAAATAAAACCAATGAAAAATCAGTTTAGGATGGAAGTGACTCTGCACACAAGAGGTTTGTAAGGAAGTTCACTCTTTTTTCAAGGGGAATTCAGAAGGAAATTACATATTCACACTTGGGGAAGTCAATTCCTAACGTTTTTATCCATCTGCCCTGTCCTCTGCACTGCAACTTTCTAGACCATGACCCTGAGTTTTTTAGGAGTGCCACCCTGTGAGTGGAGATATCCCCAAGAGAGAAATCAATGAGGGTGATGGTTGCATAAAGAGGAGGGAGTGGAAGGCTTCTGAAACATTTCAAGGAGAGGAAAAGGGCAGAAAAGAAATGTGTGTCTACTTTTCCTCCAGCCTCCTGGAGAGGTGAAAGGAAGGCAGATGGAATGGCAGTTTTCTCGTGCTGTGAAAACAGCCCTCCTTCCTTCTGAGCGACTGACAAGAAGATTTAGGGAAAAGAAGAGGAAAAAAGGACATTTGTACAGCGAAGAAAAAGAGGAGAAGGCTTTGAAGACATAATTAACAGACTGTCCCAAGTCACTTCAGTTCAGCTGCATCACAAAAGTCTGACAGAGATCCATGGGACCACAACAACCTGCCCAAGAGAATGAGACAACCCTGCACACAAAACCAGTCACTCCAAAAACCCACCCCCCTCCAAAGCCAGGGGGCTGGGAAGGGGAGGAGGCCACAGCTGAGGGCCTGTTTTCCTGCTCACTAATAAATTTAGTTTACAAAACCTTTTGTGAGTCCTTTTTAAGGTTGTTTGTTGATTAAAGCAGCAAACAACAAACTTAGCCTTAATTCATGCTTCTTTTAACATTTCAGGCTTGGGGGGGTGCTTTTTATAGGAGTTAATGAGGCAGAATAGGTTCTTTATAAGGAAGATATTTTCTCACCAAATTAAAACCTGTATTGAAAATAAAATAATGAGATGAAGGTGGCTTTTCTTTCTGAAGTAAATAAACCTTGGAGTAGGAAACTTCTCACGCACTCGGGCCTGTCCTTATCGGGGAGATCTGAGAACAGCAGGTTCACAAGATGTTCTCTCTCTCTCTCTTTTTTTTTTTAATTTATTTTACCTTCCTCCTTTCACAAAAACAATAATAAAGCACTATTTGCTCAAAATGTACAAACAGCTCCAGTGTGTGAGTAAGGAAGCTCTGGGAGCTGTTCCCCTTTGCCACAGCAGAGCCATGAAAACCCACGGCAGGGACTCACCAGCACACCCAGCAGGGCCCAGAGATGGGCCACCCAGTGCCACCTCACACACCTGTGACAACCCTAAAGCAGCTCCCAGTGGAATCCCAGGACTAAATTTCCTAAGTCAAAGCTTGCTTGCTGCCCCAAATCTCCTGCATTTGGGAAATCTGGTGGAGCAGCACAGGGAAAGTAAAGCCCCTGAGGGGCAGTGCTGGAAGTTGTGCTGTGCACCGGATGTCATTAACTGGGGACAAACAGGCAGAGCAAGGGCCCTAAGGGACAGCAGAGCATCAGCCCTGGTTCCTCTCGGAAATGGGGAAGACAGCCCTCCTTTCATGGCAGCCCCAAGCACCCTCGAGGTGATAACCCTGTTTGTCTTCGCAGGAAGGGCGGACTGAACCCTGGCAGGGGCAGAACTGGTCGGTGCAGTCTCTGCCGCGTGTGGTGCTGCTCATGCAGCTGCACTTGGGGGGATTCTGGGTGTCAGTGAAATGCCAGGATTTCCTCTACAAGAAGCCCACCTTTTTGGCTTATTCCTTAGCAAGCTTTGTGGTGTTTTGCTCAATTATCCTGTAAAAACAGGGCTCAGCCTGCTCTAGAGTGCAAATACAGCGTTTCCTTTCCATCCTTGGAAATCCCTGGACTGTGAGCAGTCCGTGGAAATCCCTGGACTGTGAGCAGTCCTTGGAAATCCCTGGACTGTGAGCAGTCCGTGGAAATCCTTAGACTGTGAGCAGTCCTTGGAAATCCCTGGACTGTGAGCAGTCCTTGGAAATCCCTGGACTGTGAGCAGCCTGTGGCTTCCCCCAGGATGCTGGGAGCTTTGCAGGAATGCTGTCCTTGCCCTCCTGCTGGGGGACAAGCCAAGCCCAGAGCACCTGCAGCCCATGGAAAGCTGTGGCAATGCCACTGCCTCATGCAGTGGAGCAACAGCTCCCCTCGAATCTCAAAGCGGTTTTCAGACTCAGCAGTGCCACAGAGAGGGATGAATGGGGCTGTTTTCATGTCTCTCCTGAGAGTGTCCGTTAGCACAACAATGTTACCCACAAACAGCAGGATTGATCCACAGGTACTGCTCTCTGATCATGGAAAAGGTGTACACGGGGCAGGCAAAGGAACTCGATGGCCAGCAAGGCACTCCCTGGGAAAGCACAGAGTGCAGGAGTGAGAAAAGGGACTCAGCAGGCACCACAGAGTCAACACACCCAGGGAAATTCCAGCCTCAGGAAGATCGGTCCCTGCAAACACAAATGCTGCTGTGTGGAGCTGAGCTGTGTGAGAGGGACAGAGAAATTGGCCAGAGACTGAGTGAGAAATGAAACAAAGAAATGATGTGCTTTTCTGTCCATCCAGGAAAGCACAGCAACAATGCCCTGGCATCAGCTGAGGACACACAGCCTTGGAGAGGCAGAGGAGCACTTCAGAAAGAGGTGGGAAAGCAAGGAAAGCATCAACAAATCTCCGCAGAGGAGTTCCCAAGTCAGGCAGGGAGAAGAGAGGATCTCCAAAGGGAACAGACTGGCTGGACTGAGCTGAGTAAGGTGACAGTGTCCACATGAATGGATGTGTTGGTGTCAGTGAGATATCCAGCAGCAAGATTTGCAAGCTGTGAGGCCATCCAAAGGCAATCCAAGAGACAAGCAGGAAAAGGAGAGAGACCAAAGGGCTAAAAGCACATGAACTGGATGAAAGCATTTCCAGCAGGCTGGAATTTGGATGGGTAGGAAGCAAAGCTTCTGCAGGAGCTCCCCCACTGCTCCTTGTGCACACTCCCTCAAAGGGCAGACTGAAGTTCCCCAGCACATTGAGCATCACCCGGGGATGTTTCCTGGGCTCTGCCACTGCAAGTGAACATCTGAACAAAGAGAAAATGCCTCTTGGGTGCTGTGGACATGATGCCTGATGCAAAGCTGCTGAATGGAATGGAAAACCTTCCACTGAGCACCTCAGCTATGATCACTCTGCACAGCACTTTGGATTTCCTTTCTTAGTAAGAGCCATCAGCATAACTCCCCTTTTCCTCTGTCTCTGGTGCTGCTGGAAGGGAAGAGCCCTGTGGTGCAGCTCCAGCTGTCCCAGGCACAGAGCAGAGGCTGCTCCTGCTGCACACACAGCCCTCAGATCTGCCCTGTGCTGTGGGGCAGCAAAATTGGGCCCACAGGCTCATGAGTTCAATTCTCCTCCTCACAGGGACTCCCTGTCACAGACACAGTGCTGGACCTTGGAATGCAATGGGAATTATAGCTGGTCAAAATGTACTGCAGACAGTTCTGTTCAATGGAACACTGCAGGAAATGTCTACTGATTCACTCCAAGGTTAAAAATAAATTGAACTGTTTTCAAGATTTTTGGAATGAAATCAGAATCCTCCAGATCTCCCTCTCACATGAATAATTTATTTTGTTTTGGTTTCCTTGTCACTGAATCCTCTTTTTCAGACTTTGAGTCTTTCATTCAGTTTTTTTTTAAAACCCTCTGGCTGTCAGTTCCACCACCATGATCTCTCCCAGTTTTCTCTTTCATGGTCCTTCTAAACCCTCTGTCTTCAAGAAAGGATGCAGCTTTTAAAATACAGCAGACTTGTACTGTAGGAATTGCAATTTGAGATATTACCACGAGTGAACAGGCTGAGTGAGGCAAATTTGCCCTCACTTCTGCCAGCTGGGTTGGGCCTGCAGTGCTGAAAATGATTCAGAGAATCCAGCATTTTATAATCTCACACACACACTGGTCCAGCCCTCCACCCTGGGTACATACAGTGTGTGTACAGCACTTGGGATTAGCTTAGTAAACCAATGGATGTCACTGTTGCTCTACACAAACCAAAATGAGGAAGCAAACAAAGATAATTAACCCAAAATAAACTCATAGTGGGGAGTTCTCCAGCCTGGTGTGTGCTGGTGAGGTTGGACAAGCTCTTCAGGGGCTTCCCAAGTGCATGTCTGTGGTGTCCTGTTGGAACTGCAGAGATGAGATGGGGCTGAGAGCTGGGTGTACAACAGGAAGGTGCCTAAAGAAGGAGCCTCGTGGTTCCTGCCGTTCAACCCTTTCATTTCCAGCCTCTCCCGAATTTCAGGGGCCAGAGGCACTTGTGGATGGGTTTATTAGGAAGGATCCAGACAAACTAGGTCAGCAGGAGGCTATGCCAGGGTTGGCCAGGGCTGCAGCTGCAGCATTTCTAGGTCAGTGGTCACTCCTGCTTGAACGGGCTGCTAAAGGTTTAAGGAACAAATGGATGCTGGCTGGCATTCCTGTGTGCCAGGCAGCAGCCTGAGGGTCAAGGAGAGGTGCTGCAATGGGGTGGGTTACACGGAATTACTGGCACAGCTCAGGGGAAGCAGGAGGGGAAGGCAGAGTCACCAGAAAACATGGCCTAAAAACAGAGATAAAGGTTTGAATGGTGGGAGGGAAAATGAAGAAAAGTACTTTAAAAGTATGAGGAGTGTGAAGCTTCTGATCCAGCTCTAGTCCTGGATCAGAAGCACAAAATGTGGGAGCTGTGGGCTCAGTTGCCCCTTGTATACATGGACCCCTCTGGGACAAGAGCTCAAGGCAACTGGAATTTGTTTCCTGAGAGGAAGAATATTACTTAGTAAATAGGGAAAGAAAAGTGATTGAGGCTTGTCCCAATTGAATATATTTGAATCTAAAATACACCTGGCATCCCTCAAAGTCTTGGCAAAAAGAATAATTCCATTTCCTTCACATGCTGTTGCAGAGGTAGCCACTCTGCAAACCAATGAAACCAGTGGCTGCCCAGGGAGCTCCTGCCCACTGAACTCCCATGTCGTGATACCCTGATATGACACGCCTTGTGCTGACATCAATTAAACCCTCGTTAACTTCCAGCACTAAAACAAACTCTGTTTTATTTACATTGGAAGAGGCCAAGTAGAGGAATTTACACTCAACACTTAAATAACAAAAGAGAAACACTTAAATCTCTAAGTAGTAGAGAATGACATAACCTAGAGTTGGGTAAAACACTTAAAATCTTTGACAGCTGAATAAAAATGCCTCAATTTAAGCACGTTTAAGCTGCAACTCATAATTGCCTTGGGATTGTCACAGGTACTACTTATTTCTGAAAAGCCAAGCCAGCTACATCTTAATTCCCAGGCAGAAAGTAATCACTTGGACAGTGATGTCTTCAGGAATCACACTGTAATCCAAGACTAAGTGGCAACAGAGCTCTGAGAGGGTGATCATTTCATAGCTGAAAACAAGCCCATGCCCTCAGTCCACTCTAAAGAGCAGAGTCCACCTGCCAGACCCCTCAGAGCAGTTGGCACTGAGTATGGTGACACTGGCAGGCAAGGAAGGCGTCCTATAATCTTATAAAGTCAGATTAAATGACATACTCTGCTGCTATAAAACTAGGCTGCCCCACACCTGGTGTCATTAGGCCCTAACCCCTGTTGGGTGAACAGCCTCGGTGGTTTCTGTGTCCCTGCAAAGGCAAAGCAGGTTGTTTCCTAGAATTGGATTGGCAGGATGGCAAATGCAGTGCTGGGGCTGGAAAACAGATCTCTCTGCAGTCTGTAGCACTTCAGCCAACTCCTGAATGTCATCCCCAGCCTCTGAGTAAACAAAGCAGCAGGAAAGGAGCAAATATTGTGCATTTTATACAGCTGGTGATCAAACAGGCAAACCAAGGCAAGGCAGGGCTTGTGTGGGTGACACAGTGCCCACCTGGGATTAAGCTGCCAGGTGATGTGATGCTGTTCTGATCAATCTGCTGCCATCTAAACACCACAAACATATATTCTCACAACATGGAGCCCACACAGAGCAGCCAGCACACCAGGAATGCCCAGGTCAGTGCAGGCTGGCACTGCTTCACAGCTAAATGCCATACACACAGCTGGTTGTGCCACCATACCTGTGCCCACTCTACAGGTTCAGGCAAACCACACCAAGCAGAACGAGAGGGGACAGCAAAATGCAGCACCCCACCTGTCACCAAACAAGACAGACAACACAAGCAGCACTGAACTGCTTTCCAATGCCACCAAAGGGAGCTGAAGTTTTCCTGGCAGACCCAGAGGCACAGCAGCAGGCCAGGGTGCCCAGGTGAGGTGTAAAATGCCAAGCAGGATGCCCTGCACCCCGTGGAGCTGGTACCCACCGTCGTGCCGTGGTCCAGAGGGCCAGGATCCTCTTCAGCCCGTGCAGGCTGTCCTGCAGCCCCTCCTCCGAGAGCAGGGGGAGCACCTTCACCATCAGGCTGTGCTGGGCAAGGGGAGGCAGCGCAGGGACAGGCAAGGGGAGGCAGCTCAGGGGCAGGCAAGGGGAGGCAGCGCAGGGGCAGGCAAGGGGAGGCAGCACAGGGGCAGGCAAGGGGAGGCAGCGCAGGGGCAGGCAAGGGGAGGCAGCGCAGGGGCAGGCAAGGGGAGGCAGCGCAGGGGCAGGCAAGGGGAGGCAGCACAGGGGCAGGCAAGGGGAGGCAGCGCAGGGGCAGGCAAGGGGAGGCAGCGCAGGGGCAGGCAAGGGGAGGCAGCACAGGGGCAGGCAAGGGGAGGCAGCTCAGGGGCAGGCAAAGGGAGGCAGCACAGGGGCAGGCAAGGAGCAGGCAGGGAGCAGCAGCCAGCCCTGCTCACCCTTTTAAGGGGCAGGCAGGAGTAATGACAGAGCTGTGCTCCCCAGCAGCCAGCCAGCCATGGCTTGGCAGTAATTGCCCTTGCTGCAGGCCCTGAGCTGATGAGACAGGAGGACAGCAGGGCGAGGTGACTAACCCAGGAGGGACAGGTGACTCGGTACCCCTCAGAAAAGCACTCCTGTCGCTCTGGAGCTGAGGCAGGGCCCTGGGGTTTGGTGATCCTGAGCTGTGGAGCCCAGACAGAGCAGTGCTGCCTCAAGGGCTTGCACAAAGGAGTGATGGTTTATCATCTGATGCTTTTTTCAGAGCCCAGAATGTTCTTAGAACTGTAGAAGCTCCTATTCCAGTGTTGCAGCAGAGGGATGGCTCCTTGGGAAATGGTAATTAAAAGAAACAGAGGCAAAGCCAGCAGTTCTGCCTTCCTTCCTGGTTTCAGTCAGTTCCCTGTGTCACCTCTGATACTCATGAAGGAGATCAGAAACCAATTTTACTGCCAGTTTCCCAGCCACACCTCTGGTGCTCTCAGCCCAGCCCTTACACTGGGCACTACAGGCCCTGGTTGGGTAACAGCCTCATCCTTCCTGGCTCAGACTCTGCCTCTTCAGACACTGCCTTTCCTCCCCCAGCAAGAACCAGTCCTGGGAATGTCCTGAGCTTCTCAGTGTGGAGTGACACTGCAGGGCACACTGGGGAAAAGCTGCTGTCACACGTGTCCCTCTCCTTCTCTGCTGCTTCTCCTCTGCCCCAGGGGGAAAGGGAAAGAGATGAAAAAGGAGCAGGAGGGTGAAATTAATAAGGGAACCCCAAAAGAAATGAGAGAAACCACAAAGAAACGCAAAGAAAGGCAGACAAGGGAATCCTTGTGAGGAAAGGTCACCTAACAGAATCACCCAGGATAAACCTTTCTGTGCATATGTGGTGCCATCTTATCAAAACAGCCATTACTTTTCTCATAGAGGGTACTATAAAACATTGATGAAAAGGTTTTCATTCCTTATTATATTCTGAAAGGTAATGCCTCACTTAGGCCCTGCTTGTGCCCATCCACATAAAGGCATTTTTGCCCTACTGCCCCTGTTTTGGATCCTAAAGGAAGCAGGAATTACTTGACCTGTCATGTGGATACTGAAGCTGAAATGTTGCTAAATTTTTAGATAAAGATCTTTACAAAGCAGGTGTCTAAATTCATGGCTGACTTTCCAAAGCACAGGGCTGTTTGCAGCCCCCCTGACTTCAAGGAGTCCTGCTCAGCCAGTCACAGTTTTGGGAAAGGAGGGAAAAGATAAGGATCCCTTTTGATGGAAGCCTTGGCCTGTGGGTCAGGACTGGGATGGGAATCAGGCCTGAGCAGAATGAAGGCACAAGCACATCACGGGTTACTGTCCCCTCCCCACTCAAGAGGGCCGTGTCTTCTCGCTGTATCAGTAACAGGAGATCAGACTGCCTTCAGCTTCGTTAATGATGCGCTGAAATCCCACATGCTTTCTTTAAAGAGTACACAGGCAGCAGGGCAGGGCTCTCCTTTGATCTGCAACCTGCTCCTTCCCGGAGCACTCTGAACACTGAACTCCTCCACATGTCCCAAAGAGCATCCTCCATAAAACAGGAGGACCAGGAGCAAGGAAAGTACCAATAATCGCCCTCCAAAACCAATATATCCACTCCACATCTCTAATTACAGACAGCCAGGACAGATCCTGTGGTGGAGACAGGAATGTTTTTAATTACACAGGGTCACTAGACTGCCAGGTAGCCAATGGCTCTCTCCAATTATCCTGGGCTGGCTGCTCCCTCCTCTTTGGACACATCAGGAACAGCTCCTCTTGGATGAGTTCACCAAAGGCACTGACCCAACAGAGACTTGGAGGGACACTCAAATTCTGCAGTTTGTGATAGCTGAGAACCTCCATATTGCCAAAATAAAATGGACATGCTTACAACACAGCCTTTCTTTCACTCAGTTATCCCACAAGCCAAGGGGTTCACTCAGATGGAAAAACACTCCTTTGCTGTGAGAGGGCACAGAGGTTCCTGCCTGACATTCTACCTCCTTCCACCAGCGGTGAAATCCTGATTCTTGGGAGGCCAAATCATAGAATCAGTTGGGTTGGAAGAGACCTCTGAGATGACCAAGTCTAACTCTTAATCCAACCCCACTTTGATTACCAGATCATGGCACTCAGTGCCACGTCCAGTCTCACCTTAAAACCCTCCAGGGATGGGGAATCCACCCCCTCTCTGGGCAGCCCATTCCAATGCCTGAGCACTCTCTCTGCAAAGAACTTCTTCCTGATATCCAACCTAAACATCCCCTGGCAGAGCTTAAGTCTCTGCCCTCTTGTCCTACTTGCCTGAGAGAAGAGACCAAACCCCACCTGGCTACAACATCCTTTCAGGTAGTTGTAGAGAGTGATGAGGTCTCTCCTCTTTTCTCCAGGCCAACTGATTTCTGCAAGGAGGGCATGGAGGCACCTTGGCATTCCTCCCTGCCAAGACACAGCACTGGTACTTAGTCTGAAGTGCAGCCTGGGGGCTTTGCCTAAAGCAGGCCCTTGATGCCTTATGCAAGTGTTCCTACACAGCTGGTGTTGAATTAAAACCCTGCCTGTTAATTTGGCATATTATTAGCTATGAGCCTTCCTGTTCCCCCATGGCAGAGATGCTGCAGAGAGACCTTTGGCCACCCTGGCTGGAGCTGCCAGTGAAGGTTCAGGGAAGGCAAAGGCAGAGTGTGTGACTGGGGTCTGGCTGCTAAATGACTTCCTGTATCTAAGAAGAAAGGAAATTTCAAGCCAAAAAGCAAATGCTCTGTTCTGAGCAGCAAGTGATGATTAATTGAATGAAGACACCCAGTGCCATCCTACCCCTGTGTTTTGGATTAAAGCTTGGCCATGTGACTGAATATTTCCAAAGGTCAAATCTGAAGCTTCTTAGTTTCTGCCAGAAGAGCTGCTGGTCCCCTGGGCTGGGGGCAGAGATGTCAGCTCTGCCAGCAGGAGAGCCTTCTGCACAAGAAATGGAGTAAAAACCTGACAGAAGGACTGAGAGGATTCAGAGTGGCCTGGAGCTCTCAAGACATCCAAGGTTTTATTATTCCCTGCATAAACTATATCAAGGCAGCACAATTATTCCCCATTTACCCCAGAATAAATGAGAACAGAGCCAGACTCCACAGTAATTGAGAGCTGGGAGTGAACTTGCTCTGTGAGTCTCTGGGAGCCCCGAGCCACCCATCATGCAGACAGTATTAATTTTAAGGGGATAAATAATGCAGGGCAAAGGAAAAAAAAATCCCACGCCATCAACCCACAACATTCCAGAGCTATTTACTGGGTGGGTTTTTTGGTCATTTTATAGTGGTTTTAACAGATTTAAACACTGTCCTCTTGATTCATTAGTCTGGTCTCCAGTGAATAACTGGAGGTTTTTACAAGACTAGCAAACACTCTGCTATTATATTATTTTAACCCCAGCTGTAGCAGTGCTGATCTGTGACAGTTTGATAGCTGCTTTATCTGCAGAGCTGGGGCTTGCATTTTTTTTCCTTTCCTCCCTTTTTTCCTTTTGGTGAGAGCTGGGGGAAAGCCACAGCAGACAACCTTGTAACGTGCTGATTTGTTCTGCTGGGGTCTCCCACCCTCCAGCCTGTCAGATGTGGTTTTCAGCACACACCAAAAAACTAATCAAAGCAGCCCTGTGGCCTGAAAGGTGCAGGCAGAGACTTCCTGACACTTGTCAGGAATTGCCATCCCTGGGAATTCTCATGCCCCACCACCCACCCTGGGTAACCTTCATAACAAAACAGGGGCTCAACGCCTTCAGACATGATTCAGGTCAGAGCAAATGTTGCTCGTGTTTTATCACCAGGGAGACTCAGAAACTTCCCAGGAATGAAGTTATGGGAGCAGGGAAGCCGGGGAGCTCTGAGGGACTGTCTCCCCCAGACAAGGAGGCCTCAGTGCCAAAGCAACACGGCCAAGGGCAGCGAGAGCAGGGAAGAAAGGCCCCCTGAGAACCTGCAGGACACTGGTTACAAACAGGTGGCTGAATGCTAAAGAGAGAGACACAGAGAGAACAAGCAGCAAGACACAGGCATGAATGGAATATATTTTACAGCCTGGCATGAGGAATTTAAGGAATTAAGACGGTTCCTTTTTGTTTCCCAGCTTAGCAGAAGTATTCAGGCTTTAATTATCGCTCGTCTTGCTGATGGAACATAAATCCCCAAGAATCCCCTTCTGGGGCACTCTGCAGTCTTTGACTTACCTGACACCCAGAAAGAATTTGATTTTGTGCCTGACATCGCTGTCAGCAAAGAAGAGAAACTGGTGTTAGAGGTTTTAGCCTCCTTTATTGGTCTTGGCTTGCACAGTTTGAGGACTTGAGACAGACTGGCACTAAACAAAACTGCCCAATGTGCTTTTGCCCTGAATTCCAGGGTGCCACTCTGTGACAGGATGTCTGGCAGTGACCCTCTCCCCTCCTCCAGCACAGGGCCTCTGTCCCCTCTGCTCCAAGGGCTTGATCCTGCCAGGCTGTGCACACTGTGCCCACAACCTGCACCAGGGCAATCTGGATCCCTTCAGTGCAACTGCTCACATTCCTAGAGCTGATCACCATCTCAAAAGCTTTGCTGGATCAAACCAGAATATTTGGCAGTGTAGGGGACTGGGGAATTCAGGAACCACCCCTTTTGGTGAATCATATTCCATGATTCTGTGGGCCCTTTCTCTTGGGCAGCCCAGCAAACACTCCCAGAAGGAGACAAAGGCAATGAAATTATGGGGGGAGCAATTTCCAGACTCTGGGATGGGTCAGAGTCACACTGCAGTGTAAATCATTCATTTTTCCCTTGCCTTTGACTATGTTGGTACTTGTGGGCAGAGGAAACCCCCCGACCTCCAGGCCTGGAGCAGCTCCCTCAGCTGCTGGTCCATTGCAGGTCTGAGCCCAAGGAGAGCTTGAACATCTTCAAAACTCTTTGGCTCAGGTTTCAAGGGAAATCTCCCTCTAATTCACTTGGTTTCTGTTAGAGCCCAAAAGGGTTTGAAGACAATGTCAGGTGAGAGATCTGCAGGGGGAGAAAGCCCTGCTTTAATCCCCAGTGGTGCAGAATGTGTTTGGGTCTCTGCTCTGCAGCTCTGGCTATTCTAACCACATCCCAGGAGCTTCATTCCACCCCATTTGCTCAGCCTGTTTCCTTCACCGGGCTCACAGGAATGTGACTGAGAATAAATCTATCAGCTAGAGAGAAACCTCCTCTTTACATCTCTAAGGCCTGATGGAGTTTAAGCACAGGATTTAAAGCAGCTCACTCTGTTGTCCCTGTGCCCTCTGGCAGTCCACACTCAAGGCAGGAGCCAGGTTTTACAGCATAAACAAAGCAGGCTGCTAAATAATTGAGCTGACAAACTGGTTGGAAAGGTTGTGCTTCCAATCTGGCAAAGAGGCAGATCTGGTCCCTTGACCTCAGGAACAAATCCTGCCCCTGCTTTTAGGGCACAGACATCCCCCCTGTCCTGTCCTGTCCTGTCCTGTCCTGTCCTGTCCTGTCCTGGTGTCAGTGGATCAGTGTGGTTGGAGATCAGGCCCTGAGACATCAGCAATCCTCCCTGGCCTCACCTTAAAACACACAGGCTTGCACTCAAGAGATTGCCTTTTCTGTTTGGTTTTTTGATGTCTGGGTGCAAGATCTGAGGACAGTTCCCAAGGATCCTCTTTCCAGTGTCTAGCCCATTCCTCTCTCTTCCTCCAGAAGTAACCAGCAAGATGTTGGGCATCTGGCTAAAGGAGGGAAGAAGAACCAGTGGCAGAGCTCAGGAAGTGGGAGGAGCACCACAGGTGTACAACATCACAGTGAAATCTTTACAGGTCATCAGTGAATGCTTTTCCTGGAATACCATTCCAAACTTCACTCATTCCTGCCTTACAGAAGCCTCACCACGTGCCACGTCCCTCCAGCAGGAGCTGGGACTGCTCTGCTCAGCCAGCAGGCAACCCCAGCAGCAGTGACACTGCAGGGGAAGCTGCAATGGCAGTGACACTGAACAACAAAAACCTTCTCAACAAGCAAATCCGAGCCCTGGTGAACCCAGCATGGAACACAAGCCCCTCAGAGCAGAGGTGGGTAAGGAACCTGAAATGTGGCAGCATCAGCTCCAAGATGGCCTAAGATTTACACCAGAGCCATTTTCATCAAAAAGATAAGATCCTTCAGAATTCTTAGGCAGCTTATGGTAACTACCAACCCTTGTTCATTCATTCTCTAAGAAAGCCATTTGTTACAAACTCTCATTAACCCCCACACGCTGAGGGCTGAGTCAGATGAATGATGTCTGCCTGGTAAGCTCCATGACAGCAAGTATTTTAATGACTGAAATTAAAGCAAGATCCTCTTAACTGTGAAAAAATAACCCTCAGTACTCAGGTCTGTTTTAGGCAAAGCACAAATCCAGTGGGGAGGGGCAGAGCTGGGAATGGATGGGGTCTCCCATGTGTGCACTAATGGACAGCCTGTGGAGCAGAGGAAGGTGCAAGGAGCAGCTACACCACCTCAGACCAACACAGAACTGCAGCTGCTGGTGTTTGTCACCAACCACTCTGCAGGACACCAGTTTCCAGAGCTGTTCTCACAGCCAGTGTCACTAATGAAATAAATGGTTTGGGGCTGAATAACTGCGTGCTGTACCCTCACAGGCAGGACACTCTGCCACCAGCCCCGCAGGTTTCCGTGGCTCCCTCGGGGCTGATGCCCCAGGGCACACACACCTGGAGATTCCTGCTGCCCCAGGGGCTGGCCCTACCTCTGGCTCTGCTTCTGTGCCAGCAAGCACTGCTGGTTCCCAGCCCATGAGATACAACCAAGCAGGTACCCACCAGCAGGAATTCAAAGCCAGTGTCCCGATCCCTGCAGCATCCAGCACACACAGGGCACTGTTGGTTACCTGGAAAGTGTTTGCTCTTAATCCCCCCCTCCCAGCACCACAGGACTCAGCCTGATCCAAAGCCTGGAACCAGGTCATGCAGTTGGCCAAGCCATTTGTACAGAGAGACACAGGGCACTGCAAAGGAGTTGTTCCAGCCTGCCACCTGCTAAACTGAAATTGAGGACTGCTCCTTAATACCCAGCACAGCTGACACTGCTGGACCAGTGGCCATTATCGGCCTGTCCCTGAGAGGCTCTGACAAAACTGGGACAAGGAACAAAGCACCTTTCACCCCAGAGCACACTGTGGGTCACAAGGTCGTAAGACACAGCCCAAATTAACATTCTGCCTGCTGCTAAAAGGTTCAGGGGCCTGGAAAATACCGCTCTGCTCCTGTCCCAGGCCAGGGGTGGGAAGAACAAACACAAGTGTGGGCAACACTTGGCAGGTCAGGCCTGCAAGCTTTACCCCCTTGAGCAATCCAGCAATCCTCCCTGTCTGCCCAGTGCCACTGCAGCCATCAGGGAGGGGTGCCCATGGAAACCTGCCCAAGGAGGAGAGCCCTTAGCCATGGAAACTGTGCTGAGGCATGCATGGCAGCATTTTAGCAGCCACTTCTCCTGTTGGGACTTTTCCACGTTTCCCTTTGTGTTTTCCTTTCTTTTCCTGTAGTATTTATCCTTGCCAGTGAGGCAAAAGCCCTTGGAAAGGTTTCCTGGTGGCCCACACATGTTGCAGGCTGGATGTGCTGGGTAGCAATGTCATCATAGAATCACTTAGGTTGGAAAAGACCTCCAAGATAATTGAGTCCAACTTGTAACTGATCCCCCCTTTGTCAACGTTCAGCCCTTTTTTGAACACTTGCAGGGGCTCCACCACTTCCCTGAGCAGCCTGTTCCAATGTTTAATCACCCTTTCAGTGAAGAAATTCCCCCTGATGTCTGGGCTCAGGCAGTTCAGTTCTATTTAGGCTGCACCAAACACTCCTGGGGTCAGTCCAGCCCTTCCTGCTGCCTCCCTGAACAGCACAGGGGGGAGAAGAGCTTTTCCTTCTCTGCTTCCATCAAAAGACAAGTCTGAGCTGCAACTTGCTTTTAGTGACTTGCTGGACTTGTGCATGTAAATGAACAGAACACCCAAAAGACAAATGGACAATTGACAGAGCCAAACCCAACTCCCAACTGTTTGTTACTGCTTTTTTCCCTGCACAGATGTCTCACTTGGGTTTACACACCCAGCCCCACCCACACCCAGCCCCATGGCTCAGGATTTATCTTGGACTGCAAACAAACCAAGACATAAAGGCAGGTACAAAGCTGTTTCCCTGGGTCTCTGCTGCAGCAAACCTGCTTTATGGTACCTCCTTTATGGCTCCTTGTCATGTGTTCCTCATTCCTGGTGACCCCTGTGACAGCAGAACCCTCAGGGACAGGCCAACACCAGCATCACAAGTGTAAAGGTGATTTGCAGCACAGAGCCTGAGTCAAGTGGCCAAACTTTCAGCCTGTTGGGATGGCAGGGAGTAGCCCACAGTCCTATGGACTCTCACACTCATGCAGAGCTACAGGCACCTGGGGGATCTGTTTATTAGCCATATTTCAGTACCACCATAAAGAAAGAATGACCCACTGAGGGAGAGGGGAAGCAGCAAGGCCAAGGTCTGGGCCCATGAGCAGAGCCAAGCCCTTGATAGGAGGGAGAATGATGAAGAATCTGTTTCTCTTTTTAGCTTCCAAAGGCTCATTGTTGAGTGACTGTGGCTGAGGAAGGAGATCTTTTCCTTTCTAAGAAGCAGTTTCTCACCATCTACTTAAGCAGGAAAATCTGGGCTGCGGTTACAGCAGCCAAAGGTACAAAGACATTCCTCAGAAAATTAGAGAGGAGGACCTTATATTTGTGATTTAATTGCCATTTCATACTTTCAGCAGTGCAGTGCATTTTGCAAAGTGCTGTGCACATGGTAGTTAAGCCTCACAACATCCCTCACCTTGGGGAGGACTGTCACCTGTCTGCTGGGACACAGAAATGGAAATGCACAGCAGTAAACATCTTGCCTCTCATCCCACAGTGAGGAGGAACGAAACCCAGGCATGCTGGCCCTCTAATATTTGTACACCTACTCATCAGAACTTACAGGATGTAACTACAGGCCTTTATTTTAATGTGGTCTATGAGGAAAGAACTACACTGCTGTTTTTTTAACAGCACATATTAATTATTCTTTCCTTAATCCTCCAAGGGGATAAACAGTGAGGAATAACAGCTGCCTAACTCCCAAATTTAAATGTTAAGTGCTGACAGTTTGTATTTTCCTTTGCCCCTAAACATTCCCCTGGAGGCTTGTTGTGTCTTTGCAGAGCAGGAGATATTCACATGGACTGCACACAGGTCTTATTGAAGGGCTCCATTTCAGACACACCAAAATGCCTCCTTGTCCTCCACAGTGCAGAACTGAACCACAAGAAGATGATGGCTTGGTCCTGGGTAGGTGGATCTGGACTGATGCTTCTCCTCAGCCACTCACTCAGGCCAGGCCTAACCTTCATACTCTGCAATAAAAGGCAGCACAGACCTTCTTAAAACAATCCAGGGAATTCTATCCCTTCTCCACAGACACAACCACCTCTGCTTCCTGATAAACTGGCACCTCACTTCAGTTTGTGCTTCTGTTTAAAACATACTGAGAGCTGAAGTTGCTGGGATTTGTTTCTAGAGGGGTAAGGTCACTCACTGCCTCAGCTCCAGGCCTGGAGCAACACCACTTGCTCATGTCCTTAATGATATCACAAGGCTCGTGCCTTCAAAAGACTCCTTAACAGCAGCAGGAAAAAGAAATGCCTGGGAGGTTCCAAAAACTCCTGTCTGAAGGCCTAAGAGGTTGATTTATGAGTCTGGGCCTCTAAGTAAATGTTCAGTTAGGATTTTGTGGAGGGCTGGGGATCATTTCCTGCTTTGTCAGCTTTATTAAATGGAGCAGCCGCTGCTGCCCTTCCAGAAACAAGGCCCCTCTGATAAGAACAACCTGAAAAACAAGAGCAGTTCAAGTTCCAATAGCACCAATTCATCATTAAGCCCAAACTCCTCTTCATGAGGTCCTTTGAAAAAAGCCTACACCAGGTAAGGAAGACAGAGCTGACCAACGTGGAATCAAAGTGCCTGGATCCTGAACAAAACACAGACAGTGCTGTTTGCACTTGGCTGGGGAGGAGCTCAGTTCTCACCTGCCAGTGTGCAGGAAGGACAAGGCAGGGGCATTTCTCAGGAAAAGCTCAGTTCTTACCTGCCAGTGTGCAGGAAGGACAAGGCAGGGGCATTTCTCAGGAAAAGCTCAGTTCTCAACCTTCCAGTGTGCAGGAAGGACAAGGCAGGGGGATTTCTCAGGAAAGGGTCAGTTCTCAACCTTCCAGTGTGCAGGAAGGACAAGGCAGGAGCATTTCTCAGGAAAAGCTCAGTTCTCAACCTTCCAGTGTGCAGGAAGGACAAGGCAGGGGGATTTCTCAGAAAAGGGTCAGTTCTTACCTGCCAGTCTGCAGGAAGGACAAGGCAGGGGGATTTCTCAGGAAAGGGTCAGTTCTCAACCTTCCAGTCTGCAGGAAGGACAAGGCAGGAGCATTTCTCAGGAAAAGCTCAGTTCTTACCTGCCAGTGTGCAGGAAGGACAAGGCAGGGGCATTTCTCAGGAAAGGGTCAGTTCTCAACCTTCCAGTCTGCAGGAAGGACAAGGCAGGGGCATTTCTCAGGAAAGGGTCAGTTCCCATCTGCCAGTGCGCAGGAAGGACAAGGCAGGGGCATTTCTCAGGTGTGCTCACAGCTGAGGACACACATCAGGCACTTGGGAGGATTCAGCACCTGGGAGAGGCCAAATGCCTCGTGCTCTGTGAATTCACAGCTCTATTTCCAGAGTGTGGGCCTGTGGGAGGCCCACCCTGCGATGGGACACTCCTGGTAAGCCAAAGGACAGAGGGCCATGAGCTCTACCTGGTTAAAGGGAGGGCTGGGAAGTGTCACACCTGACCCCGTGGGGGTTTTGTGCAAGGTCTTTTGGCACCAAAGGTGTTGTTTGAAATGTCCCAGGGAACCTCAAGCATCCAGGAGTCCACCAGCATCATCCAAGAGGCACTTGGGTGTGCAAATAAAGGAGCTGTGCACTCAGTGCTGGCTGCCAGCAGGTCCTCCTGTGCAGGAACAAACGTCAGCTGTGATAAGGATTTGGGCTGGTCACACACAGGGGAGTGGCCACACAGATCCCTGCTGGGAACCAAAGAACTTGCAAGGGTTTAAGGGCACTATCCTGTTGCATTAGGTGGCAGTTCCAAGGTGGGTGATCCAAGCCTAAAGCAACTCAAATCTGCCACAATCCAGTGAGTTTTGGTTTGGATATGCTGGATACACATGTGGGTCTTTGGGAAATGCCTCATGTTGACTTTTAAGCTTGGAATTGTCATGTTTAGTGCTCACCATGCTGAGATGACCAGGCCAATATGTGGCCTCTAAAAACCAGAAGTGAAATTACTCAAGTACTCCTTTATAACTGCCTGAAAAAGCTGCACACACAACCAAGTCAGGAGTAAAACCCACAGCTGAAGTGATGCCAAGAGAACATGTGGAATACAAAGGATACATAACCTGAAGAACCACAAGTAGAACAGATGTGGAAAAGGCATGGGAAAAGGTACAGCTGGTGAGCTGTTGCCAACCTTCCCAAAGACAAATCACTGTAACTACAATAACCCCACCTCTTTTCTCTTGTGTCATTTTTGTCTCTTGGATACTTCAGCATCAGAGAAAAAAACACCAGGTTAACAGGAACACTGTTTAAACTGGGTCATTTATATGTTGCTAAAATACTATAAACCTTCCAAGTTATTTGTATTTTAGATGGTCCTGTCATGCAAATTCAGTGAAAACATTTTTCAGGGCCAGCCCCAACCACAGGTAGTCCAAGATTAACGAGCTCCTGTGTCAGGAAGAAGCAAAGCCAGCCAGGGACTTGGGAAAGGAGGTACCAAGTGTTATCCAAAGGTGCCCCATGATGACAGCAAGGTACCACACAACTTCCAGTCCTCACCTGGGCTCTGCTGTGAAGGCAGAAGTTTGGTGCCAAAGGAGAACATGCCTTGGGGTGCCACTATGTGTCACTGCAGTATCTGACACAGACTGAGAGCTTCAGGAGCAGGGATTAGACACAGACTGAGAGCTTCAGGAGCAAGGATTAGACACTTTCTTTGCTAAGTCCAGAGCAGAGAAAACAGCTGGAGACACCCACCTATTCTCAGAGTTCCCATAACCCCCTCAAAGCTCAGAGCATCCATCGTGCTTTGGAAAAGCCAAGTTCTCACTTAGGATTTCCTGGCTGCACCTGGAAGGGCCCCATCACACAGCTCTCCTCAAGGTGCTCCAGGGGAACTGGAAAAGCAGCAGCAAAGAAATGGCAACATGAAATCAAAAGCTGAGAATTATTCACACCGAATTGTCTCCCTCCATTTGTCACTCCCAACCTCCAGCTCCAGCAAAGCAGAGTCAAAAACTGCCCTGGAAACAAACCCCTCCTTTTGTTCTCTAAGGACTAGAAGTCTTTTTATATTTAAATGAAAATCTGTCAAACTAATTATGTGAATATGTAATGGTCTCATTTTGCACTCATTAGGGAACATGGTAATGGCCATAAATTCCTCTGACGGATGTGGATGTGTGAACACCAATGTCTGGTAGCGTCTCACAACCTTCAGGCTGGACCGAGGCTTTTGTCTGTAGGTTACACCTCTTGAGACAAACAAAAGCCTTAGGATTGCTTCAATGAGATGCCAAGGGCTGCGTCACAGCAGCGCGATGAGCACGGTCCCTGTGCACACACAGACACAGACAGACACACAGACACACAGACACAGACACAGACAGACACAGACACACACACACAGACACACACAGACACACACACACACAGACACACACACACAGACACAGACACACACAGACACACACACACACACAGACACACAGACACAGACACACACAGACACAGACACACAGACAGACACAGACACACACAGACACAGACACAGACACACACACACACACACACAGACACACACAGACACCCACAGACACACACAGACACACACACAGACACACACACACAGACACAGACACTCACACACACACAGACACACACACACAGACACACACACACACACACAGACAGTCACTCACACACACACAGACAGACACACACACACACAGACACAGACACAGACACACACACACACACAGAGACACAGACACACACACACACACACACACACAGACACACACACACACACAGACACAGACACACAGACACAGACACAGACACACACACACACACAGAGACACAGACACTCACACACACACACACACAGCCCGGGGAGCGGGACGGTCCCCGCCAGGACAGCGCCGTGGCCCCGTGTCGCGGGGATGCCCTGCATTGTCCCACAGCGTGTACGATTTTCTGCTTCAGGATAGACGGGCAGGGCAGCACAGCTGCCCCCGTGGGTTGCTCTGAGAGTCCTGTCGGGAGAACTCCACGGGAATGTGGCATTCTTGGCATTTTTCTGGGCTTTCGATAGCCATAGACAAAAGGAGGAAAAAGAAATAAAGAAATATGGACAAGCAGCACTGAAATAAATGTGTGTATGTTACAGCTCATTTATAATTCACACTCTTTTTCACTCCTTTGTCTGATGATGGATAAGTTTTGAAATAAAACTGAATTGGAATTAGAACAGATCCCAGTTTTTAGTTAAACAGATGCTGGGGAAAAAACCAGCATCAAGGACCATCTAAGGCATCCATGCCTGGATCAGGGATCTTGTTGTACATTGCAACAGCTTTCAAGTAGAGGACAGAGCAAAGGAATAACCTGATGCTAAGGTACAGTTAAATTGAGTCAGAGTCTGTGTCTGCTCAGTGCAGCTCAGAACAGCCCTCCACAGCTGGCTCTTGCTCTTGGCTTTTTCCAGCTGGGCCAGAAAAACCAACAGCCTGTAGTTCAAGCTGGCAACTCACAGTCCCCTGTCCCAAGTGCTAAGAGAGAGTTCCTGGGGAGGGAGAAGAGACTGAAGAAGCCATGGGAATACCCACAGTGGCTCACTGAATAAATAAACATGACTAGAGACACCAAGTGCTTGATTTTAATGGCTGTTTTCTCCACCTCACTCCCCTGCTTTTTCTTGGGCCATTTACTGGAAAGGACAGTGGTGAGAGCACGGCTGTGGCCGAGTAAGCCCCTGATTAAAGCCTAAATCTCTGGTTGCAGAAGCATTGCCATTTTCCCTGAGTGAGATCAAAAGTAAAAGATAAAACTTATGAGGAGGTGAAAGGCTAATGGCTCCTGAAAATAGTTTGGTGGTGATAGGGCTGAGATTATTTCTTCGAACAACATTTCTCTCATTAAAAGCAGGTAGGTATCAGATTTTAATGACTTGTTTTGTCCCATCTGGGTAGGGCCAGAGAGACTTTACTCCCCTGTTCTCCACAGCCGTCTCACAGCAGAAATGCTTGACCTGCCTTCTTATCATGGTTAACTGATACCTGTGCTTGAAAGCAGCATTTTTACCCTTCTCTACAACCTTAGGCAAATATACCTGGTTCTCAGAGAGCTGACAGGAAGGCAAATCCCCTACTGCAAACTGACAGCTGTCAAGTGATAATAAATACCTGGAACAGGGAGAGTTTTATCCCCCCTCCATGTCCCTATCAGCTTTCACTGAAATTATACCCCTGCTCCCTGTGATCAAGCCACTGTAGCTGCATGCCCAGCTTCAAACACAGCCCTGAGCACTGGGGGGAAACTGCTGCTTTTCCTCCCCTCTCTCCTTGCATGAAACCTCCCAGAGGTTTGTTTCACTCTGGTAGTTCCCTGACTTCCTCTTGTCCGTGGGGGCTTCTCCACTTATTTCAGGATTTATTGCAGGTTGATAGGCACAGGAAATGCTAAGGAAATACTACTGAAACCAATATACTGTTTGGGAAAGTTAAATAGCCCCGAACTTCTGGATGTCTCACATCAAACCTCTTGAAACTGCTCGCGTCAATTTACAACTCACAATTCCTCGTCTTAAAGTAATTAAAGCACTTGAAACCAATCCACCTTGCTGAGTCACAGCCAAGGGTTGAGCAATTGCCTCAAAGGAATGAGGCCTCAGCTGCTTGACAGCAGCAAAAATGTGAAGGTGTGGGGGGAAGAGAATCTGCATTTCAGAAGGCAATGTTCAGGAGACAGGAAGGAGTAGAACCATTCTGACAGACAGACAGACAGACAGACAGACAGACAGTTCCTGTCCCTGCTGCATGAATAAAGGCTCTTCCAGCATTAACCCTTCCCAGTGCCATGATGTGTCACACTGGTGTCCTTAAGAGACAGAATTCTGATGTGGCAAAACCTTCCCTGGAATAAAAGCTGGCATGTTCCAGTGACACCAGTGATGCTGAGCTACCAGTAACCCCCGAGAATCCAGTCCCACCACCTCAGGATGCAGCCAAGCCCCCTGGTGAGGACAGCAGAGCTCGGGCTGGAGGAAAGGGATGGGCACAACAAACCAGTGCACTGGGATTATTTACACCAGTTATAGCCTTGGCATTAAGGCAGAAGGGGTTTCTGTTAAGAGGACAATCAGGTGGCTCCACATGCACTGGAGACTTCACTGACCTCACGGCAAACACAGACCCACTCTTGAATCAATGGAACAAGATTTTGGCAATTAACAACAAATTACACACGCAGAAAGGAAAACACCTCCCCAAACCAAACACAACCTGAGCTCTAAGAGACCCTTTTTCCCTTCAGCAGCCTCTCTGCAGAGCAGGAATCCCAGCCCCGTTCCCGCTTATTCATGAGTGTGCAGGGAAGAGCGCCGGGAAGAATGTCTTATGACAAAAAAAAGCAGCAGCAGCCCATTCCTGAGCCGCTGTTGCCATGGGCCCGCGGGGCTCACAACAGATGGCAGCGAGAGCCATCCCGAGCCCGGCTCTGAAGCTGTCCACTCAAGCATGCCATGTGCATTCCCCGCATTCCTCCGGGCCCGAGCGCCCGGTCCAGCCCAGGCTCTGCATCCTCCTGCTCGCTGACAAAGGAGGCAGCAGCCTGCGGGGTAACGGCGGCGGGGGAAGGCTGGGCTGAGGCAGCGCATCCTCCTTGCTGCAGGAGGACATCACGGCATCCCAAACACAGATCAGAGCTAAGGTCACGGCCAGAAAGGATTCCCTGTGTAACAGCTGAGAAAGTGTGAGGGAAAGAGAGCAGGAAGAAAACAGATGGACTAGGAGAAGCAGCAGGTGGTGGAAAGCATGGCTGAAGCAGCAGAGTTGTTCAGGTGTGTGGCACGGGGACACCAAAAGCAGCAGCCATGGACTCCAGGGACTAAAGCCAGGCTAAGGAACAGTCAACCCGCTGGACAGCAAATCGGAGCGTTCTGGTCACCTACACCCAAACAACAGCCGGGCTGGCTCTGCAGTCAGCAATGGAATGTGATTTGCCTGTCGCTTGCTGATCACACAGAACCGGGTTCTTAGGGGCTGATTTGCATTTGGCTGCTGGAGTCGGCGGGTTTTCCCTTTTTTTGCTGGGGTGGGTGTTAAAACAAGGCTGGAGACAAAGCAGCAGATGCTGTGGGCTGACCACGAGGCGCAGGGCTGGCCGTCCTCATTGTGTGGAGCTGCTGGGAAATGTGCTCCCTGCTCCGCCACCCAAACCTGTCCCAGCTCTCCTCCAGGGCTGGGACTCTCCTGACCCTCCTAAACGCTTCCAAAGGACCAGGGGATAAAGCTGTTTTCTGGTTTGTTTTTCTTCTGATGCAGACAAGGCACAAGCTTTAGGCTGGAGAGAAGAGCCTGACTTTTGCTAAAAGCTGCTTGGGCAACTATGTGTGCAGTCTTTTCTGTGCAGGCATGCAGGAAATTCTCCCTCCCTCTCACACACACAATGGTTTAGATTTGGTATTTATGAGCTTAAGTTAGAAATAAAGGAGGAATGAAGTTTCCAGGTGGCTCTTTCTTTCTTTAATCTTTCCTATGTTTCTCCTTCTCCCTCCCTGTCTTTTTTATCAGTCTTTAATCAAATTCCTGCTGTTACTTTTACTGAACAAAGGAGATGCTGGCACAGTCCTGCAGTGCCTCTGTACATGGGTTGCCCTCTAACAGCCAAGTTGCTACGATTTATTGCTAAATGGTCCCTGCAGGCTGTAATTTATGTAAGGCAGAAAGAAATGTCCAGGCTTTGGCAACTAATATCTGGTAATTCTTCAGCCACTTGGGGTTCTGGGTGGTGTTGCCTTTAGCCCTTTGAAGGCATTCAAAAGCCTTCTCTTTAACATACTATAAAACAGACCAGAGAAGACAGAAACATCACCCAAAGATGATTTTTTCAATTTGTTTGAAGGGGGAGACCACCAAATTTAACTCAGGCATCTCTTCAATTCACAGGTGGGAGGTTCCTCCCATCAGTGCAGTCTGGGAACATGCCCACCCGTGTAGGCCTCAGGCCATGCCACAGGGTGGTGAGATCTGTGCTCTAACACATGCTGAGGGTGAGCTCCACTGCCTCGGGAATTATGCTGACTGGTTTTGTCCCAGTACTCCACTAGCAACACTTCAACTGGCTTTGACCTGCACTGCCAACTTTCCCTAACCAGACTGGATCACAACAGCATAGAAAAAACACAGTTACAAAAATTTCACCAGGTTTGGCCAGTAGTCAAAGATAAATAACCCCAAACAAACTAAAAGTTAAAAATATTCTAATAGCAGTGAAGCAGGTAATGAGTTTAAAGTTTCATTCATGGATTTACTAAAGGAGTTCATGTCTCGGGAGATAATCAAAACCAAAGTGCAATGACCTTAGTTTTATGATTCATGACCAATCTAAGAGGGTGGAGAGGTGTGTGTTTGATATACAGCAGGTCTCCAAGGAAAGAAAATCTGTGCAGGCCCACACTGGAGCCACAGTGATTGCCAGCACTGGAGCTGCACTGGCTGCCATCTCTTATCAATCAGCCTCTCTCCCATTCTCCCTCTGCTCCCTGCCATGTTCCCATATTAATCAAACAGGAGCATATCCCGGATTGCAGGGCTGGTCCATGTCTGTTAAACAGTGACGCAGAGCACTGGCCTGGGCTGACACCCACTTTAAATGACTCTGTTTATAAAAGCGGCAGGCCAGAAAGAGTGCCACGTCCTTGAGCAGAGATCCTTCCAGACCATAAACTGTAAAATCCACCCTACCAACCGCTGAATGGACATGAATCACATCCTCTGCTCACCAAGACCCAGAACCCCCAGTGCAGGGCATTATAATTACCCTTGGACACCACGGGTGGGAATGAATGGCCTTAGAGATGCTGTGGAGCTCTGGAAGCTCTCCCAAGTTCAGCTCTCCCAAGTTCAGCTCTCCCATCAGCTTCTGGCACTTTTCTAGCCTGAAGTCTGAGAGATTTACTCACTTTGCTCAACAGCTTCCCAGTGACAGAACCAGAGCCCTGGCACAGCACTGGCTCCTGGCTTAAAACAGCAGCTGGAAAATCCCCCACTTCTGGGGTGGCATCACGGCCTGAACACTCATTTGCTCTGAAGTTTATGATGCTCGTGACGTTCAGGACCCAGAGAGTGCTGAGGTGTCCTGCCCTCCCTCTGTGGTGCGGCCCGGCCGCCGCCAGCGGCACGACGCTCCCCTGTGCCTGGAGGGGAGAGGCCACTTACCTTTGGAGACACCAGCCCGCGGCTCAGGCATTCCCATCCCGGCGCCGGAGGCAGCCTGGCATGTGGCGAGCAGGGAATGGCACTGAGAGCTCGGAACGGGGAGAAACGGGCGCACAGCACTGAAGATACCGACGTGCAGATACAGGTGCGGTGCGGAGAGGCACCTCAGCGCTAATCCCGCCGTAAAAAGCAGGAGGGCTGCTCGGCAGAGGCAGCTCAGATTACTGCCCTCCTCCCCAGCAGTCGTCAGCAGGCCTGACGGACAGGAGCACAGACCGTGAGCAAAGGGGGAATTTGCTGAGTGAAAGTGTCAGTCAGCTCTGTCGCGACTCCCCGCAGACTGGGGCTTGGCCCCTCTGTAATTAACACTGGGCTTGGCGGGGAGAGAGGAGGAAAGACACGACAATGAAGAAAGAAGCGTTCCCAGCCAGCCAGGGATTCTCGTTTGTTTCTCTCAAAATTCACCCCTCAAATTGCATTTGAAAGATGTCATTGGGAGCAAGGGTGGGGGCTAAAAATCTCACAGTAGGGGGGAGATGTAGCAGGGACTTTGGTCCCTAAGTTGGGGCTCAGCAATTTGGCTGAAAAGGATGCCCACAAAATGCTTCCCTTTTGCCACCCATCAGCTCTGGGGGTCCCACTGCCTCTGCACCAAAGCATCGGCCTGAGAATGTACCTTGTGTACCTCTGGAGGCATAACCCACCTGAGAATGTACCTTATGTACCTCTGCAGGCATAACCCACCTGAGAATGTACCTTGTGTACCTCTGCAGGCATAACCCACCTGAGAATGGAGCTTATGTACCTCTGCAGGCATAACCCACCTGAGAATGTACCTTGTGTACCTCTGCAGGCATAACCCACCTGAGAATGGAGCTTATGTACCTCTGCAAGGATAACCCACCTGAGAATGTACCTTGTGTACCTCTGCAGGCATAACCCACCTGAGAATGTACCTTGTGTACATCTGCAGGCATAACCCACCTGAGAATGGAGCTTATGTACCTCTGCAAGGATAACCCACCTGAGAATGTACCTTGTGTACCTCTGCAGGCATAACCCACCTGAGAATGTACCTTGTGTACATCTGCAGGCATAACCCACCTGAGAATGTACCTTGTGTACCTCTGCAGGCATAACCCACCTGAGAATGGAGCTTATGTACCTCTGCAAGGATAACCCACCTGAGAATGTACCTTATGTACCTCTGCAAGGATAACCCACCTGAGAATGTACCTTGTGTACCTCTGCAGGCATAACCCACCTGAGAATGGAGCTTGTGTACCTCTGCAGGCATACCCCACCTGAGAATGTACCTTGTGTACCTCTGGAGGCATAACCCACCTGAGAATGTACCTTGTGTACCTCTGCAGGCATAACCCACCTGAGAATGGAGCTTATGTACCTCTGCAAGGATAACCCACCTGAGAATGTACCTTGTGTGCCTCTGCAGGCATAACCCACCTGAGAATGGAGCTTATGTACCTCTGCAGGCATAACCCACCTGAGAATGGAGCTTATGTACCTCTGCAGGCATAACCCACCTGAGAATGGAGCTTATGTACCTCTGCAAGGATAACCCACCTGAGAATGTACCTTGTGTACCTCTGCAGGCATAACCCACCTGAGAATGTACCTTGTGTACCTCTGCAGGCATAACCCACCTGAGAATGTTTTACATACGTGCACTGAAGATCAGCCCTGCCTCCCTTTTAATGCCCAAGTCAAACAGGCAGGAAGGTGAAGAAGGGGGATTGGGAAAAAACAAGTTCTGCATTCTAGAGCTGTTGGTGTAGCCAATGTTTTGTGCAGGTGCACATGTGAATGCTTTGCCCACCTGTGTTTGGGGAGTGAGTGAGGCTGCCTTGTGCCTTGTGCTGCACACAGGAAGGGCTGTGCATATAAAAGACCATTTGATACTGTCTGTGCAGTGTCTGCTCCTCATTGTCCTTCTGACTGAGGCATTCCACTTATGCAGCCATAAGGGAGAAACAATACCAAGGGATTTGGGTGACCTGTACAAGTCCATTCATGAAAGAACATAAGAGAGTCAGAGTGATCACTACACCCTGACATCTGTTTTGCTGAAGTAAACCCAGGCAAACACAATTTATATCTACAGGATTATGTTAGTGTTCATTAACCTTTCCTGACCCCAAGCCCCTTTCAGAGGAAACCTTGGATCAAGCAGGAAAGGCAAGGAAAAGATTCTAAGAAATGGTTTTATATTAGTAGCTGAGCAACTAAATATTTAGCCTAGCTGTGTATGTGTGTGCAACAATGACACACAACCAACCAGCCCCCTGTAAATCAATATTTATAGTCAGCTCCTGGAAATAAAGCCATGCAACTGCAGCCCCTTGCAGCAGAGATGATGGAAGGCAGCTGTTCTCAGTTTCCCCCTGCAGCTGCCCTGTGGAGGTGTCACCCTGCACTCCCCTGCACCTGGACAGGTAACCAGAACCCCACTCCAGGCCAGGGATTTGCCCTGTGCACTAAAGGTCAGCCCAGACACCATCCCAGGTAGTGAACAAGGCCTGGAGTGCTTGGAGAACACATGCTTGTTTGTCTGAGCATTCACACTGTTGTGATCTGATCCAGCTCCAACCTAATCCTCAGGAAATTCCAAAAGAAGGAGCTTCACACCCTAAAAAGCACTTTGTACAGCACTGGCAGAGATTTCCCAGCTTTTCCAGAGTCACTTGCTGACAAATCCAACCCCAGGCTGATTATTGCCTGAAAAAGGCAAACTAATCCACAGGGCCTGGGGGAAAGGAGCAGCTAACATGGAGCAGCAGTGGCTGGAATTCCCTGGGTTCCTCATGCAGCTTCAGGTGAGGGTCAGTCTGTAACATCCTAGAGAGGATAACACATCATGGTGGCTGGCACTCATTTTTTCCCAAGGCATTTTCCTACCATCCCCATCAGTGGCCTAAATCTTATTTTTTTCCCAAAATCTTATCTAGATCTTCCTCATGTTTCCTGCTCCCTGTGGGAAATTTCCTAGAGGCCTGGCAGTCCTGAGCTGTAGGTAATTAAATTCTAGACAGTAAGGATTTGCCAGTGATTTCAAAATTAAGTTCTGTTCACCCCTCAGCTGCCTGTCCTGTGACCCTTCCTAATGTGGCAGGAACTGCAAACATTTAGATGAATGCATGGAAATCTCCTCTGTGAAAATACTGATGCTTGAGATATTAAAGACTTACCAGCTTGATCCAACACACAAGGAAAGTTTAAAGCCTTTCCTTACCTGGGTACAGGGTGCACAGACCTCAGAAACCCTGATGGGCTTTGGCTGGTCACACCCACTGGCATCACATGAGTAGACTCCAAGCAAAGGCTCATTTTTTTGGAGTGTGAAAAGGTGCACTTTAAAAAAGCTGTGACACAAGAAGACACGACCAAGACATGAAGCTGTGGAGTTCACAACACACACAGAGCAGTGCTCACAAGACCACCCTGCCAGCCCGGGCCTCTAAGCTGTCAGTCCTAAGAATTCCCTGTGCACCAAACCCTCCTGTCTCCCGTTATCATCACTGAGCACAAAGTAACTGTGCCACAGAGCAGCACTCTGGGAGTGCAGGGTGTGTGAGCCAATGCCAGCTCCAATTAATTTCATTCACAAAACTTGGATTTATTCGATGCAATTTTTTGGCACGCCGTCAAGTAGGACACAAAATTACATTAGTGTCATAAGAGGAAAGGATTAGTCGACAGAGTTCTTTGAAGAATTGTGCTGGCACTTGTCTTTTTGTACAGATGCCAGCAGCTTCCCCTCTCTCCAGGAACAGCCCATTTTCTGCTGGTCAATGAGGGAAGTCGCTGCTCAGTGAGGGTCTGAGCCAAAGCCCTTTAGAGTCTGTGGGAATCTTTCCACCGATTTCCATGGGCTTGAATCAGCTCTGAGCTGCAGATGTCAGTGGTCCTGACATCTTCCTCCCACACTTCCACACCTCCACAGGGGCATTTATCAGCTGGAGGGGAAGACTTTTTTCCTTTACTTTTTCTAAAGCTTTAGTTATAGCAAATTGCTGCCAAAGAACAACTTTGTAGCTATGGCGTAGGTGTGAGTGTTCAGGATGTCTGGGTTTAATCCCTGATCTTGCCCCAGAGGTCTTTAAATGAGGTGATGGGAACCAGACCTGCCTGAAAGCAGAACACTGGCCATGGGAGGCCCAAGTGGCCCAGCACCTTCCCCCTGCCACCACCTGGAGCCTCATGTGTCAGGGAGAGGATCAGAGCAGAACAAATAGACCCACATGTCCAATGTGCTCCCAGCCCCAGGCAAGGGGGCCCAGGGACAGGGATGTGCCAAGAGACTGAGCTGAACAACCCAACTGATGGAGGGAATCTGTAGGGAAGCATGAAAATGAACATGCAGATTACAGTTATAGCCAAGGATAAACTTAATCCTTTCCTTTTGTACAGTTTTTAGCACTTTAGAAAAAGGAGGATAATGTTTTCTATCCCCACTCCTCCTTTATTTGACTTGCATTTCTAGTCCAAGGTTCTTTGAGACAGAAAAGAATTGCAGGAGCTGCTAAGCCTGAGGCAGACACAAACCACTGGCACTGCAAACAGAGAATCAACTGCCTTGAATACTGATCTGTGGTGGAATATTGTAGATACCACATAAATACACTTGGTGGCTGCTCATGTCAGAGTGGTTGGATCTATGGTGAGAACACACATGTTGTGCACCTTGGAAGAAGCAGCTGTGCTGTAAACCACAGCCCCTGTGAGATTCACTTGGTGCAACTCCCTGTCTCTGCAAGCACCAGTGTGACCATCAGGGCCCCTCACACCCCACTCTGTGCTGGCCTGAGCCCTAAAAACAGTACCCTGAAGGAGCTCTGCAGGGCTCCTGCATGGCAGCGTGGGCAGAGCAAGGGCTTAAAGCACTGGTAATTCTCTGCAGAACATTGTTAGCTGCTGTTCCACCAGCAAATTTTAATAGAGCTTTGCATTAATTAACCAAGGCCAAGGCTGATCCCTTCACAGTGTACTGTCCCCTCAATGAGAATGACTTGGTGTGTTCACCTCTGCCCTCCCTGCACCAGGCCAAGGTGGGTGACACAGCAAGTGAGCAATGGCCTCTGGAGGCCTTGGCTCAGCCCCTGTTGGTGCCAGAAGGGGTGTGTGGAGTTGTCCCCATGGCTGTGGGTCCCTTTGGTGTGACACCACCATGCCTGGCTGAGCTAATTGCTGCTGTTACAGACACGTTGAGTGCCCAACCATGTAAACAGTGTGAGGCTCCCACACCATTCCTGCTTACTGACCTGTGCAAAAGGCTATTTTTGGCAACTGCTGGAGGCCACTGTGGTGGCAGTGCCCAACTCTGAGCCTTATCAGCTGATCCAAGCATGCACAACACAATGAGATCAGACTGATACCACTGAAAAGGGTCTTTTTTATAACTGCACCCAAGTCTGCTTAGATACTGGAGTTGGAGAGGAAGCAACAAATAAAAAAAACCCGAGTTGGAAAAAATAAACTGTCTTTCATAAGGAAACAGGTAAGGCTGATTTCCTTTGTAGCTTTAGCTTTCAAACAGCTTCTCCTGCAGCTGGTTAAAGATCAACTGAATATCCAAACTCTCTTGGGCAGTTTGCTGAGGACAGTAGGGCAGCCTCCCTCTACAGAATCCAAGGAACTGGTCTCTCCAGTTTCCCCCAGTGATTCACACCTACTGTTCCCAAATGGCCAGACCTTGAGCAAAAAGATCTCCCCAGAATCAGCCTGAGGATTCCTCAGGCTCGCTGGAACTGGCTCTGCTCATACAGACATTTGTCAGCAGCAGTGACACAGGCACACTGAGTCATTCCCTGGGATGCAGAGCAGATCTGGCTCCAGCACAATGGAGTGTGAGTACCAAACTCCCTCACAGCACACCAGTTGCAGGCCTGAGGTGTACAGGAATGAACACAGACACACATATCTGAGGCTACTGTCCTGGAAATGAATGGGCAAAGCAAGCCCAGGGAGCCAGGAAGGAATGGGAGAAAGACAGGAACTGGCTTTAGGAGTAGCCTTTGAAACAAGTGAGATATGAGCAGCCCTGTTAAAGAAACAGAGAAAGCAGAACATTTGAAAACTGTCACTGGGCTCCAGAGCTGGGGATGAGACAAAGTGCAGCTAGAGAGCATCCATGGAGAATTATTCAATGGTTGTCTCCCAGATAAGGATCCTCTTAGGGACTGGGCACAGTATTTATTGATCACTAGGGCTCATTTGGTCATTCTCTGCCTCTGCCCTACTACAAGTCCATGAGCAAGGAAGTAGAAAGTACATCAATTCACAGCTTCATGTGTCTCTCCTCCCACAAGTTCCTCCCTGAGGACAGCAGGAGATCTGCTCAGGAGAGAAATCCAGACTATGGTCCTCATGTACTAACTACTCTGGTGCTGGCTGTTTGTTTTAAACCACTCAAATTTATTAATATTAAAAATCCTTGTGAGATGGGTAATTTTTCTATTTATTTTAGCCTTTCCTCTCATACTGAATTTTCCCTTCACATTCCCTTCACTGAAACCATTCCCACTCTTTCCCTCCATTGCACTGATCAATCAAACTGCAGCTGATGAAGGCTGACGATGATGCATCAGTGCTGGGCTTTGCAGATGACATTCCAAGGGAAATAGCACATGATTGCATCAGGAGTGGGAAGACCTGCAAGGTGTTGTAACATCCAGTTTTGCTCAGTAACACAAGTATGGGCTCACTCTGCTGCCACTAAAAGCTTACCTTTGTCCTGAAATAAAAGCCAAGGTGAAACAGAGATCTGAAGAGTGTGAGTTTATGTCATCCCCTAAGCATGTCATCCCTCAGGTCAGGGAGTTCTTGCACTGCTGGTACTAAGAGCAATCAACCCTAATGCACTCCACTGAATCATCATGGCTGATTTACAAAACACAGCATCACAAACACTCCAAAAAGAAGTTATTCTGCCCACAGAGGAGTCAGGATGTCACTTTTTTGGGGGCTTTTGCTGCCTTCATGCCAGCACTGCAGGGTCAGCTGGGTCTGGGTCGAATTACCCAAACTGAAGGCTGGGCTCTTAGCTCTTAATTGGGATTTTCCACTTCTAAGTTTATGGATTATCACTGAGCTTTAATTGTGCATGAAGGGCCTAAAGTACCTTGGCAAGGGTTCGGTGTGTGAATGTAACACCTCTCAAAGTTAATGGGCTTGATCCTTCTAGTGGTGATGACATGAAACCATAGAGGGCTCCCAACACAATTTTCTTTCTTTTCTGCTAAGTGTGGAAATTCAAGACAGAGCATGCCATAAAGTGGTACCAGCTGCCACCTGACTGGCACAGCAAAACCTGTTTGGACATGGCCACAGTGAAAAACATACAGAAAACATCTCCATTAGGGTTTAAAAAACCAAACAACACAAATTCCACACCCAAACATTTCTGATTCAGAATTGTCTATCACTCACCTGCAGAACACCAAACAGCTCCAAATCTTGCTGAGGCCAGTGGAAATCTTTCTGCTGTCACAGCAACAGTGACAACATGCAGCATATGAGGCAAGAGCTACGAACAGAACTGCCACCTTTCCACAGAGAGCCCTGAGCACTGGGGAGCAAGGTGGGACTGCTCATCCATCACTGACCAGGAATTCTGGAGTGTCATGTGCAAGAGAGTGGGGTAAGGATTTCACAGGCTTGGACATACCAGTGACAAAGGAGTGCTAGAAATGCTGGCTGTAAGGAACAGACGTTTGCCCCTGGGCTCATGGCTGTGTGCTCCAAACAAGGCTTGTGCTAGGCTTAGGCCAAGCCATAGGCTGTGAGCTGGAGCTGTGGGGAATGCTGGGATGGCCTGTGGGGCAGGAGGGAGGCAGGGAAGGAGTGTGGATCTTGCCTACCTGCGGACAACGAGCTTCAGCTTCTTGTAGGAGCCTTTCACCAGCGAGATGGCCTCTCTCCTGGAGCTGCTCAGTTCCACCTCGTTGATGTTCACCACTTCGTCACCAGCCTGCAGCTTGGAAGGCAGCGAGTCTGCCTTCCCTCCCTCTTCCACCTGCACAGGGAACACAGGACAAGGCAGAGCTGAGCCCGTGCTTCTCTTGGAAGAATTAGGTCCACCAGCCCCAAACTCTGCTCCCAGATTAAGAAACCTGGTCTCCCTCTGCCAGCCACCTTGCTCCAAGGTCTGTGCTTGCCTCTCCTGTGTTTCATACAGATGGAAGCCTGGAATCAGCAGCCAATTGTTTTGAACCAGCCCGAAAAGTCTTTGGTATTTGGAAGCAGTTAACACCAATCAAATGGCCGTGGAACAGCCGATAAAGGCATCCAGGCACCAGCCCAAGGGCAAAGCTGGGATTAGAAGAGCTTGGATGTGATTTTTTATTTCAGGCTCCTCTTGGTGATCCGTGTGCCTGATGAACACCAGCTGCAGCAGCAAAGAGGTGCACTCAGGTGTAGGTAGTTAATGCTGTGCAGTGCCTCTGTAGGGCTTTCCAGCTGGGGGTGTAGAGAAAGTAGACAATTATTTGAATTCTATGTGAAAGGAAGCAGCCTGCTCAAGGCTATGCAGTGGCAAGGCTAGAAGGAGAATTCTAGGGCACTTCCCTCTGCTTGGAATGGCCCATCACGCACATGTGACTCCCCATCAGTGTGCTGGCAGAAATACATCGAGTCTGCAAAGACAGGGACAAGGCAGAGGACAAGAAAGTTTGCCCTAGGACCAGTGAGTCCCAGCAGTCTCTCTGCAAAGGTGTACTAGCATAGCAGAGGGCCCTTGCAAATCCTGAGTTTCTGGAGATTCAGGAATACCACTGATTCCAAGTGCAACTGATAATCCCTTTGATCACAAAACTTGCCACCACAGAGCCTGATATTCAAAGCACTGGCAGCCCCTGCTCAGCACAAGCTGTGCCCTACGTTAGGATTGTCCTGGGACCCACACTTGAGTGTAACATCTCAGGGACAGCCTCCTCCTTCAGGCCTTCCCAGAGGAATGTTTTGGGCTGGGTTCAGCCCCTGACCCAGGCAGGAAGGGCTGCTCTTTGCATGGGTGCCATGCTGGGGGCACTCAAATTGCACACATACTTCTGGAAGTGGCTTTCATTTCAAGTCATGCCAAGCAGTGTGTGACTGAGCCGTGCCCCAGACATGTAACTCAGCACAAGCAGACACAGCCCCCAGGTTTTTACCAGGACATTAGTTTCAGTGTTGAAGAGTGATTTCTCACAGGCAAAGCCTGTCTGTTCCTCTGAACAATAGAATTCCAGCCTGTGTTCCTTCTGAAACATCAAATCTGACTTCCCCAAACATCAGCCAATAAATTCTCCAAACCCCCTACAAAGGCAGGTAAAAATCATTGTCATTCATCCTACCAGGAACTCATTCCACTGATGAATGAGGTTTTTCTTTTCTTCTTAAGAATGGATAAAACCACAGGAATGAGCCTTCCTATAAAGAGTCTTATATCACAGTCACCAGGAAGGGTGAGAGATGAAACATTAGCCCTTGCTGCCAGTATAAATAAATAACAAATGAAAAATGCAGTATTGCTGCAGTTTATTGCTGCTGTAAAGGAGAACAGGTGGGTGTCATTTCAGAGAAATTACAATAGTGGGGTACCAGGGGTTAGATTAGCTCATGATATAGTCAACAGAAGGGATTTTTTGTTTGTTTTTGGTTTATGTTACAGCACATGTAATGGAGAAAAGGCCTTCTTGGAAGGGTATCTCCTGTAACCAGTGCCAGCTACTTCAAAGCCTGAGATACTCATCAGAAGCATTTCTATAAACTTGTGCCTATATGAACCCTGGCCTGAAAAAAATCAACTGAATTGTGATCTGTGCTTTATGCTCTAATAATTCCTATTGCATTTATATATTCAAAATTTTTCACCCTACAGCAACACAGTTTTAAGGTTCTCTTTGCAACCACGTGGGCTTGGCCTTCCTTTTTCCTCCTCTTTTTCAGTGAAAATGGACATCTGGATTCTTCCACCTTCACCTTTATTAATGATGTGAAATCAAAGACTTTAAGGAAAGACTAAACCTTGCAATACCTGAGATAAGGCTGCTGACATTATGAACGGCTCTGAAAGAAATCTTTCTCCAAATCCTGATGGATTCCAGCTTGTCCCTATGCCAAGGGCTCTTCAAGTGCAGCCTGCAAGGCCACACAGCCACAGCACCAGGGTGCCTTGGAGGAAAGTGTGCTAACAGGAGTACAGAGCCATCTGCAAGTGATTCCAGAGGCTGGGAGGGAATTGCTTTGCTCCTGGGTATTTAAGCTCTCCAGAGCAAGAGCTAAAACCAGACACAATTCTTGCCATTTTGATGGCAGCATTGAAACTGTATTATTTATGGATTTGGAGAGAATAGAAATTGAGATATGGATTTGTGTTTTGTTGTTGACACAGTTCTCTCATCCATTACTAACCTGTCAGCCTTCTCATCTGTCATCTGTTCAGCTGGGGTTACCTGGATGCAAATCCTTAAAGGTTCTGCAGGAAAACATTCCCCACAGGCCTGTGACATGGCCTGTTGCTCAGAGAGGCAAAGAGGCAAAAAGACTCCCAAGTTCCCACCAAAAGCCCAGGAGCAAAGCCCTGTCTCCCAAAGCAAAGCTCAGATGCTCCACATTCATTCTTCCTCTTTGAATGCCTCTGAAAATATTTGTGTTTAAGGAGTGGTGATGTTTCATGGGAAGGATTGGGTGATTTAAACAAAACAAGCTGCACTATAAACACAAAGCTCTATCTCTACCTGGTGTTACGATTATCAACAAAGCAAACAACCTTCACCATCCAGGCAGGCCATTTGAATGAACACCTGCTCCGCTGGAGGAGGCTGCACAAAGCCAGCCCTGCTGGAGGGGTTCAGTCAGCCACAGCACTGCCAAAATCCCCCTCAGCAGGCACTTGTGACAGAAAAGTAAAGGCTGTGAGTTACAGGGCCTGGTGCAAGAGGTCAGTCCAAAGCCAGGAAGGTCTCTTGTGGTTTACTTAAGCTGAGGAAAACAAGGTGAAATACAGGCAGCAAAGCTTGTGGGTGTAGGATTGTCACTCCTCCATCAGGAGCAGGAGGAGCCAGCCAGGCCTGAAGGTTTTCCCTTTTGGCTGAGGGAAGCCAACTGCTCTGCCAGGGTCAGTTATGAGAGGTGGCTCTGGCAAGCACAGGGTGGAGGAATACCTAAAAATCAATCTGGCTTTGAACCTCTGGGGCTGGATCCAATGTCTTACTGCAGGAGCTGTGAGTAGAACCAGCTGCCTGGGCACGTGGGGAGAGCAACCCCTCTCCTTGGAATCTGTACAGCAAAACATGTCAGTAGCACAGACACTCTTGTTTTCCATGCCTGTTTCCCACCTGTGAAAGGGACACAATTGCTCTGCCTTGCTCTGTCCTGTCTATTTAATGTGTACACTTTCCATGGGTGGTGAGGATCCAAATTTTGGCTCTTATTCCAAGGGAATAAAACACCTTGTTTTGCCTCTGGGAAGTAACAGGTTTATTTTAAAGTTCTGGAAAGATTTCAGAGCACTGCTAACCCTTCAAAACTGTGATGTTTAACTTGTTCTTCCACTTCTTTCCACTGCAAATCCCTGGGGATTAAAAACCCTGGGGAGAGTCTGTGCCAATTAGAATCATGCAAAGTATCCCTTTGCAGAGGGTGTTCTACCACCCATCGACAGGATGACTCCTACTTCCTGTGAAATCCCATCAAACTTCTGGGATTTCAGCATCTCCCCACACCTCTTTACCCATCCAGCTGATTCTTTTAGGTTCTCAGGAGAGGACAAGGAGCTCCCTGCCAAGCTGGCCTCTCCTGAAATACACCCACTCCAAAAGGCCTCCACAGTCTCCTCAGGCTGCAGCAAACTCAGGTTCTTCTGGGAGATTGTCTTTTTCTGCACTAAAACCTTCCATGCCCCCTGTCCTTTCCTGAAAATCTCCAAGGCCACCCCTGCTCCTGCTCTGCATGAACACCTCAAACTGTTTTTGCATTCGAGGAGGCTTCTTGTCATTCAGCAGATCCTGCAGGAGCCTTTGGACCCATCTGTTTCCCCCTTTTTTGGCTTGCTGTAAAAGGAAGAAGTTGGTTAAGCAGATCTCCAAGGATACAGAAGACCCACTACTTTTGTTTGGTTCGCTATGGTTACTGTAGGTTTGGAGAATGTTGCCTCACTGAGAGCCTGTCTGGATTACTTTAAAGAAGTTTCCCTTATTTATGCCTCTTTTTCCTTTCTTTGAGTAGCTTTTGTAACAACAATTTCTCTGTAACTCCTGAGATGGATTATTCCATCTCTGTGTCCTTTCTGTCACTATTGCATGTGATTCCTACACTGCCAAGGTGTCACACGGCCACACTGGTCAGTCGTGCTCTGCACCCAGAACAGAGCAAGGCACACAAATTTGCCTTGCTCAGAAAACTTGCTGAGTTGCCTAATTGATTTAGGCTTCATGTTCGAGGTTTTTAAGCCCCAGTGGAGTTCAGAGATGGCTCTCAAACCTGAAAAGTTGCAGAGCTGCTGAATGACTGCAAAGAATACTCTGCTCAGCCTTAGTGCTGTGTCACCCTCAGCGAGTGCAGCAGACAGGAGTTCTTCCCCAGTGTCCCCAAGCTCAGTGTCAGTGTGGCAGAACAGTTAAAACATTTCAATTACAAAGTATTAAAGTCAAAGGCCTCCTCCTGGAGCCCTGTCTCTGCTGGGTTTCCCCATCCCTGGTGCAGACACACATCCTGAGGGAGTTCAGCTATTGGCATTTACTCCAAGCCAAGGAAAGAATTTCCAAATTATGGTTTTGTGCTGCAGGGGAGCAAGGAAGGCAGTTTTTTTCTCATAGTGCTCTGGATTGCTCTGCAGTAACTTTTCTGCTCACCAGAACAAAGCATAGCAGTGGAGAGACCAATTTATTCCAGGTAATCATACAAGGTTCACATTGAATGAATTCACCTTGAGAGGCTGAATTTTATCCAGTGGAAGAACAAGTTAAACACAACAGTTTTGAAGGGTTAGCAACGCTCTGAAATATTTCCAATACTTTAAAATAAATCTGTTATTTAACAGAGGCAAAACAAGGTGTTTTGTCCCACAGTCAGGCTGAGATGTGGGTGATGTGGAAACCAGGAGTGCAGGCAGTTTACCAGAGCAGCAGGGCAGACCGAGGCTCCCTGAAGGACCAAGATCTTTTGCAGCAGACACCAAAGCAAAGTGACTGTGGGCACCAAAGCAGCAATCCAGCTGCAGAAATGCCAGTGGGATCTGTGCAGGGTGGATGCAGCTTACTGACAAGTGGCAAGGATTCAAGGTCATTCCTAGGACTACCCTGCAGGCTCCAGCACTTCCACACCTTTCATTTCCTGCGTGGTTGTTTCCTGTCCTGGGAGCAAGGTTAATCTGGCAGGCAGCCCCTCAGCAAAAAGTGGCAAGCAGTGAATGGAAAACAGATAGCTGGCTTCAGCTCCAAGAGATAAGGAGACATGCCTGGATGAGTTAGCATCTGACTCCTCTTGGTGGCTCTAAATTCCTAAGCCAGTGGAGGAAAGAAGGCTTAGCTCTTAAGATAATTTCCCACCTTCTTAAGCAAAAAACTGTTAGGCTCCCACAGAGAATTTTACATTTATAAGAGGAAGGGGCAGGGAAAATCAAGTCAACTAATGCACAGAGAAAGATGGGCCTATGATGAAGCTTTGAGTCAGGCCTTCAAGAACCCTGCAGGATCTTTTCTGTAACAAGGGGCAAAGCCAACAATAAATGTTCTCCACCCTCCCCACGCATACAAGGCAAGGAACTAATCTGTGTTTGCTCTGGTAACGCCTAGAGCCGTATCAGGTCCCTCTTGTGGAGGCAGGTGCTCCCCCTTGCCCACGTTCACACCTGAGGCACCGCTTTCTCCTGCTGCTCATCTCTCTGCTGCTGCATCCCAGCAGCGTGTCCTGCCTGCACAGCACGCCCTGCCCGTGCCCCTGCGAATCTCAGAGCCTTCCTTCTTTGTGCGCTGTTTGGCTCCTGCAAACAATCCATTCCAAGCATGCCTCGGAGGGTACAGCACCAGGTGACACAAATACAGGCGCCCGGAGCGTGTTAACTCGATCCCTGTTTGGTCTGCGGTGATTATCGGCCCGTATCAGCTCCAGGGGCTGCAGGAACTCCCTCCCTGTCCATCTGTTGTAGCTGATACACCTGCACCTCTCCAGAGCACACAAAGCCGGGGCTGCACACGGCTGAGGGTTAATATTTGCTTTGCAATGTGAGAGTTAAAAATAGCTGCTTGCCCAAGAGTCTGCTGGAAAGGTGTTCTGCTCGGCCCCAAACACACCCAAGGACCCCTTTTCTCACCCTGCTTTGCCATCCTGCCCCCAGCCTCACAGTCCTTTCTCACATTTCTCACAAGGTTTCAATAATTAAACACCCAGTTCCTATGACGTTTAGACAGTGAGCCCAATACCCACAAACCTTAGGAAATTCAGTCAGTGACATCAGCTGCTCCCTAATCCTTTCCACAGGCACCCACACACCATCTCCCAACAGCCCTTCTTGGTGGCTGCAGTGTATCCCTCAAACTGGGGGATGTCAGGGACCAACATTCAGTTATTTCTTAATTCTCCCTCCCAGCTGTTCTAAAAACAAGATTCAAACTTGCCTTTCAATCCTTTCTATGTAGCACTGCCTTGTGCCCTTCTTTACACAATGATTTTTGTATTACTTGCTGGTATGACCACAATCCCCAGAGGTTGTACCTTGGCAGAGTGACCAACTGCCAGGAGACTTCCTTTGGATTGTCTTTTTGGGGTAACTGGCAAATATTCCCACTTTAGAAAACATGGCCAAGGCACCTGTGGTTGGTTTGGAGGAGAAAGAAGACAATCAACAACTACCAAAGTACAGTTGTTGAGGGTTTTTTTCACCACATGGTTAGGCAGTGAACTTCCTGCCTTGGCATATTGCTTACATAAACTCAAAGAACTGTCAGGAAAATCTGTCCTGCAATCAGGTAATTCCATGAATTAGATAAACCTAAAGCTGTGGGATTTTCTGGCTGCTGGAACAGGTAGTGCTTTATCTCTCCTGGAGACAGATCCCTGGCCCCAGCATGGCCAGTTACTGCTTTTGATGTTTGCCATTTCTCTTTCCCTTCTTTCCCTTCCCCAGTATTAACACGTCAATTATACCTGTCATAAATAGCAATAATGATAGTAATGACAACAGTAATAATGATCCACCAAAACTTTCCTTCCATTAGCTAATTCGACCTTTCAACACCATGGGAAGACAGCAGGAAGTATTGTTCCTAAATTAGAGAGGAATCAAAACAGAAGCCATGTTTATGTAACTTTTCCAGGGTCACAGAAGGAGCCACAGGGCCGTGCTGGAGTCGCACTCCCTGCTCTGGCTGATGTCACGCTGTGCTGGTGCCAAAGGAGACTCCCCACCTTTAACACCTCATCCATGTCTCCAGCACTGAGGCATTTCCTCTCAGGGTAATGGTCCCTTTCCTGCAACCAACAGGAACTGCTCTTGGCTGTCCTTCCATCGTTATTCCTGTCTGCTCTGGCTGTCCTGTCCCTCACGGTGCTATCACTTCTCTTCTTCCTCATGCTCCTCCTTCCCCCCTGAGCCCACTAATACAAACTAACAGCCACTAGACAGTCTGTATGTGAGAGGAAAAAAGCAGATGATGCAGCAGATGAACTGACTGAAGCTCTTGCCAAGGATTCAATAGCTGCTGAAAGGATTTAGGTATTCACTCCCCTCTCATTTTAATGAGAATCAGATACCCAAAACTTTCAGGCACTCGTCAAAAATCGAAGCTTAGAGCAGCCAAGAGCAATTAAACCTCAGCTGAACATCAAGAGATGTGTCCTCCATGGCATGGGAGCACTGCTGGCACCCCCAGGGGATGAAAAGCCCACGCTAAAGGACTCCCCAGAAGGAGCTGGGCTGGTTGCTCCCAGCATGGCAGCTCAGTGCCTCTTGACTCTCTGCCAGCTCACATACCCTCTGCAACTCTCCTTGGGCCAGATCCTGGCTCAGAGTGACAGTGCCAGGACAAAAGAGGAATTTCATGGTCCAAGCCACTGTCATCACATCACACTTGGCAAACCCTTTCTTTATTCCCCTACACTTCTGGAGTTATTTACAAGTCTTTTCAAGTGAATTTAGAGCCCATGAAAGATGCCAGGATCACAGCCCTGGAGATTCCTTTTCCTTGCCTACAGATCATCTTGTCCCCCTTCCCTCCCTGCCTATTTCTCCCCCTTCTTTTGTCTCCAAGAAAGACTCTTCCTCTGAGATCCTCAGAGGTGCTCAGCTCCACGGATCCAAGTGCAGCAGCTATTTCAAAAAACATCATTTGTGTGTTCCAGGCTATCCACATGGAAAAAAGCATGGGAATCGAGGAGCCTGTTCTTGCTCCTGCCGTGGGGATGCCTTGAAGGGCTTCCTGGTCCTACTGGGAGCGGCAGCAATGAAGTCTGCGAGGGCGATACCCAGCTCTGGTCGCGATCCTTCTCCTCTGCTGCCCTCTCGCGGCAGCTCGACATTCAGGGAACAACTGCTTTTCCATGGAATTTTTCAGTGGAAATAGTAATTACCAGTTACTACTGTTGTTGTGAAAATAGAGCCGTGGCTGCGCTTAAGCAACAGGGGGATCTGAAAGGTTCAAAGGCAGGTGCTTGAATAAATCTTATCGTGTGGAAAAGTTGAAGAGTGACATTTTACTATATTTCTCAAATATTGAAAACCCAGGCAGATGTCCCAGGGAATGCTGCAGCCCCTGAAATCCCCTGTCCACGTGGCAGCATTTCACAGCAACCCAGGAACTTCCTTATTGATTTCTGGACATTTGTGGAGCCACAACTGCCAGGGTGTGAGAGGAAAGACATTTGTTCTCTTCTGCCTTAAAATAAATCCCTTCAGATGTGGGTGACAGGGACAAGAGCTCCCTAAAGCCACTCTCACAGTCACACACAGCACCCATCCCTCTCCTTGCCTGAAGCCTCTGAAGTTGCCACATCTTGCTTAGAGCTGTCTTATCCAGATCTTCGTTTAGGGAGGGGAATATTTGCACCTTCATTTCCAAGCTGATTCATTTATCAAGCCAAACACTTGTTGGGAAAACTCTTTCTAGGTGCAGTAGACACAGGAATAAATTCAGCTGCAGCCCAGGCTGTGGCAGGTCCAGGTTCTCAGAGCTGTCAGGTGCCATCAGTGGAGATGGATGAGGCAAACATACCTGTGACAACACCAGGCACTCTGCCCACTGCCCTCCTCCTTCCTGTGGCTCTGGCTGCTTTGTGGAAGCTTGGATCTACAATTTCCCTGCATCTCAAGGATGACCTTTCCAGAGGAAGGGGTTCAAATTCTTGTTCTGCTGTATGAGGCAGGGAAAAGTCCCCACAAGCATCTCAAACACAAGCAGAACACATGCACTCCCTTCCTGACTTGGTCCCATTTCCTGGTTTCTCACAGTTCTCTCCATTATTTTTTTGCTGCTCTTGTGTTTCCAGAAATGACATTGAAAATAAACTGACAGGACAAACAGCCACCAGATTCCCACTGACCAGGGCGATGTGAAACGACATGTTTGGCTTTGGGCAGCAAAAGGCCCTTGATCTCAGGGAAGATCTGGGTTACAAAGGCACCTTTTCCATACTCCAGTTCTATCCCTAACCTAGAGCAGCACACAGAACGTGCCCTGAGTGCTGCATCATGAGAAGCCCTTTAGACTCACTGGTCTCCTCTCTCCTTGCACGTAGTGCCAGGCCCTGGCGGTATCACCATTACACACACAAGGTGAGGGATGAATCTGGGCACAAGGAGCACTTTATATCCAAATATTGCACAACCTTTTCTGTTTTCTTAGCTTCAGTCTTAAGCACTGGAAAATCATAGTCCTGTCACCCTGTTTACACAACGCACTGGAAACTTTACTTTTATGTCTTGGGGAGGAGAAAGGAAGGGAGCAGGAATAACTAGAAAGGAAGGGAATGTGCCTGCTAAAGCCAGTGGTTACACAGTGGCTACAGCATTTCTTTAATCGCTGTGGCTCCAGGGGATAAGGCAGCAGGCACATGTTTTTATAAGCAGAATTACACATTAATGAAAATCCCAGGACATTCCTGTAAGAGCAGAGGCATTAGTGGCAGCTGGGCTGCTGGCCAAATTCCAGTGGAGGTAACTGCATTGTGTTTCCCTACGGTCTCCCCGCCACTCCAATGAATGTGGGCGATTGTTCCAGCTCCAAGCAGCATCCCTGGGATGTGCAGTTCTCTGGGATAACATTCTCACTCGAGGAATCTTTGTGGAATTTAAAAATAGGTCCTGTGAGTGATGGCAACGTCCTTTCTGGCAAACAAATTTGCAACAACAGCTTTGAGTCAAACAGGCTGCAGAGAACTTGAGGATTGCGTAAAAGTTCCAAGAGGAAAGAACAAAACGTACCCTCGAAACCTCAGGGCAGAAATGCTGTGGAAGACACTGCTTGGGTTGTTTGGAATTAGTTTAATTAATATCCTTCCAGGGGCTCGACCACGCAGTGCTAAATTCAGTACGTGCCTTTTCCATTTCAGAGGATTTGGATGAAGCCTTTACAGCAGGGATTGTTCAGAGGAAAACTCCCACTGTAAGAGGGCCTGGAATGGGTTTTTCCTCTGCTAAGGCTACAGATGGCCAGTGGCAACCCTTCCTCCAGGCTTCCAAATTTTTAAAGATACTCATAGGGAGTGTCTTTATCCAAGCATGTTAAAAACCAGGTACTATCTAGTTTGTATCAAATCAGACTGTGTTGGACATGTGAAAAGCTTGGATGAGCTTTAAACGCTTCAGCTCCTGTTCAAAGGGCCTGGCAGGAGAAGAGCAAACCCACAGGGAAATGGCACAACAGACCTTAAGGCTGCAAGTCTGAGTTTCCAGCTGTCCCAGCAGAAACTTTTGGGAATGCTAATATTGAACTGCTGCTGTTTGCTCTCACCCTTGCCAACACAATAATTAAAAATGTACAGTGCTGGCCCTTTGAAAAGCTGCACAGAGCACCAGTTACAGTAAAATCCCAGCATCTGTTCCTCAAGCTGACTTAGGAGCAGAGCCAGCCGACCCTCTTTTTGTTACATCTCCCTTTTGCTGACAGGACAGACCCCCAGATTGAACAAAGCCTTAGCAGTTTGATTCTCTCCTGCAGTTTGGCCTGTACTGAGGTGAGGATTAATGCCTTCATCACATGGAGAGCCAAACCATGGAGTATGAAAACAGCACACTGGTGCTGGTGGCTTTTTGGCAGTTCCTGTTGGATCCTAGAGATCCCTGTGGACATTACAGCTGCTTGTGTATGTGTGCAGAGAGTTAAACAGCACACAGAGGACAGACAGGGATGGAGCCTCTCCCCTCTCCTTGCCACTCCAACTGTCGCCATTTGCCACAAGACCTGCCTTCATTCCGGGTGCGGGGCAGCTGGTTTCAATCGCGATAAAACACATGAGAGCAGAGGCCCGGCGTGGCTGGTGGAGGAGCCCAGGTGGCCGGGGCCGGGCTGCGATGCCGAGCTGGGTTGTTCCCCGCTCCCCCATCCCTGTGGAACCCGGCTCGTCCCTCGGTGTCCGAGCTGATTAGGGGCGCGCGGGCTGAAGGAGCAGCGTGCAGTACTTAGCTAATTACACTGCCCGAGCCCTTTTGTCCTGCTGCCGCTGGATCGCCTCAATTGATTCTTTCACTCCCTAAACAGCTTTGCGGGCTGTGTGCCTGCGCAGAATAAGGTCTTTTGTCACAGTTTAATGAACAAAAATGTTTTAAATCCTCTCCTTCTCCCTCCACTCCAAGTAGCAGCAAGGGTAACCCTGCCACAAGGACAGCTGAATGTGGCTGACCGGTGTCTGTCAACTACTTTCCTGGATGTGATGGCACATGCACTCCTCTCCTGCCACAAACATCCTCCTCCTCCTCCCAGGCTGTGGGAGTTACAACCTTCCCAGCATCAGCTATCCAAGATATTTATTACCATCTCCATGGGCTACTCGGGATTTAAGCCTTGGAGACTTCAAAAATACAGCTAAACCCAGTTAAATTCAGCAGGATAACACAGGTTCATGGGTAATTAAGTCCTGCATAAACCAATCTGAAACTATTTTTGGGGGGGCAGGATTAAAATAAAAATCCTACCTTCAGTTTAAAATGTTAATCTTTTACCTTTAGCATCCAACCACTGGTGATGATGTGGTTTTTTTGTAGTTCAACTGAAAACACTTAATATTCAGTTTAAATTCAGCACTATCGGGATTGGCAGCGTCTCACTGAAGTTCTCCACAAAATGTCCCCCAGTCAGTTAATCTAATAAACTTCCCCATATAATGAACACTTTCTCAGCATTGTCCAGGGTCGTTAATCCTGGCACAGCCTCCCAAAGTACAAGTAGTAAAACACGGATGTCACGACCGAGCTCTGAGCTGACTGTGTTGTGCTCTACGTGCCTGTTCGCCAGAGCTGGTTATTTTTCAGCTGGCTGAGTTTTAGATGTAAATTAAACTGATTAATAAATGAAAAGGCTCTTATCATCCATTCCTGTGCTCACAGCATATGCTTCATCACTTCGTGGTCAGAACTCTTCATTTGGGTAAGAAGGGCAAACCCCATTTCTTTCCCGAGGAACGGACGTGGGGAAGGAGAGAACACCTTGGGACTAACAAGCAGGCGTTAACCCACCGTGATCAGAAAATAAAGGCGTGCTGCTCTTTTCAGCCTGCTGTTTACCCTGAATGGGCTCCCCGTCAGACCTGTCCCTTTTGAGTTGCAGTAAGTTGGTTGGAGTGCCAGCTTGGTGTGTCTGAAGCGCTAATTGTCTTGTTTCCATTTCACACATCGTCATCATCATCATCACAGTAACATTTCAGGAGCTGGGAGACGAATGCCACTTTGACTGTAAGGCAGACTGAAATACAGCCAGGCAACCTGCAGGTTTAGTGCCACTTCAAATATGGCTTTTCCCTGAGCCAATAAAAGATTAGGACTCTGGCAAAACTGCAACCCTATGCTTTGGTTTAAAAATCATTGCTTAAAACAAGGCTCTTGCCTAAGTGCTCACAATACAGTTATGTGTCTGCTTGTACCTCATGGCGTCAGAAATGCTTCTTCTTCACTGAGGAAGTACAGAGAAGAAATCAGTGTGCTTTAAGATGTGGTGATCTGGCATTGTCCAGCTCCATTACCTCAGCAGAAGGTCCAGAAGCTGGTCACTATTTCCTGTGTGCAGGTGGTTCAGTGTGTGCAGGGAACTAAAGCCATGGAGCACACAGAGTTCCTGAGTCTTTCCCTTGTGACAGAGCACTGTCCCAGCAGTCATTGGTTGTGTACCTTGGGGACACGTTATTCACTCCACTGAAAGGAAAACACAGGCCAATTTCTCAGCTGAGATCCTGGTGTCACTCCAGTAGAATAAGGGTGTTGATTTACATCAGCTAAAGCACTGGCCTCTGCAAATGATTGCTCCATGAATTATATTTGATGGATTTGATGAATCAGGGAGCATTCCTGAGTGACAAAGGAGGTGAAACTGAACCAGGATCTAAATAAAAAGTCACGTGGCTATTCAGCTCATATACATTTTTCTTCAGAACTCAAAGAAAAAGGCCACCATACTTTATTTCCTCTCTGTCTATGAAAGGTCCCCTCTCCACAGATCCAGCACTGCTCCCACTTTTCCTTCTCTCATCAACAGCTAATTCCAAATCCAGCTGTGGCCTGGAAAACACAGGGGAGGTGTGAAGCAAAGCTCTACAGGCAGGAGAGAGATTATTTCCCCTGCTGCTGGGAGAGAAGCAGCTCAAATGAAAAATGCTGTCCTTTGATGCCATAGCACAGAATTGGGATATTGGCCAACTCCCCAGAGCTGTCCTTGGATGACTTTGCTGTTGTCTCTCCATTTCTCCAGGCATATTCTGTGCTCATCCATCCCCCTTAAACAGCCAGAACCAAACTGAGATGATAATGTACCTGTTGCTTGTCCAGCTCCTCAGCTGTGCTCTGTCCCACAGCTGGTGTGATTCCTGGGGAGGGTTCACCAGTGTTTTGCCTCACACTGTCTATGACTCACAGGTTATTGAAAAAACACCCCTTGCTGCCACAGGCACTGTACAAAGCCTGTGGTTAAAGACAGAAACTTTGTCGTGGCAGAGTTGAAAATTTTATTTCACCCTCAACAGCCTCAGCTGAGGCTCTTGTGGCCCAAAACAACAGTGAGGCAAAGAGGGCACAAATGGGGACCAGAAGAGAGTAGGCTGCAAGCAGCAGCTCCTTGGCCCTCTGGCAGGGCCCCTGCTCTTCAACCACACAGCTTTCCTCAGTGCCCAGGAATTAAAGTGCCCAAAACCACAGTGGAGAAAGGATCAGGCCTGTAAGGTGGTTTCACTTTTATTCTTTGTTCCCAGCCTGCCACAGTTCCCACGCAGGGTCTGGAGTATCGATCACCCCACAGCACAAGCCTCCAAAGCACAATGGCTCTGTGGTTAATGAGGCCCAGCCACTCCACTCACCTCACTCCAGCCCTTGGGGTGAGAAAGTTAAGTGTTCCTGTCCCAGCTCAAGTGACTGCTCACCATTTCCTCAATATTTCATCTCTTTGTCTTGTGTAGTTTGCCTTCTGCTGAGCTAATGTTTATTTTTCCAGAGGGAGGTCATTGTGGTAAACTGATACCAGACCAGCAGTGTGGGAAGTGAGATTTCATCTCCTGTACTTCAGTACTTCATCCAGGAAGGCCAAAGAGAGCCAACCTAAGAGCTTTCTTTGTCCCTAAGTGGGAGGACACCTTGTTGTTAGTGCAATGGCGATGGCAGGTGCTCCTTGATGCTTACTAAGTCTCTCTCACTGTGGTGTGCCATGATTTAGAGTCTATGATTTTTTTCTGATGCACAATCCATTTATTTCAGTGTGAGAGCCCCTTGGGCACATCAGCATCTTGTGCTGTTGTCTGGGTGTTGGGACACCAAGATCTCTGGGAACATGATTCTTTCCTGTTTGCTCGTCTTAGTCACAGCCTTAAGCATGTTTTACTTTACTGACATAAGAAATATTAGAGAAAATAATGGGATTTTGGGGCTGAGAACAGATTAGGCCCCACTGGTGTGTTTGTAGACCTCTGGCACCCAAAACTGTGGAAGAAAACTGTCCTTGAACTTTTGCAGTTGTGAGCAATGGTTGTTTAAGGTTAATACAACTCTCTAAGAACAGTTTCTATTCTAATCTTGCTGACTAATCTTTCTTTCTCCTAAAGTTTTAATCTTGCTTAAGGAATAAATGTGTGATATTGTGCTAGAACAGCCAGTCAACTGCTCAGGCTCTGGCTGGGAAGCAATGTGAGTTCCCCTTTGTACAAGCTCTCCTCAAACCTGATTGTTTCCCCAGTGTCAAATTCCACGGATTTTAGCAGCTGAATGGGTACAAAATTTGACATGGTCAGAAACGTGTGCTTATAAAAACTTATTACCACTGAATAGCTGGAGCATTCTTGGTGCACTCATGTGCAAACTGCACTGGGGGGAGCTGGCTGGCAGCACCTCTGGGCCTCATTAGCACACACACACGCACACATCCCATCCCCAGCACCGTGTTCCGTGGGCAGGAGATGCAGGAGGCCAGTGTGGAGACAGCCAGCACCCAGCTGTCCTCAGTTAACCTCAGCCTAATGCCACAACTGGGCCAAGGCAGCTCTCCAGGGCCAGAACTCACGTGCTGGGAATTACAGCCCAACCAGAGAACAAGCTTGGGCAGAAACATCAGGTTTTGTGAACTTGTGGCTGGTGCTGCTGTGGGCTGCTCGAGGGTTCTGCTGGGCACTGGCACACAGGTAGGTCCTGCCTCCGTGCCATGCACCACCAGGAGGATAAAATCCAGCACGGGGTAGTGAGATGCCAAACTCAGAGTGCACGGTGCAGCCAGAGATGGAACTAAGTGGCTGAGGGGCAGGTTGTGCAAAACTGGGCAAAAAATGGCAAATCATGGGACAAAGTGTCAGATGTCCAGCCTTGGGAGAGCTACAGGACTGTTAGGATGGCTGAGTCACTGTCACCCAATGCCATGGCACTAACACAAATGGAGCACACACGGGTCAACCTATCATGGAATCACAGAGTAGTTCGGGTTTGGGCTGGAAAGGACCATAAAGATCATGGGCAGGGACACCTTCCATGGGACCAGGGACACATTCCACGGGACCAGAGACACCTTCCATGGGACCAGGGACACCTTCCACTGGACCAGGGACACGTTCCATGGGACCAGGGACACCTTCCACGGAACCAGGGACACCTTCCACGCAACCAAGGACACCTTCCACTGGACCAGGGACACGTTCCATGGGACCAGGGACACCTTCCACGCAACCAAGGACACCTTCCACAGGATGAGGGACACCTTCCACAGGACCAGGGACACCTTCCCCGGGACCAGGGACACCTTCCACAGGACCAGGGACACCTTCCACAGGACCAGGGACACCTTCCATGGGACCAGGAACACCTTCCATGGGACTAGGGACACCTTCCACGGAACCAGGGATGCCTTCCATGGGACCAGAGACACCTTCCACGGAACCAGGGACGCCTTCCATGGGACCAGAGACACCTTCCATGGGACCAGGGACACCTTCCACAGGACCAGGGACACCTTCCACAGGTTGCTCCATGCCCTGTCCAGCCTGGCCTTGCACACTCCCAGGGATGCACAAAGCCAAGGGCTCACGCTGCTCACACAGCTGGGCCGGTGCACACACACCAGCTGCAAGAAAAGCTGCGTCCCTCTCACAAGCTGCTCCACTGCAAGGCCTGACCCTACCAAAAGCTCTTTCCCTGGATTAGTGCTACCCCCAGACTTAGAGACAAATCTCACAAGTTATTTGGAGGAGTTGAAATAAGTAGGGTTTGGCAGCCAGGGCTGTGGGGGAAGGTGCAGCACTAATGCTGAGCACGCAGTGCCTCCTTCCTGGCCTTATCCAGCTCCTCACAAGCCTTTGCTTGGAGCAGAGCTTTTTGATGAAGGTAGAGGGAACTTTGGTCCTCCTGGCAGCCCAAAGGATGGTGGTCATCACAGGACCTCTCTGCATTCACAGGCCACAGTGTCCCCTTTGGGCAGAAAGACACCACAGTGAGACTCTGGGTATGAATAAATAAGAGCAAATTGCAAACAGGGAACTGACTCCAAATTTTTTTTTGAATATTCAAATAAGGACCACAGAAATTTCCCTGGACACTTGAGTGTTCCTGCAAATCCAGTTCTCATCTACTTGGCTTTAAAGGCTGCCCATGAACTTTCCTAATGCCTATGTGAGCTGGGTGGTTAAGTCCAACTGGTGTCATGTTAGTAGTGGACACATTTCCCAACACACACTGATTCTGGTAAGATACTCATTGCAAGGAAAAAAGCCCAAAGGTCACTATTTTTAAAACAAAATGTTACAATTTTTTGGTTTAAATAAAAATTTCGTTATTTTAGTGGTTGAAGTTATCTCTGGGAGTTGTCAAAACTAAAAATATTATTGAAACAAACCATCTGAATCAAGTGCAAATATTTTTTTAACATCCAGTGACCTGAAAATCCATTTTTCAGTCAGTTCCAGTTACTAGTAATAATAAATAAAGAAAAATATCTGTCTCCATTAGAAATATGAAATGCACAGGAATACTATGCAGTGATATCATCACATCCATTCCTTCATGAAAGTTCTGCCTCACTACCTCAGTTTCCCCAGGAGCTTAATGTGTCCCTTGTACTAATAAGAAAAGGTCTTAAAAAGGGGGATTCTGGCAGGGTCCAGCTCTATTTCACCAGAAGACAAAAGGCCAAAATAAGCCCCAAAGATAACAAGGAATGTCATTCATAGGTGGGCTGAGGGCTAAATTGCTCCACAGACAAGCAGAGCTTTAGTCTGAGAGACAAGAGCAGGGCAACATTATTTAGCTGTGGTGTGACTCAGGGGCAAGAGCAAGGCTGCCCCCGGGCAGGGCAGATGCAGGGAAGGCTGTGGATCCCCAAAAGGCAGGGAAGAAGGAATAATTTAAACAGGTTGAAACTTTTAACTTGGACATTTTTAAAGCAGAATGCCTTGGTTTGGGTTTAGGTAATTTTTTTTCATTTCAGAGGTCACCTGCAGGTATTTTACAGGGTCAAACAAACAAAATTTGTTAGTTCAACACAAGCCACTAATTCTTTTTCTATTCTATTTGTCTTGCCACAGTTTTGGTTCAGGGTCCACAAGAAATGGTCTCTTTATACAGGGCATCTAACCAAGAATGTTACATTGTTCTACATTCTTTAAGCTTTCCATGAATTAAAAACTAGTAATTCATGCCATGGTCAATATGTGAGTAAGTAAAGCCTGTAAGTCTGAGTGAACAGCCAAACTCCTGCCCCTGCCCACTCCAAATGCCCATCTCCTGTAACACACATATATCCAGATAATACAGAAAGGCATAAGGAATTTCCAGGTCCCCAGGCCAACAAAATTCTTCTCCTGTTCTCCTCCCCACCCCGGTCTTTGGGTTTTCAATGTTTCCCTTCCTGACTGCTGTTGGTTTTGGCGAGAGCAGTAATACCACTAAGAACTTACAGACCCTCTGTTCTATTCCAAAACTGATTTAGCCAACTTAAACCAGCAAAAAAAACCCCTCACCTCCTTATCAGCTGGAATTTTCACTAGTGCCTGAGGGCAGAGGAAACCAGGGAGCAGGAAATATTTCTGACCATGATTAATGCTTCCTTTAGCAGTGGCACAGAAGCCCTGCAGATCTTTGGGGATCCTTGGAAAACATCCATTTACTACTCTCAGGACCATATTTTGCTGTGAAAACCTTATTACACAACAGAAGCATTAGCAGATTCAGAGTAAAATAAGAAAAGATGCATTATCCTAAAGATTTGGAGAACAGGGAGGGGAAAAGTTAAGAAAGGCACACAGGGTTTTCCTTTCAGTCCATGTGATTATGTTGTGATAATGCCCATTACAGACCTGTCCATCACTCATGGGCTCAGGTCAGAGGAGCTCTCTGACCCGACCAGCTGGGTGACACAAGCCAAACAATGACAAATTCAGCCTCAGTGGCTCTTGACAGAAGGATCTCAGGGTTGCCTGTCGAGCAGCTCTGAGACAACCACACTCTCTTTTTGTCCATCCTCTTTTTTCTTTTTTTTTGGGGAAGGGAATTTGCAGGGATAGCTCCAGAGCTTGGAAAGGCTCCGTCTCTCACATGCAGGAAGGTGCCTTTCTTTGGCATCCATTCCCACCTTTTAGAAGGTGCACTCATTCATACCTGGAGCTACTTTGTTAGGAAGTACTTTAAAGCCCTGCCCTGGCACAGTAAAGCTGCCCTGCAGGTTTCTGGGTGATATCCCACAGCAGCAGGAGCCTCTCAGCCCTCAGACCCAGCTGCCACCAGAGCCATTCCTGCCCTTTCGGTCACTGGCAATGCCATGGCTACAGGCATGATGGAGCAGAATGTTTTCATGGCAAATTACAGCAAACTACCACCATTTCCAACTTGCTTAATCAGAAGCACACTCAGTCTGGAGTGCTGAAGACTCAGCAACTAACCAAAGACATTTGACTGAGGATTCTGATGGGCTTACCAAAAATACAAGGGCAGACTATAATGCCCTGTACACAGAGGGTTAATCCCAAGGTGACTCAGGAAACATTCAGATGGTGTGCAATTTATCCCAAACAGAATTTAGCCTGTGGTATCACAGTTGTTCCCTGTGCCACTGACTGAGCTCCCATAATATCTCCTCCCCAAAGCCAGAATGTCTCCCAGAGCAGTGCTATCACACCCTGAGGGGTCAGTGATTCAGCACTGACTCAGGGGGAGCAGGGCCATGCACTGAACCTCTTGGTGTCATTTCTCATTGCCCTTCCATGTCTCCCATCCCAGGGGAGACACAGTCCAACCTGTTAAGCTAACGAGGGCTGACAAGACCCCAGCCCAAGCAGAATACAACACACAGAACAATAGATGCTCAGCCTGGTTCTCCTCAGCTCCAAGCAGCACAGGAACATTGGTTTAGCAGCTGATGAGATACACAAGAAGTTGTAGGGACACAGAGTCACTCAAGCACACTTAATTTTGTTTCTGCTCAGTCCTCTCTCCGAACCTCCAACTGCCACTGGTGTGCCCGTGGCTCCCTCTCCATCAGCCTCCATCAAACACTGACATAAGCCATAAAAATTCCATGTCTCTGGCAGGCAGGGAAACCCCAGTGCAGTTCATCATTAACATCCAGTGCCTGATAAGTAACACCCAGTGTTAAGGGCAGCACAGATGAGGGTTTTCCCTGGATGTTTTCCTGTACAGCATCAGTTTCCTAAAAAACTTGGATGTTCTGTGTTCAGGTTTCTCAGCCCAGACCCCACAGCCCTGCTGCCCTTGAGCACTGGCCCTGGGGAAACAGGGACTGAAGCACTTGGGGTTCTCGTGCCTGAGGTTTTACAGGTAAACACACAGGTGCTGCTGGTAGCCCAACACGTGTTGTTCCATTAGAGACAGACTTGGGAAGCACTGAAGCCTTTTCCTGAAGTAGAAGGAACTGTTAACCCATTGGAAATTCCAGGTTTTCCAGCTGGGAAGGTGTGTTGCTGTGGGTGGCCCCTGCAGAACAGCACAAGGGCTGTGTGGGCCCCTGGGCCAAACCCAACTGCCATTGAATAAAGTAGGAGTGGGAAGAGATCTTGGGCTGGGAAAAGGGACTGCTTTGCATTTTTGGGCAAGAATAGGCAGGGCAGTCCCTGCCTCCCCTGTCCTTGGCTGTGTTTTTGCACTGACAAAAAGGGTAAGTTGCCCCTGATGAAGCTGTGATGGAAAACTAATCCTCTCCAACAATAGCCAATGCTAAGAAACATCCCCGGGTCTGGGCAGGAGAGAAAGCAGGGACCCTTTCTAAGGGCATTTGTTTCTCCATCAGTCTCCACCTCCTTCCCTGCTTGGTTATTCCAGCAGGAGTTTGCACGGGCTGTTTGCAGAGACAGAACAACAACAGAGGTCTGCTTGGAGAGCCAGCAGAAACCTCTTAGCTTGAGACCAGAAATGTGCAGAATCCCCTAAGAACAAAAATGTTTGAACTTGCCTCCCCAAAAGTGTTGTATTCATTGACTTGCAAGCAGGGGGAGCAGCTGCAGTAATTTAACCTAGGGAAGAGTGCCAACAACTTATTTAATTGCAGAGTTTGTGCCAACAAGCCCACAATACAACTATTAATACAAGTCTGCAGTACAAGACTAATTCTGCTAACCTTTTGCTGTTGCCTTATAGTCAGGTCAGTGGCTGCATCCCTTCTGTGCTGACACTATTCAACAAACACTGGCAACTGCTTTTAAGCCAACACGAAGCAGAGCAGGGCAGAAGGGAGGGAAGTCTGGGATCATTGAGAAAATGAAGATTTCCCCCCCAAGACCCCACCCCTCTCTGCCCAAACGTTTCACATTTCTTTCTCCATGTCAAGCCTCTCTCTTGAAACTGGAAATGTGTCTTGCCATGTATTTGCTCCTGGAAAACAGCCAGATCTTTGGTCTGAATTCCATCAGCTCATTTCCCAGTTTCTATGAGACTGCATTTGAGAAATGTGGGTCTCTCTCAGTCCACTGGCAAGACTGGTCATCAATCAGTGTATGAAAACATGAGGTCTGACATTGGGAACCAATCCACTTTCCTAATTAAACATTCATTTAAAGAATATATATTTTCACACATTTTTTTTTAAATAGCAGTAATGGATCCAGTACTGCTGCAGCTTTTCAAGGACATGATTATCCCAGCAATTATAAGCCACTGTAACATCTTAAAAGCCAACATGACAAACTGCATAAGCCCCAAGCAGCATCACTGTTGTGTGAGGTAGTAAACTCCCCTGGTGCAGTTCCAGACTCACTCTTGCTTCATTATCCACCCATTCCCACATTTGGGGTTTTAAACCTACATCTCACAACTGCACAACTATAAATTCCAGCCACCTGGAAGCACATTTTTTATTACACTCATAAACAGCATGAAAGGGTTGCAGCTCTTCCCTGTGTCCTGCTGACACTGCTGTGATAGAGGAAATAAGTACTGCTCACAAGCTGACAGAAAACCAAGAAGAAACTTCCCTATGGCTACAGTGGACACTCTTTCTCAGGAAGTAAGTTCTCCATAGGTGTTGTGGAATTTTCTGACCCTGCTGATGCTACAAGGCAATTCCCAGAAAACTTCAGCTCAGAAATGGTACCTCTGGAAAGGACCTGCTCCTGCCAGTGGCTGTTAAAGGCAGTGCTGTCTCCTGGATCTCTGCTGGCTGGGGCTGGAAACATTTGGAGGGTGGATATGGGCAGGCCATTGCTGCTTTTACAGCATCCCTGCAGAATGTGGGGCTGAACCCCAGCAGAACAGGGAGCTGTGGCATTTGTCAGCCACCCTCCTCATTCAGGCGCGCATCGGAAAATCCCCATTCTTGAGGGAGAATGGGGAAAGGCTTTCAGGCTGGCAGATTATCTGCAGAGGGCTGTGGGAACTGCAAAACACTGCACCTGCCTGGAAAATGGCACCAACTCAGCACAAGACGTTTCCAGAGGGGAAAGTTAATATATGGGAGGAATGCACATAAATCCTGTTATTTCTTAATGGGATTTGGGAGCTTATTTCTCACCCCGTGCTTTGAAATGTATCCCACAGCCTATTCTATTAATGAATTTAAGCACTGTGATTTTCTTATCAGCAGGAATCATTCTTCACTGGGGTTTGATTTTTTCTTGCTGGGATTTTTTAATGCAAGTGTGAAAAATTAATATTATGCTTGAATACCAGTTAGGATGTTAACAAGCTGTGTCCTGGATAAGCTGCTCTTGTCCTGTTCCCGTTGTCCTTTTCCTAACTTCACTTGACCAAGAAACCTGGAATCAATAATTTTTTTTTTTGAGATTGAGGCAGTGTCTGACTGAAAACAGGAAGACCAGAAGTCTATTTCCAGTTCAGCCCTGCAAATGAGCCAACACAAACCTTCTCTTACTCTAAACAAACAACACCTGGGAAGAGGTTTTTTTCACCTCTCAGGTGTACTCTGTTGGCTCTGGTGGGTGCCAACACCTTTCAGGGTTCCCTGTCACTGTCCTTGGGTGCTCTGTGCTGCCACTGGATGGGGATCCACTCAAGGCTTTGGAAGTAACAAATGACTGGCAGAGATTTTGTGCTTTACCTGTCCATTTTCAAAGGCTTCTGGACATTGTTTCTTTGACTACCAATGTTTGTTGGTAAACAAGTACAGTTTCTCTCATTTTCACTTTCAAAGACCCCTGCCAAGTCTGAGCAGTTCCCAGAATATTCTGAGTTGAAAGAACCCACAAGGAACATCGAGTCCCACTCCTGGCTCTGCACAGGACATCCCAAAACTCCCACCATGTCCCTGAGAGCATTGTCCAAACATTCTCTGCATTCTGGCAGGTTTGGGGCCGTGCCCACTGCCCTGGGCAGCCTGTTCTGTGCCTGACCACCCTCTGGGGGAACAACCTTTTCCTAATATCCAACCTAACCCTGCCCTGACCCTGGGGAAGTCCTGTCACTGGTCAAATAGTTCCTGCACAAGAGATCCAAACTGGATTCACACTCCACAGTTTGGAGCTTCATCACAACATTCTGAAGGCAAACATCAAGGAAATTTGAGATGAGATCACCTCAGCTACAGCTCTGTTATTGATGATGGATTTTCTTCCTATGCCTTGGGCTCCCCAAAAGCACAGGCAAGGCTGAATTTCACAAGCCATCATGTGTTCTGCTCAAACACTGATTTAAAGAGTGCATTCCCTAGGACAGTGTAAACCTTAACTCTGGTTAGAGCTGCTACAGCCAAGTGAACAAGGGCACAGGGCATTTTTCTGTCTAATCTTTCATGTAAGCTAAAGCCAGGGCAGGATTTATGAAGGCTCCATTTCCTGGCCCTAAGGATTACATGTTCAATCACACAGGATTCCTTTCTGTCAGGATATTTCTTCTCTTACACCATTTTGTGACTCTGAGGGACACGACATTGTCTCACTCCTGTGCCTGCAATGCAGTGGTGACCTGGTCTTTCATGTGGATTTGGGACAAAACTTCACAGCCTGGGGAGGAGGAAACTCTAAAGCCTGACTGGTCAGCTGGAGACTGTCCTTGTCCCCACCCCTTCTCAGCACAGAGGGATGATTTTTCTCATCATTTCCTTACACATGCACGTTCATGGAAGTGGTGTCACAAAGTTGTCTGTGCACCTTGGGATTCATGGAAGGACAAGCAAGGTCTTGCCTGTAGCTGGTGGTGATGCTGCCCAGCCCAGCCCAGCTGGCAGTGCCCCCTCAGCAGTGTGACAGCTGCCCCTGCCCCTGCTGGTGCCCAGCAAGGCCCTGCTCAGGTCAGGCAGCCGCTTGTCTGCGGTGCCCAAGTCAGTGCTGTGGGAGTGAACACAAGTGGTTTTGTGCAGCCTCAGGGAGGGGCTGACAACAGAAGCCTTTGGATGCAGCAGCTCCCTGGCTTTACGAAAAGGGGGGCAATCCTGTGCCTGGTGCTGGCAGCAGCAGGCTTGGGGAGGCCCTGATGTGAGGCTGGGAAACCAGCAGGAGTGGGGAGGGACTGTGCTTCCTGAGAAAGCTGCAGTGCCAGTTCCCTGCCTGCAGCATCCCAGTGCCCGTGCTGTCTGGGATCAGGCATCTGCCTCTAAGCTGATGTGGTTAAACAGTCAGAGATCAGCACTCAGGCTATTCTCATGGACTATTCTTGTTCTGTTCTTCCACAAGAAAAGCCACATTTCTAAGGTCACAACATCCATATCTCTGGCCCTAAATGCATAACCAGTGCAGAGATTGCTCTGCAAGAAGGAGTGAGCATAACAAAGGCTTTGAAAGGGAAACCTTCACCAGCCCACCCACAGGATATGGGAAGACAAAGAACGAAGAGGGGTATTTCTTTTAACATTAACAACAGAGAAGCCCCAGCTATTCTTTGGCAGAGAGGAGAAAAATAAAGTCCATACAGACAAGAACACAGGTGGAAATGTTCAAAGAAAAAATAAAAAGAAAATTAAAAAATAATCACAGGAGAAGTCACTGTGCTCTGGCTCAGTTTCATGTCCTCATGCCCAGGCCAATAAGTCTCTTGTGGCACTGCCAACTTCAGGGAAGTGTCTCTAACATGAGCACTGGCTGTGGGTTTTGTGCCTGCAGCCCCACAAAAAGGGTAACAGTTCCTAAACTGCCATTTGTCACACCAAGGGATATGGGCAACAGATGCAAAGCAACTTGGCCTGTCAGTGCATAAGGTAATTGAGTTTTGTTTATGGGGACTCCAGACATTCCAGTGGGGAAATCAGTGGGCTCCTGGTATTGGGAGAACACTGACTCCCAGTGTTTTGATCAGAGACAGGGAGAGTGGTGGAACAATTCTCACCGTGCTCTGTGAGCTCCCTCGAGGGAGGTGAACAAAGCACCACAACCAAAAATACCAGAGGAGCAGCACAGGCAGGGGAGGGTGGTGGAAGTCAGCTGGATCCAGCTCCTGCAAGGCCCAGCTGCTGTTCATTGCATCAGAGGCTGGATCAGGCTCCTGACAAGGTTTAAACACCTTACAAGAATTCCAGATTATTTCTCAGGCTCTGCCTCAAACTGTTCCTATTATTATTAAACTTTTATTGCTTCCTACATCCCTGCTGAGAGGTAAACCTCACAGTTTGGCACAAAGTCCCTGGAAATGCCCTGCCCTTTTGAGTGAAGGGAACCCATGAACTCCAGCACAGCATGTGAAAAGTGTTCCCACACAGCCACTATCCTGGATCCCAGAGAGAGAACTCTTTGGATGCTTTAATTCCTAGGCAAGAGAAACAACTTCTTTGTTAGCACTGTCAACATGAAGCTCAAAATAAAAGGGCATTTCAGAGGCCTGGAACAGTTAGAAGCATTCCAAAGGAGAAACAGACTGTGGAAATACCTCACCTGGCTCCAAAATGGTTGAGATTAATTAGCATGAATTACCAGAAGCTAAAAATTCTTAGAGAAAATTGAGAGGGAATGAACAGTCCTGTTACCAGGTTGCCTTCACTGCCCAGGACACTCAGGGCTTTCATTTTTGCAATACTGATCTTACAGCTCAGGGGGAGCCACAGAAGTCATCTCAAAACAGGAATCTGGGCTTGCTTCTGGGTATTTATCATGGTTTTGAGGCCACAGCAAACTGGATTCTAATTAAACACTTGGAATCACCTGCAATCCTTTCTGCATTTCTCATGGAAGTTCTAGTTCCAGGAAAGAAACTGCTTGTTTAATTAGAGTTCCACTGTGAGCAAATCCCTTCCATTCCTTTCCTTCTGATACAACAGGAATGAGTATTGGGAGGATTCCACAAGGTTATTTCTGAGGCTCCCTGACAAACCTGAGCTGGCACACCAGCAATCCCACACATGGTCCTAAAGCACCATGGCCCAACAGGCAGCTCCAGGAGCCAAAGGAAACTTCCTTATATTCCCAAGATGGCTCAGTCCTGCTCCAGGACAGTCAACACACCCCGAGTTCCTACTTTTCTGACACATTGTCAGCATTTCCAAATTTATTTCCATTGAAAATTAGTATGTTCTTTTAAATGGCCTGTAGAGCCAGAACTATAACATATTATAATTCTACAGCTTCATGTGATGAGTTGTTGCAGTTAGTCCAGAAACAAAACAGGGAAGAGTTGACTAGAGGGAACATCAGAGCACCTTCCCACATGGGTGGAAGTTATAAATTTATGGTCTGCTCTGACCTGCAGCAAAATAAATTATGAAGAGACCTGCATTGAGGACTTACCTGCCATGGAACTGTTTCAGAAGAGCTTTGTCTTTTCACAGGGAAAAAAGAACAGGAGGAGCATAAAGAGGTCATGTGTTTTAACAACCAGAGTTCATGTCAGCTGCACAACCAACATTTCTGCCAAGCTGAGTTAGGCTGGGCTGCATGATGAGCTGAGCACAGGGCTGAGCCAGCAAAGCTCTACCAGTGTGTTTAACTGGGAGTTTGCCCCTCTGTGCCCTCAGCCACACACCCTCTCCTCTAAATGAGCCTGTCCTGTTGCACAGGGCACAGCAGTGTGTCTGTACTGCAAGAGGAGCTGGACTGAAAGGCTCTAAATACCTAGTTCTTATTTTGAAGGCAATGCTAAATATATATATATATATATATATATACTAAAAAGTTAAAGCTCTGGTAGTTGGATCTCTAAACAGGCACTTTCTACCAGCTGAGAGTGCAGGTCTGGTTTTTGCACTTACATTCCCAAATCTTGCTTCCCTTGCTTTTGGGTAAATTCTTGACATGTTCTTGGTGGCAAACTGTGTCTTTCCAAGGAGCTACAGAGGACTGTGAGAACCAGTTTTTGTGCATGTGGGCCTTGTGTGAATTCACTCCTCTTGGTTTTGAACTTCTATCCCAGCCTTTGGTCTGAAGATGAGACACAATCCTCGTGGGTCCCAAATGAGCAGCAGTTCCAGGTGGCTAGAGAGAAGTATTGTATTCAAACAGATCTGTTATCTGTCTGCTATTTGATAACAATACATCAGAGTTACTTTGGTTTAAGTCATGGTGCAAGCTTTCATGGGCACCAGCTGAGTTATTTGCTGAAATGTTCAATTTTATTTACACTGAGGCCATTCAACACCACTCTGTCAATGCCCACAGACAGTTAAGTGCACATAATGTATTTGCAAACAGAATGGGGAGCTGAAACAGAAATAAAACTTCTTAATTATGAATAATTAAAAATGAAAAACTGGCATCCACATTTTCTGATATTTTATGCAATGTTATTTGGAGCTGTTCCTGGATCATTCCCCATGTGTGCCTGCATGAGCAGTGTGATCTTTAGTGGTCCCTTTCAACCCAAAACATTCCAGGATTCTCTAAGCACTCTTGTACAGAATTCAACCTGTAACATAATTCAGTTGATCATTTCCCCACAGTTCCTCATTACTCCACAGTACAATCAGGTGAAGAACAGTGAATTAGCTAAATGACTAAAATGCAATTAATTCTGAAGAGCACACAGTGAATCGAAGCACAGGAGGAATTTCTCAGCTGAAACTGGAAACCAGGAAAGTGGAGCTGCCTGGATTCCAGAGAGCACAGCTTTCACATGCAGCCATTCTCCAGCTCTGCATCACCCATGCATGAATGGAACACTGAAGTGCTGACACTGATAGCACAAACCAAGCACGGACTACAAGGGGAGGAAAAAGGAAAACCCAACCAAAAAACCCCCAGCCCGTTTTCATAGTGTTGTTTCAGGGAAGGCAGCACAAGTCACACAGCTCCCAGTGGCTCTATGCACACTCCAGGCATGTTTGACATTAAGGGGCCTGGTTGTTGTGGAAACCAAATCCCATAGATTAATTAATGTTCAGCAGCCAGAGCCATCTCTCGTCCTCTCCATCTCCCTGCCCCCAATTAAAAAAAAAAGGGAAAAAAGGGGGATGGTGGTGCTTTTTACATCACAGAGGAATGTTAAAGCAAAGAGAAACTCTGTCCTCACAAGTGCAGAACACTACCAGTAACAGAACAGCCTGTTTTAGTCCCTCATCTTTACAAAATGAAAATTATAACACCATTTCAGTGGGGCTATTTTGGTGCCTGTGGCTCTGCCAAACTTCTCCACGAAAGCTCTGCAAGAAAGATATTATGGGAAATGTCTAAAACCCCTTTCTGATGAAAGGACTCTGATAGAAGTCCCCTATTAGTGCTTTCAACATGTAAAAGCACTAAGCACAGCCAATTTATTTCAGTGACTGACAGTCTTCAAGTGAATGTGTTTGCACAGGGAGCTGCAATTGCATTTGAAACTAGAAAGTACCACACGAATGACACAAAACAACTATGGTTATGATACACTGGAGGCAAAGTTTCAGAGTTACCTAAATCCTATTTTCAGAACAGTTTTAGGGGCATAGGTCAAACAGATTTTAGATATTCCTAGATCCAGTTTGAGGCTTTTGAAAATCTGTTGTCTTGTGCACCTGCATCTTGAGGTATGTGGGTACTTGTATCAGACCAGTTCTGATGAGAATGAGGAATTCCTTCTCCCATTTTTCCCCTCTCAAAGCATCCCTGTGAGCTCTGCTACCAGCTGCCAATACTCAATCATTAAATAATAAAAATCTTGAGGGGGTACCACACATGATATTTAGTAAGTTGAGAGTAGGTAGGGTGAGCAAACCACTAACACAGCACAATATATACACTTACCCAATAGGTCCAAGTATTTACAGCACTGTTTCACATGTACATTTCTAATTAGTGAACCTGTGATGTAAAACAGTCACTTTTCTTCTCCCTTGAGGAGTGGTGGGGATGCATTTCTGACCATGCTCAGATATGCCATGAGTTGTTGACACAAGATCACCTCGTGAGTCTCCTGCTCGCTCCCATTCATAGCAGGGAAACAAATACAGCCAATTTTTAAAGCAAGCCACGATACTTCCTGTGGGACAAACCTGTGCTTGGGTAGTTAATGCCGAGACAAACACAGAGCTCCTGTGCAAACCTGCTGACCTGAATAGGTGCTCACACTTCTGAAAGCCAAGCCAGCTACAGAGGATCTGCCACTTCAGTGTTAACTTTCGGTGTTAACTGCCACAGCTCTGCCCCGCGAGTCGGGCAGCGCTCCCACACGGAACCCCCAGCCAGTACCTTGGAGATGATTAATGGCTCTCCGTGCTCCAGCCCTCCTTTCAGCGTGAATCCCCATGGAGCTCCGCCGTGCAGCAGCGCCTCCAGGTAGATGTAGCGTCCCTTGTGGGTGATGCTGCACTCTGAGGGGGAAATGCTGGTGTTAATATTGTCCAACATCCTCATCGCTCCTCATCACAGACTCAGGCACACGCAAACCCCGCTCAGGCAATCACAGAACGACCGAGTTGGAAACGAAACTCTCCAGAAGCCCCACCACGAGTCATCTCTGAATGCGTGAAACAAGGGGAGTCTGAGATGGGGAGTTTTCCTTCGGAGCTAGAGTCCAAGGTGATGTGTTAAAAACATTCCCATTCCCAAGCACGCTGCTTCTCCCTCAGGATTGCGACGTTTCACTGTGCTTTCCCCATTGCCAGGTACTCTGGGCATCACAGCCCTGGAAAGATTCCTCTTCCTGTCTTCGGTAGATCAAACTTGTGCTTTTAAAGATGTGGTGGGGGGAAGAAAAAAGAAAAAAAGAAAAGAACAGCAAAAGTTTATAGATTTAAAAGCCCCTGGGCAGCAAATTGCCAAAATCCAAACGAATGCTTCATTTGTGATTGATTATCAGTCTTTTCTTCCTTTCTGCCGGCGATTTACCATTACAATGGCCTTTTTGCCTCAGCCCACTGCACTAAAAGAATGGAAGCGTCTTCTCCCTCTCGAGCTCTCAGTTACTCTGCTCGCTTACTTCACAATTCTCTGACTTGTCCAACAACAAAAAAAAACAAAAAACAAAACAGGCTGGGGGAGGAGGAGAGAGAAAGTCCATTCCTAAAACCCTTAAGAGGGGTTTAAAATGTGAAATAACTCCATACTTATTGAATTAAAAAGGGGGGAAAAGGCTATCGGGAAAACTAGAGAAGCAGGTGGAGTGAATCCTTTGGGAAAAACGTTAAGATGAAAACTGAACTCCTTTCATTGTCGGTGCTGTCCCCGATGAGCTGCCGGAGCTGCAGCAGCTCCTGCTGCTCTGAGGGAGGGTGAGGAAGTGAGGGGGAGAGGGAGAGATGGATCAAGGCGAGCGAGGCAGCACTGGCCAATTGTGCACACCAAGCATGCAATTATAAAATGCACTGTGCAAAAGCTGCGGCTCCCCCTTTTCTTGTGCCCCGGAAACCACCATCTTTCTATTGTGCTTGCCAAGGAATTGTAACAATCCAAACTGCCAGTTGCTGAAAGCACAATGGACCTGTTCCAAATCAGCTCAGTGGAGCACTGCTAATAATTCTGCTCTCATAAAGCACTTTTCCTCCACATGGAGCCCAACACCTTCCACAGATACATTTCTTTTCCCCATTTACATCGCCAGAAAAGGTCTGTGCTTTCCCAATACATGGAATAAGAAACAACACTAATGACTTGGGATGCTTTATTAATGCAGGCACTTTGCTGTAGAGTATCCACCTGGGTGCATCTGTTCTTGCAGAAATGCACACAGGCTTAGGGATTTGATTCATTGGGTAACATGTATCACTGAAGGTGTTCCAAACCTTTCCTGATTTTTAATGAGACCTGGAAGAGAAGAATAGAGAGAGGAGCCCAGAGCCCACTCCTTTTCCTGCTGGCATAGCTGAGGAAACACATAGTAGTGCCTCTGCCTCTAAGGCACCTGAATTTTTGATTTTACTCTGCCTGGGATGTGCATTATTTCTCCACTGGGGTGTTGTGATCTTGTGTTAACAAAACCTTAATAAACCAGGGAGGGAAAAGCTTTGGAGCTGGGACTCTAAACCCAGGAATCTTTGCATTAGTTCTGCTGCCCCATTCCCATTCCCTTGAAGATGCTACAGGTTGTCAGACCCTTCCATTTGCCCCACATGTCCCAGCTGTCATTCCCAATAGCCATGAAGAGGAATGTAGAGAAGAGGCCCCTGGCTTTATATTTCATGGTAGATGATCCTCAGTCCTTGCTTATACTGAGCTTTGTCCCCTGCACTTCCCTCCCAGGGGCTGAGTTTTCACTGGCCTCACACCCTGGTCAGGCTCACGGGTTGTTATTATCCACAACTCACCCCTGAGCCTGACTCAAATCAGATTGCTGTGTCTTACACTCCTAAAGTTTCACTTAACAACCCTCATTCCAAGGCACCACAAAGAGCAATTGATTCCCATCCCCTCCACAGCCCTTCCAGAGACAGGCAAAGGCTCCAGGAGCTCTCCTGGGGCTGTCCCTCCTGCTCTCCGTGGCCAGCAGGAGTAGTTAAGGCTGTGGAAGGACACACCAGCCTGTTAACCAGCCAAGGTACTTGTCTGGATTACACCCATTTCCCAAGCAAAATGTTGTCACTGCAGACACCACATTTCCAGTGAGCAGACATGGTGAGTCCTGTGTCTGATGATTAAATTATCAAAGAATTTCTGAGGTACAGATTTTCTTCTCCTCCAGCACTGTGATTAAGTTCAGGTGCTGAATCCAACATCATTTTTGCCAAGAACTCCATTAAATTTGTCACCATGGCAAGCAGATAATTCTCTCCCCTTCCAAGAAACAGATTTCAGGGCTGAACACAATGAAAGCAAAATTGTCATTCACCTACAAAACAATCCAAAGTATTAAATACAAACCTTTTTTATCTTTTTTTAATCTTGCCTCTGGCAAAAGCCTCAAATAGCTTGAGTACCTTTTTGCTACTCAAAAGGAATTCTTTTAGGAGGAGTTCCTGTCAGGACAGGGCTGAGATCCTTTCTGTTGAGGGTCAGCAGAAGAGACCTGAGCTCAGAAAAGGGCTTTCCACCCAGAACTATATATTTGAATTGAAATTTTGCACAGTTGCAGGGCAAGAGAAAATCGATTTGAAATAGTCATATCAGAACTCTTTCATTCAAGGACTCCACTGCTAAAGCGAGAGAAATTACCACTGATTTCACATGTATCATCAATCCAGGCACTGCCTCCTTGCTGGCAGCTGCTCTGACTTTTCCTAAATACCTTCAAATGTCAGTGTTCCTTTTGCGAGTGAAGCTCGATGGAGCAGCAGTGCCCCCGTCTGCTGAAAGAGCGGCAATGCCAGTTGATCGGTTTAAACGCAAACATTTCATTCGTTAACACGCCTTTGCTTCGCTTTTCCCGTTCGAAAATGAAGCATTCAGAGTGGTGTTACTGTTCTTTCCTGGGTCCCTGAGCTGGCAATTTATTAATTCAGATTAAAAGTAAGCCTAGAAATCAAAGACAGGGAGTTCAGCTCTTAAATTTTGTACACATCTCTTACTCCCTTTTTGGCAGGGGAATTAAACCTTAGGCTTGGTTTAAATCTACCTGCTGCTTAAGCTGTGTCTGGTAAGTTCAGAGGAAGCAAATTCATAACTTATCTCTAAAGAGGAGTTTTATAAAATAATGTGGATCCTCATACCTTTCACAAACACAGCCAGTATGAAAGGGCTGGAAAAGGAAAGGAGTGCTTCTTTTTCCTTACTCACTGGTTTTCTCACAGAACTTCTCTTTTTCTTCTACCCAGGGCTCTGTGTAAGCTGAGGAGCATCAGGAATTTTAAATAATAGACATCCTTCAGGCACCAGTGGGCTCAGCTTCTTCCTCCCCCCCAGCATCCTGAGGCCATTCACCCAAATCTGCAGGAGGACAGAATCAAACACGAGTGTCAGAAGACTCTGCTGGGTCAGCTCAGGATCCCTTCAGAAGTGAATCATTCCCTCTTGGGGTAACAATTCTTCTGAAGGTTTATTATATAAAAAAATTAGAAACCAATAAAGAGAAAATATGGGTTTCCAGTGCTTACCTCCCATCAGCTGAGGTGGCTGTAACACATCCTTCCCCTCAGCTCTGGAGAATGTTGGTCTGGCAGCTAAAAGAAGAAATTCAGGCCACAGAATAAGCTTGTTTTGCTGGACAGGGATGAGGTAAGAACATGAAAAATCAGAGAGAGAAAGGGAAAGAGAGAGATCTGAGACCGTAGGAAAAGAACAAAGCTGAGAAACAGAAGTAAGCTGCAAAATCAGTGACTCTGCACCCTTTTTGTGTTGGAAAAGGCACTTGCCTTTGAAGGCTGAAAAGAATTTTCTCTGGAGAACATAAAAGAGTCTCTCCATGTAATATTTGCCTCTGGCACAAAACAGCTCAGGGCCCCTCAGTTCCTCAAAGCAACAAGCCAAGGTGAGGAACAGATCCATCCCTGTAAGGAGAGCACAAGTGCTGCCACAACTGCAGGAACTGAATTCAGGGCATCTGAACTCACAACTGCCTTTCTCTCTGCATCTGAATTTGTGTCTATCTGATGTCACCACCCCGCTGAAAACAGAGTTTGAATCAGGAACCAGGAATTGAAACAAGAGTCATCACAGTGCAACACCAAAACCTTACAGTGTTCCCACCCCAAAGAGAATGATTACTAAACAGTTCAGGCCATTATTAAAGCCTTTAGACAATTCTGAAATTGATGGGCCAGGTATGTTAGGAGAAATAAACTGGCATAAATTACTGCAGTCCCTTCCTCTGAAGCTCTAACCCCCTGCACACCTCTCTGGGGAGAGTGGATTATTTTAAACACAGAAGTTTATATTTGCATCTTGCTGGCAAACCTGTGGTGATTCCAGATTTTTTTTTTCTCAGAGGTATCCCCAAATAGGAGGAAAGTTATTCAGGAATTTGATCCCAAGAGATTCACTCTGTGCCCAGGTTGTAACTGCAGTTTCAGAAGTGGCAGGGCCAAGCAGCAAAGGGACTGGGGTGCTTTAGACCAGGACTCCCAGGAAATATAGGACAAAAAAGTGACCTGCAGCCAGGACAGGGGGTGTTCCCAGACAGCACCTTGCCAGGGCCATGATGGGGAAAAGATCACAGAATCATAGAATGGACTGAGTTGGAAAAGGCCTCTGAGATCATCAAGTCCAACCCTTGATCCAATCCCACTGTGATCACCAGCCCAGGGCTCTGTGCCCTGGGCTGGTGATCACAGTAGGGTTGGATCAAGACCTGGTGGATTCTCACTCAGTGCCACATCCATTGAATGGATTGGGTTGGAAAAGCCCTCCGAGATCATCAAGTCCAACCCTTGGGCCAACTCCAGTCCCTTTACCAGATCATGGCACTCAGTGCCACGGCCAAGCTCAGCTGAAAAACCTCCAGGGATGGGGAATCCACCCCCTCTCTGGGCAGCCCATTCCAATGCCTGAGCACTCTCTCTGCAAAGAATTTCTTTCTGATCTCCAACTTCAATTTCCCCTGGCAGAGCCTGAGCCCATCGTGCCCCCTTGTCCTGTTGCTGAGTGCCTGGGAGTCAGATACCAAGTTTCCCGCTGAAACCTGACTTTGAATGACACTTCGGGGCCAAACAAACCGCGTTCATTGGTCTCCCTCAGGCCCGTGATCGGCCCCCGAGGGAGGAGTTTGTTCCCAAGGCTACCGAGTGGGGCAGAGGGGCTGGGGCAGGAGCAGGTGGCGCCCAGCAGGGCTTGGGAAATTGGATTCCCAGCTGGCAGCACGGCAAAAGCAGGAAGGAATGCCGGGTGTCCCCCTCCTTTTCCAGCCCAAACCTCCGGGCAGCATCCAAAGTACAGGAGAAACAGAGCCCAGCACTGCCTGCCAGAGGTAGGTGTTGGGGAGTTCTCGTGCTTGGTTTACACCTGAGAGTGTTGGATGTTGTAAAGTGAATTTACCCATAAACTCATTTGCCTCTCTCCTCTTTGGATAGCAGGGCAGTGCATTAAAAAGCCCTTTTCTTTGTACTCGGGATAGCAGCACAGCAAGAATGGAGACCCGAGCTCTGTTTCCAGCTGGTTAATTCTTATTTTCTTCCCTCAGCCACTTAAACCCACTCTTCTTTTGTCTGTCCTTTTAGCACTAAGTGAGTGGTTTTCTTCTCTTGTAAATTAAAACGGGGTGTTGTCCTGGAGAAATGGTTATGTGTTTTCCTTCCAGTCAGGAATTTAAATATATAAACATACCTGTCTGTCTCCTCAGACACAGCTCTGCAGCTCCCTGAGGGTCTTGGGAGCCCAGTTCATACACCTGGGAACTTGTGTGGGAGCAGCTGGTCCTTGGAATGACCTGAAAAGAGGGATAGACAGACAGCCTGTTAACACCTGTGTGTTCATTCCTGAAATCAGGGTCCCAAATGGGACAGCCAGACATGTAATTTCCTTTGCTGAAGTAAAGCAATTGCCTCTTGACTCAGCACCCTGAAAATACCACCCAGGCAGTCGCTTTTGGGAACACAAAATATCTCATCTTTGACAAGATTGGTGCAAAAATAAAGACACTTCTGTTTTCATTCCTGACCTTTTTCTCTGGCGGGAGGAAGTGATTGAAGGAAACAATCAAATCCAGTAGAATAGAACAAAATTCTTCCTTTTATCCAGTGCTGGGAATATGTGGGATAATTCATGTTCAACATGTTCAACAAGACTTTTGTTTTCCAGGTTTATATACTTAGTTATAATTGAAAACTCTCCCCAAAGTTAAGGAGAATATTTTGGGTGACTTTTAGCAGATCTCATGGGTTGCTCTAATCTCTGCATCTTTATATTTTCTTTTAACTAAACAATGTTACAGCTTCAACCCTCAACCTAGATAGGTTTTCTGATTTATTTCTTACAGTTTAGCCTTTAATCTAAACAAGGTTTAGGGTTATTTCTCAAAGTTCAGCTTACAGGGTTAAATTGCTCTTTGTCTAAAGCTCTGCATGGTTAAGATCACTGACAAACTAAGGTACAAGCTGAAATCAAAAATTAATATAAAATACGAAGTTAGTACAGTTCTGATTAAAAATTAGCAAAGACCATATGATCTTATGGAGAAGGGATAAAATCCTTTTTCTTAAGGGATCCCTGAATCAGAAGCCTCCTCACCCCAAATTCTGTCTTCAACCAGCTCGTGTCCCCCCACAAAATGCGCCACCTTGCCAGCCACAACCCACAAGGAATATGACGCAGGCTCTTCCCTGCCCGGTGTGAGGGCATTTTTACCCCCAACCTCAGGGAGCACCATTACAACACCCGGAGCCCCAAACCCCAACATGGTGCCCACGGCGTGAGGGGGAGCGGCCACTTTGGCGCTGAGGGGCGCGGCGGCCCCGCTGCCCTGATCGGCACCGGGATGCGGGAGGCGGTCCCGGAGGAGCGAAAGGCAGCTCCCGGAGGAGCGGGAGTCGGCGCGGGATGGCCCTTTCCCGGGGAGGAGGAGCGGAAGGCGGCGCGGGATGGCCCTTCCCCGGGGAGGAGGAGCGGGAGGCGGCGCGGGAGGCGGCGCGGGATGGCCCTTCCCCGGGGAGGAGGAGCGGGAGGCGGCGCTGCCCGAGGCGCCCCGGGGAGCGCAGGTGCGGGTGTCATGGCGGCCTGAGGGGCGCGGGGTTCCCGCGCTCAGGGCCAGGGCGGGAAGGGCGGCCCGTCAGTAACACCCGTCTGTTCCTCAAAGCTGCCGCCGAGGAAGAGATTTTTCTGCTTTTTTTTTGCCTTCTTATTGTCTTATTCTTTTTGTTTTCTGTCTTTTCTCTCCTCTTTCTAATCTCTTTCGTGTCTGCTGTGTATTTCCTTTTCCCCTCCTTTTCCTCCTCCTCTTTCTTTCACTCCTTCCTTTCTTTTCCTCTCCCTTTTTCCCCTCCTCCTTCTTTTCCTCTCCTTCTTTCTTTCCCTCCTTCTTCTTTTCCCCTCCTTCTTTCTTCCCCTTCTCCTTCTTTTCCTCTCCTTTCTTTCCCTCCTCCTTCTTTTCCTCTCTTTCCCTCCTCCTTATTTTCCTCTCCTTTCTTTCCGTCCTTCTTTTCCTCCTCCTCTTTTTTCTCCTCTTTTCCCTCCTCCTTTCTTTCCTTTCCTCCTCCTCCTCCTTTCTTTCCTTTCCTCCTCCTCCTCCTTGCTTTCCTTTCCCTCCTTGCTTCCCTTTCCCTCCTTGCTTCCCTTTCCCTCCTTGCTTCCCTTTCCCTCCTTGCTTCCCTTTCCCTCCTTGCTTTCCTTTCCCTCCTTCTTTTATCATGTTTTATTCTTTTCTCCTTTTCCCCCGAGGAGAAGCTTCACAGACTTGTCCTAAAAGGGCTGTTATTTGCAATCACACTCCCAAAAATCAAGACATCCAAATCTCAATTTCACCACCTTTGGTTCACCCCTGAGTTGAATTTCCCTTTTCTTTTGCCATACCTAAAGCACTTCTGTGAAGGGGAAAAGTCCCACTTGGCTTCAGTCAAGTAGATTGAGACAACATTTGGAGGCAAAATCAAAAAAAATAAATCTTCATTTATGGAAATCTCATCTTCAGGGTTTCTTGTAGAAAGATTCTGTGTCTGGAAACCCCCTGTGAAGATGGTATTGCATAAACTCCATCTGGGTTCATCCTGACAAAAGACTTGTAAGAGGAGAGAAACAAGTGAGAGTTGTGAAAATTCAGGGATTTTTACTCTGTTGGTTGATTTTTTTTTCCCTCCCACAGAAGGCAATGGTTGGTTTAATGATTTTTATATACAGTTCTATAATATGTAAAAGTTTCTCCCACAAAAGGCTGAATAATGTGTCAGAAAATCAATGACCAGCTGACACCAGGGATGGTGTTTTTCTTTCTAAAACTTTACTTTAAATTTATTAAAGTTTTAAATTTAAATTTAAATTTAAATTTAGATTTATTTCCTGATTCATTTAGACCCTGGTAAGTCAAACTGAACTGTCCTTCTTGGAAAAGGGTGAGGAAAAGGTGGTGGGTTTGCCTCTGTGTCCATGGATCTGTTTTTATCAGTAATGGCACAGAATGAAACCCCAGGAGTTTTCAGGATGTGCTGATGCAAATGCAGGAATATTTCCATGTGTTGTTCTGCAGGGAGACACTGGGAAGACAAACAAAAGGATCTGAAGAAACCACCACAGTCCCAGTGGAATCAGTGATGGATTCTTTGTGTCATGAGGAATCTTCTGACAGGGACAGCATGCCCAGAGTGGGTGAGCATTACACAGATTTCAGAACCAACTTGGGGAATAAATTCCTGCAATTTGCAGACTGTTGTGTAATTTAGAAGGGTCCTGTTGGAGTGGTGTCTTTTTTTTTTTTTAGATTATGTATTTAGTTTTTTGGCTGGTTTAGTTTGGGGTTTTTGGTTTATTTGCTTTCTCCTTTAGACCACTGAGCAGCAGAAAATCAGTTTAAGTCTGATGATTGCTGACTTAGAGAGCAAACTGGTGGAAGTGCAGTTGGAAAGGGATGCCCTTCTGGATACCAGGAATGAAGGCCAAGACAGATGTGTATTATTGAGGGTGTCTGTTTGGGCTTGGAGAATCACAGAGGGAGAAATTTCTCTTCAGGAATAAGCCTGTGGCATCTTGGTGTAGAAAACATCTTCTTATTTACTTGTAAAAACCAACAGAAGTGTTACACCCATCAGGATAAAAATCCACGTGGACCCTCCTTTCTAAACTGTTTTGTTTTGTTTCCAAATTCAGGCACAAGGAATTGCAGAGGCAAGAGAATGAAAAGCTACAGCTGAAAAAAGTGCTATTTGAGAGCTGGAAGTGCAGGAGGAGATGCTGAGGGAGACTGAGCCCAACTAAGCAGCTGCTCCACAGCCACAGGGAAGTGCTTGTGGAATTCCATGGCATCCTGATGGACTCCAGAGACAGCCCAGGCAGGAATCTGTGGGAGCATGGGAATATTCCCAGCTGCTCACCCACAGCCTGAGCACAGCAATTGTCAGTGTCCTGAGAGGTTTGGGCTCTGAGGTGGCACTTCTCAAAGGAAAGGTGCTCCTGGTATGTGAAGAAAGTGCTGGTTTTCCTTCCAGCACTCTCTGTTCTGGTTTTTAGGAGATAGTTTTGAGAACTCCTGACCTGGCCCAAGGGAAGGGTTGTGGCACAAAGAGGTGCAAATGTCACCCTGGCTGGTGCTGGGTTTGTTGGTACTGCTGAAACTGGGTTTATTGCTGGCATTTGTGCCATGCACATTTCCACAGCTCAGGGGGGCAGAAAAAGGAAGGAAATTACACTTTGGAAGCTGCTGCTTGCACTGCTTTTTCTTTGGGGGTTTGCACTGTCATCTCTTCTCAACAGGTGGAAGAGGAACTTCAGGCACTGAGAAAAGATTCACAGACCCAGAGAGAGCTTTTGCTTCAGCAGCATCAAGTCAGGTACCTGTTCTCCATTTTTTTTTGTTCTTTAAACATAATGAATAAAAATTCATGTCACATGTTCCACAGGTAATTTATGATGATGGTATTTGGGGTGGGGTGACTAGAGGGTAGCAAGAATTGTTTGTTGTTTTAATAATTGTTCCATCCAGATGTTTATTTGCTCATGACTTTCTGCTGCTTTCCCCTTCCATGCCAACAATTTCCTGATTTATTTCCTGCCTCCAAACTACTGTTGTGGAAGAATCTTTATCCTTTGCTTTTCTGTGATTTGTCCCTTAGGTGGGCACGTAGGATTTGTTGGGACACCAGTTCCACTCTTAACAGGAAAGATTGAAAGTAATAATTTTGATGGTTAAATCAGCTTTTTCTTGCTAATTTCACTTAGAGCTTTGGTTGAGGAGCCCTAATTTGCCCTGCTAACCACAGGAGTTGTACAGTAACCTCCTCAGAATAAAAGGGTTGATAACTCAATACTTAATAACAGAGCATCAAAATTATTACATCTCTGACCACTGAAAGAAGTTTCTGTTTGCCAGGATGAAAATTGTAACCAGTATTTTGTTTTTGGGAGCAGTGAGTGTGAGCAGGAGGTGGCAGCACTGGCTGGTGAGGCTGACAGTGCTTGAAAATAACACCCACAGCCTGATGGAGGGAGATCATTCAGTCTGGTGTTTGATTAGAGTGTACAAAATGTTGGGAGCAGCCTTAATTTGAGAGAAGGATTCTGCTGCTCCTGCTCCCTGCCCTGTGCTTTGGGCTTCTCAGTGGTTTTCTTCAAATCAAGCCCTCCTTGTATAAACTGTGAAATGAATTAAAAAGGGGAAAATAAAACAAAATCCACAAAATCTTGCAGTGTAAAAGAGAGGCAACACAGCCATGTGAGAATCAGGAGGCTGGGGCTGCTTCTCCTTTCGTGGGTCTTACAGTTTCTCATTTCCCCACCTCAAACTTCCCTTAGGGAACAAGCAAGATCCCCAAATTCAGCAGATCCACATCAAGTCAGTGACTTGGAACCCCCAGTTTCTCAAACTGGAAATGGAGAGGATGTCTGAGAACAAGGTGTGTGTGTGGATTTGTCTCCAAATTTGGATTAGTGCCAAGGAAACACTGTGGGGATTTCTCAAATCTTGCAGGTACATGAGGGGAGTCTTTTTGCTTCTAAAAAACTGTGGGCATTATCCTTAACTCTGGATTATTTTTAAGAACAAGTTCTCCTTCTCCAGCACAAAACAGCTTTGCAAAACTTACTGAACACAAAATCTGAGTGTTTTCACAGTGAAGGAATTTACCCTTGTGGAAAAAAGGTCTTTTTTAAATAAGAGGCTTCTTTGCCCATTCCATTAAGTGTTTATGGTGCAGGTAAGGAATTCCTGAGGAGCTGTGGATCAAGGTGGAAGCCACATTCCTCTCCAGAACCTCAATTAACCCTGAAATGAAAATGAACTTAATCACTAAAAGAAGACAACTCAGTTCTGATTACACCCAGGGAATGACATTTGGACTTGTTTCAAGTAGAACCTAACAGAAAACCAGAGCAAATCTTATGTACTGCTTTAAATAGATCACATGAAGGTGATTCTTAAGGAATATTTGTCTTTTTTTAGGTCAAAGAACTTGAGGAGCAGTTGGACCCACCTCCTTCTGAGGCAGCAGAACCTCACACAGAACAGGATCAGTATGGCCAAGAATCTGGAAGTCTGAGGGACCAGAGTCATCAATTGCTGGTAAAAACAAGTGCAGGTACTGAAAAACAACTTCCTTTCTGAAAGCCTCTCCTTTCTGCTGGTGTTGTTTGCACCTTGTAGTTAGATTTGATGATTCTTTTTAAGCAGAAATTTGAATTAGCTGTGAAAGGCCCCAAGGCCTTTTCCATTAGCAATGCAGGACATCCAGAATTAATTTCAACTTTGTCATAAATCCAAAAATCACATGAAAGATGCTGAGGAACCTTCACTTTCACCTCACACTTAGTGCTTTGCTGGTTTGCTTTTGGTGTTGACAGGGCATCATTTTTCCTTTTGTGGCTTATACTGATTTGGGGGTAGATAAAAATGACATGAAAGACTTGAGGAATGAGATGTTTCCTGCTTCAAAATAATTACAGCAGCAACATGTGGAGTTGAAAGGAAAAGTGGAGAGGTCAGACTAGTTTAGCCAACCTTCCTCCTCCTCCCTGCACCAGTTCCTGTTCCAGTGTCCAACTGGGCCACTGAATGCTGGTAATGTTAAGAGAACAAAAAATCTTTAATGTGTTTAGGAGGGAAATGACTTGAATTTCTCATAGATTGTAGAAAAGAAAGAGAACTAAGCCTAGAAAAAGAGCAAAACAAGCAATTTTGGGACTGGAACACAGACAGCACCATCACCATAGACCAGCTCAAAACCAACCCAAACCAGCAGCTGCAGAGCATGGGAGAGGCAGGGAGGGAAATGAGGCTGAGGAGCTGCAGAGAAATGGAGTGATTTTGGCTAGAAACCTCCAAAAGGACATTTTGTAAACTTGCAGAAGGTTTGGTGCTGCCAGATGTACCAAACAAGGTGGTATTTTGGGTAGTGAACAAGTCTGCAAGAGGGGCTGGTAGATTAAAGGCCTTCATAGTGCTTTAGTGTAGTATTTAATGAGAAGATAATGAAGTTGGTGTTTATAAGCCAGTGCCATGCCAGAATTCCTTCTGACAAAGTTGATTCCTAGACAGTGACTTTATATTCCCCTTTTTCCCAGACTTCAAGCCCCCCAGAATGAGCTGCAATTGGATGACCTGCTTTGCATTATGAGTAAAGCTGAACTGCAGGACATTCTAAAGGCAGAAATAACCAAATCTCTTGGATGATCCCTCTGTTGTTATTCCTCAGATGTCTGCAATTAAGGAGAAAAATTAAAGCATTAGAAGAAGCTCCTCTTTGAGTGTCCAGCTGGAGACAACCAAGGAAACACTTTGTAAAGCTGAAGAACTTGCAGCCAAACAGGTGGATTTGGAGGGTGCTGAGAAAACAGTGACAGGTCTGAGGGCCTGTGTGCAGGAGGAGGAGAGAGCCCTGGGGATCAGCAGCCAGGAGCTGCAGGGGCTGCATTCCCAGCCTGGCAGCAGGATCCAGGAGCTGCAGGGGCTGCATTCCCAGCCTGGCAGCAGGATCCAGGAGCTGCAGGGGCTGCATTCCCAGCCTGGCAGCAGGATCCAGGAGCTGCATTCCCAGCCTGGCAGCAGGATCCAGGAGCTGCAGGGGCTGCATTCCCAGCCTGGCAGCAGGATCCAGGAGCTGCAGGGGCTGCATTCCCAGCCTGGCAGCGGGATCCAGGAGCTCCAGGAGCCACATTCCCAGCCTAGGAATGAGATCCAGGAGCTGTAGGGGCTGCATTCCCAGCCTGGCAGCAGGATCCAGGAGCTCCATTCCGAGCCTAGGAATGAGATCCAGGAGCTGCAGGGGCTGCATTCCCAGCCTGGCAGCAGGATCCAGGGGCTGCATTCCCAGCCTGGCAATGGGATCCAGGAGCTCCAGAGGCTGCATTCCCAGCCTGGCAGCAGAATCCAGGAGCTTCATTCCCAGCCTGGCAGCAGGATCCAGGAGCTCCAGGGGCTGCATTCCCAGCCTGGCAGCAGGATCCAGGAGCTTCATTCCCAGCCTGGCAGCAGGATCCAGGAGCTCCAGCATCTGAAGGATGGAGAGGGCTGCTTGCATGAGGGTGAGACACTGAAACTGCAGGTGTTGGAGAAGGGAAGGATCATGGAGAGCTTCCAACAGCAAATGGGTAACATGTCCCACACTGTGGACCAGCACAACTGGACTGCAGCAGCAATGGAAGTGGAGAAGTCCCAGCTTATACAGGAAATAAATGACTGGAAGCTCAAAGCAGAAGAGCTCAAGGTGTGCAAATGGTGCTGTATTTATGTCTCTTGAAGGCAGTAAATATTTTCTGCTTTTAAATCTCTGCCTTCACGTGCTGATATTGTGGTTTTGAAGAAGGTCAGGCAATGCATCTGGAATCCCAACAACACTAAGTTAGTGGGCAGAGAAGAACAATATTGTCAGTTACTACCAAAAATAAATCCTTTGGTGGAAAGCAGCTGTGAAAAGGCTGGTGGGAGCTGGAATGGCCTTGGTGACAGGAGTGTTCACAGCAGAACAGAACCAGAAATGCAGAGGGTTAGTGGGAAGCAGCAGGCAGGGAGCACTCAGATTTCCAAACTGAGGACACTGGTTATAACAGGTTATTTCTCAGACAAGAAATACAGGATATGGTGGTCCTGTGCAGGTCAGCATCTTATTTAAAGTCACTCCAGACAGGGAATTCTGTCCTCTCTTGTGAGGAGGGAGTTGAGCATTGGGAGTGAATATGGAGAGTAGAAATCATTTTCATATCCTACACCTGGTAAGGTTAAAAATGTGCTGTAAAACCACCACATCTGATTCTGTTGCACCTTTTGGGCTGCATGGCCAATGTTCACACAAGTCATCTGTCTGCTGTACTCTGCTTTAATTTCTTGCCCCAAACTGAGATTTAGGGTAGTGGTGTCTGCACATCCTTGTGGCTACTTTTTGTAATTATGTATCTTCCACATACTGTTGGTTTTGTGCAAGCAGCTTGCAAGGGATGAGAAAGAAGCCAAAATCCATGAACTGGAGGCCAGACTGAGCAAGCTGGAGCTGGAAAAGGCTCAGCTGGTTAACACATCCACAGAGAGGCTCCAGGCTCTTCACGATGTGCAACAGGCAAAGGACCAGCTCATGGATGAACTCCAGGCTGGTAGGAGAGACCTCGCTGGCCTGGCAGGTAGAGAGCCCCAGCTCAGCTCCCACAGCTGCTAATTTGGGCTGGGGTTAAAAATAAAAGAGCAGCTTTCTCCCTGGAGCCAAATATGGCTGCTGGGACAGCAGAGGGTTCCTGCCAGCACAGCAGGGAGCTGTGCCACCCTGTGGGAACACAATCTCTGTGCCCATCCCACCACCCTGAGCACCAGCAGCTCAAACTGCCTGGCTCCAAAAAGCAGAGGTGGTAAATCACAGAATAGGAACCTGAGCCCTTTTTCCTGAGTGTTGTTGAAGAGCAGGAGTGGATCCTGTTGACCTTCTATGGTCAAATTACACTGGAACGTTGCTGTAAGTTTTCTACAATGTTATTAAAAGTTGGTGCTCTGACTCACTCTGTTCACAGCTAATATACAGGAAATGCCTTCAGATATATTATTGAAATACATAATATATACTTAAAATATGTAAATATAAATATGTTATTATAAATACATAAAAAATAGGGACTGGACCCAAAAATTCAAGGAGTTCTTGGTTAAATCTTCACAGCAACTGGTCACTTGCTTTGCTCTCAGCACACCCCTGTCATCTCAGGAAATACTCAAAAGCACTTCTTTTATCACATGGCAGGGACAGATCAGTTATGTCACTCTAGAAGAATGGACATTTTTTGCCACTCTGATTTCAATCCTTCTTTCCCTCTCACCAGAGGCATTTGAAGGTTTGGAGAAGGATTACCAGGGTGAGATCGAGGGGATGGGAGACACTACAAAGAGACTGAAAATGCAGCTGAAATGTGCCCAAGCTGAGCTGAAACAGGCCAGGACTGCTCTGAAAACTAAGGAGAGATCTGCTGGCAGTGGTAACTATGGACTGAACTCCCCCAAAATCACACATTTTTCTTTCTCACAAGAGGATTTGAGTGAGTTTGACAGTGCTAATCGTTGTTGTTCATGGAGAATGAACCTTGTGTTTACAGCTCCGGAAGCTGCAGCGAGAATGCAGAGGCAGATCACAGCCGAGAGAGGGCAGAGAGATGCACTGCAGAGCAAGCTGAAATTCTTGGAAGAGGCAATGGCTCACACAGCTAAGGTCACCACAGCTCCCTGTAAAAGCATTTAACTGGATTTAGGGAAATTTGTCTTGGGAGAAACGCGTGGCCAAAAGCACAGCTGGCCCGAAGAAGGGCCAAAAATCATTTGACTTGGTCATTTTCTGTGACAAAGAAATCACTCAGTTGCCAACAGCTGTACTTTACTGGCTTTGGATCCCATGGATCCTAAAGCTTCAAATTCCAGTTTCAAAAGGGATCTAAAATCCGAGATGTTGTTGCACCAAGATTCACAAAGTTGCACTTCTCCTTATATTCCTTGTAAGACCTGTCTTCTTGTTGCAAAACCTCATCTTTCTGCAGGATGCAATAACTGATCTTCTCAAGGGTTAATACAGATCTTTCAAAGACAAAAGGATTTTGTTAAAAATGGCAGAAAACAAGTATGTATAATATATGAAGTTTTGACTAGTACTTTGTTGTCCTTATCTTCCAATTCAGGGGAGGCAATACCTCAGCAGAGAAAATTGTAAACTAAGTGAAAAACTGAGCTGGATTAGAGCAGAAAACATCAGGATTTCTGGGGAACTGGAGATCCTGAGATCACAAGACAAACAGCTGAAAGAAAGACTGTCTAAGATGGAGACAGCCCTTGATAAGGTAATTCAGAATAACTTGGAGCTGGGAGAGACTTCTGGGCATTTTCCTCTAGTCACCTGCAAAGAGAAAGGCTGTATTTAATAAATTCTCTCCACAGCTGCTGTAAGATCCTTCCCTGAAGAGCTATGTCTAGTTTTTTAATGGTAAAAGGCTTCTATTTTCTTTAAGAGAATCTTGATTTAACTCTTTCTAGCTCAGGGAAATCCAAACTGCAGGGAATTCACAGCAGGTTGACTGTACAGGCTGTGGATTGATCTTCCAAACCCCCTCCTGGCTCTGGGCACATCTCCTGTCTCTACTCTTCAGTACAAGGGCAATTTTTTCAAAACATGGTGTTGTTTTATTTGCCTTTTACCTTTTTTACCTGTTTCTGGCATACCTAAGGCTGAGTTCTGGCCTGACTAGCAGAGAAATCCCAGGTGCCCCCCAGCTGAGCTGCTGCTCTTCCATGAGGATTCCTTTCAGGATTCTAACTTTTTGGGATGTAAATTCCTATGTAAGGTGTCACTCTCAAAGTGCTTTAACTAAAAAATAATAAACTAATTGTGAAACCTCCTTCCAAGTGAGAAATTTCTTTGAGGGCTTGTCCCTGCAAACTTACCTTTCTTGTTTGTACCGATATTCTCACCCTGTTCAGAGTAAATTTTTTAACTAAACAGCAACTTAACAAAGACAGGTCAACCAAGTCCTCAGCCTTCCCTTCTAGAACCTTCAGTATAGTTTTGCCTCATTAGCACAGGTGAATTTTCTAATCCCAGAGGTGCCCCGTGGGGCTGGGACAGGATTAGGTCCTTTCTGGGATATTCTGGTGTGCATGTTATGGCTGCCAGGATGGTATAACCAGTCCTGTGGTTTTGTGATCCTGTGATAGAATCATAGAATGGATTGGGCTGGAAAAGACCTCTGAGATCATCAAGTCCAACCCTTGATCCAACCCCACTGTGATCACCAGCCCAGGGCACGGAGTGCCCTGGGCTGGTGATCACAGTGGGGTTGGATCAAGACGTGGTGGATTCTCACAGTAGGGCTGGATCAAGACCTGGTGGATTCTCACTCAGTGCCACATCCATAGAATGGATTGGGTTGGAAAAGCCCTCTGAGGTCATCAAGTCCAACCCTTGGTCCAACTCCAGTCCCTTTACCAGATCATGGCACTCAGTGCCACGGCCAAGCTCAGCTGAAAAACCTCCAGGGATGGGGAATCCACCCCCTCTCTGGGCAGCCCATTCCAATCCCTGAGCACTCTCTCTGCAAGGAATTTCTTTCTGCTCTCCAACTTCAATTTCCCCTGGCAGAGCTTGAGCCCATCGTGCCCCCTTGTCCTATTGCTGAGTGCCTGTCAAGGAAAGCATCATGATGGTCATTTCTGTGCTGATAGCAGGGGATTAATAACAGCATCTGTGATTAATAACAGCATCTGTGATTAATAACAGCATCTGTGATTAAGAACAGCATCTGTGATTAGTTTCCTGAGAGAGCAGGAAAGAGTGTAGCCCCCATTAACCTCTGCCTCTGTGTCCTCCCTGCCAGGCAGCCCTGCAGTTTGCAGAGTGCCAGGGCACAGTGCAGTGCCAGGAGCAGCAGCTGATGCACCTCAGGCTGCAGCACACTCTGGATATCAAGGTGAGCAGCGTGGCCTTCATATCAGGTGCATTTGCTGGGTGTCCTGACTGTAGGTTTGACTCTATTGCAAAGAACTCTGAACAGTTTGTCTTGTGAAACCTTCTGTTTTTCACATGGAATCCCTCATTGCTGCACTCGTCATGTCCAGAAATTGAGGTTTCTGAAGTGCTATTTACAGCCAGGGCAACCAAAAAGTAGATTTAGCCCAACCTCTGTCTTTACTTTTGTGAGATGATTAGAGGGTATTACTTATTTTTGCCTTAATTATAACCATGAGCTACTCAATGCCAAGGTCGTGGGTTCAATCCCCTGTGTGGGCCACTGACTGGAGAGTTGGACTGGATGATCCTTGTGGGTCCTTCCAACCCAGAATAGTCTGGGATTCTGTGATTCAGGCTGCAATGAGACTGTTTCTATAAATGAGTGGTACATTGAAAACACTACTTTTGTTATTAGAAGTTGCCATTAATTGTAGTGACCAGCCCCAGGTGCTGGTTTTGAGGGAGAAACAAACTGCTACATTCAAAATGTGAATACAAAAAGTGCTTCAGAGGAGGAATGACCCGGGTGGGGACCCTCTGCTGTGTTTCCACAGGAGCTGCAGGGCCCAGGCTACTCCTCAGCTGCTGCTTTGGGCAGGGTGAGGCCCGTGGTGCCCCTGCCCTCCTGCCACCCTCCCTGCCCCTGGCCAGTCCTGCCCCTCAGGTGAGCCCCTGCCCAGGAAACCAGCACGTCCCAGAAGGTGAGAACAGCATGGAATTTCTGAAGGGAAGGGCATCTGCTTGGGGTGTCCAGGGGGGAACTCTTAACTCCAGAGGTGGAAGAGTTTTCTGTAGCTTCCTGTGGCCTTTGAAGTGTTTTCTTTGTGTGAAACCCAACCAATTAAAATGCTGTAGGAGTTTGTTTTCAGCTCTATCACCAATAACATTTATAAACTCTTTATTTTAGTTTTCACTCTGTTTTTTGCTACTACTCTACTTGCTGTAAATCACTTACATTTGACAGTGAAAATAGCCTTGTACATAGTTCTTGATAAATGTAATCATCTGATTGATGTTTGGATCTTTCTCCACTCTGCCCTTCCCTGATTTTGACCAGTTTCATCCACATCCTTGTCCTTCCTTTTGGCTTTGTACATCTACCTTTAGATTTAAATTAAATTCTTGCATTGCTCTGATTTTTCTTTACAGGAAAAATCCACTCAAATCTCTTACACAAAAAAAAAAAAGCTATTTTCTGTGTAGATTTTGTAAAACTCTCCCAAAGAGACCTGATGTATCTTCCACAGGCATTTTCATTAATTTTCCCCTCAGAATCTGCAGGAGACTACAAGCTACTACAGATGTTTTTCAGTAATATTTTCTGGTTTACTTTCTGATGTGGTGGCAAACATTTGCCTGGAGGAACAAAGCACAGTTGCCTTCTGTGAATTCCCCCTGGCATCAGGAACTCCCACTCTCTGCTTTGAGTTAATCCATTTATACCTCTCAGGGTAAAGGAGGGAACAGGAAGGATTTTTAATGTAGTACCACAGTGAGGCCCAAACAGGTTGCAGAAGCACTTGAATCAAAGCCTGCTTTAATCTTCCTGGTTCCTGCATCATTAGTTAGTACTGTCCAAAATGAAGCAGCTCCAACACCTGAGACAGCCAAGTGCTAGTCTGGTTTCTGAGCTGGAATGTGGGAAAAGTGGATTTGGTCTGAGGTGGTGTCACTTTGCCCCATTATGAAGCTGAGCATTTGTTCCCCACATGAGCCCTGCTGAAACCAGTATGTTCCCAGTGAAAATTATTTCTCTTTTTGCAATGAAAATATGGTGGCAAAATGTTTCCAGCCAGTTCCAACCCCAGGTGGAGCAAAGGGCAGTTGGAGCAGTGCTTTGAACAGCTTAAAAAGGAGAAGACAACTGTCAAACATGTGCCCCTGGCTGAGCAGAGCTAAGAACTGACAAACAAAGTGCCTTGTTAAAGACTTTGTAACTCAATGGCTTTATTTCAGATACTTTCCAAGCTGGGCATTTTCAAGGAAGAACCACTGCAGGATTTAAAGAAGATTCTTCAGGAATTAGCCAGCTCAGACAGTGCCACTCCCTCCGTGGATCTCGGTGGCAATGGGGGCAGAAAATCACCTGTAGCACCCCTGAGGAGTGCAGGGTAAGAGTGATAGGTTTGTTTCTGCTCTGTGCTGGGTACCTGCAGTGCCCTCCAAAACTGGGACCTGGCTCTTCCTGTGCCTCAGGGGAACTACAGGATGTGTTTTGGAAAGGAAGGTGGGTTTGCACATAAGCTTGAGATAATCTGAAAGCTTCCAAAGCTTCTGTTGTTTACCAGGTTCCTCAGATGCTTCAGGTGGTAGGGAAATAAAAGGTGACTACACCATTTGCTTTTTGGTGGTTTAGCTTTTACTTTAGTTTTGGATTCCTTCCTCCTTCTCCTGCCCTGTGTAAATATCCCCTCTTGCATTGCTGGGGCAGGCAGTTATTTCTTTTTACCCAACACAGGATGGTGACAGTGGTACATGAAGTTGGAAAATCAGTGTAGCACAAATTCTGGTGTTTCTAATCCAGAACCTAAGGCTGCTTCATAAAGAAAAATACAAGTCATGGACTTGATTAGGATCAAATCTCAACTATTGCTATTGCAAGCATGGTGGAAAAGGATGTTTAGGACAGTGAGAAGTGCTTTCACTTAGCTGGGCAACCTGCTTCTTGCAGTACTCATTGCAGAGGCAGCTTCTAAGGCTGTTTTAATACACCCTCAGCCCTGTTTGTGTTGTTTTACTGCTAAAAGCTTCCTGGGAATTACAGAACAAACCTGTGGTGTTGCTTTCATCCCTCCAAAAAAGAGCTCTGAAACTTAATTACATTATTTGCTTTTAATTTCCATGTATAAGAGCTGGAGATTCCATGTGAGAGCTTCACGTTCTCACTGTGGCTGCTGGCTGAAAACTTGGCTTAATGTGCAAGTTTTGTCTCTGCTTTTTGCAGGCATCTTTCCTGCTCACACACTGCAGATCTTCAGTCCCAAGATGTTTCCCTGCCCTTCACATCCCCTGGTAAGTTCTCACTGGCTGCTTTTGTGCCACATTGATGTCAAAGTGCCACACTGCAGAATGTTACAACAAAATATAGTTTAAACAGTGTATTTTCTTAGGGCGTAGGACAAAGTGTCTGTTGCACTTAGTACAAAATCTGTATCTTGTTGCACAGGAGCTCCTTAGAGGCTGATACCAACACACCCACAAATGGGTAACTTCCACATTAGTCTTGTGTAATTAGCATGGCAAATACTGCCACACTTTTCCAACTTGAATTCAGGCTCTTTAACTCTGGGTATTTGGGTGTGCTTTTGAGAGGAATCAGCTCGTTGCAAAAGCTGCTGGTTTCCTTCTAAGTACTGAGTGGTCAGGCCCTTTTCAGCTGTGGTGACAAGGATTTAGTGATCTAAACAGAGACACAAGGACCAGGCTTTGAGCTGCAGGGTTTGAAGTCTCAGCCACCTGCTGGGCTTTTTGCCCATTCTATGAAATTTCTGTGAAAATTGCCAGCAGACACTGATAGATTTTAATTGTTCTCTGTTAGAATTTAACCCACTCTGCTTTGGAGACAGGCCAGAATCCCTCTGTTTATTGTGAGGAGTAACTGCTGTGGGTACTCTTTATATACCTGAGCATTAAAATCTCCTGGGTTGTTACTGTCAGCCTTCCAGCAAACCCTCTGCAGCATCCAGGGATTTTTCCTTGCATCCAAAACTGCTGCAAGGAGTGGGGTTTTTTTAACATAGAAGCCTTGAGAAGTTGAGCAAGGGGAGTTTGTAATGAGCTCCAAGTCAGGATGGGGAGTCCTGGCTGGAGAACAGCTGGAATATTCCTAGCAGGCTGTGTGCTCACTGCTCTTTGCTTGGATATCTCCTAGGAAGTGCCTCCATCTGCTCAGCAGCTCCTTGTTCCACCTCCTCCCCCAGGAAAGTCTCTTGGGAGGAGAGGGACAGAGCAAAATCTCCAGTGCACTTGCTGTTAACCACTGGCCTTGTCTGCAGGGCCTCTCCAGAGCACAGAGCTGGAATGTTGCTCCCACCAGGAATGCTGGCTCTGCAGGGGGAGCAGCCACAGCCCCCCACACAGGTACACCCAGCCCCATCTCCTCATCCAAGAGCTTTCCTGCCAGTGCCTTTCCTTCTCCCCCTTTTCTTCAGGCAGGTTTGTTCTGTGATAAAAGAACTGTGAGGACAATGTAGCACCCAATTAATGTATCACACAAAGGGAAGATAAATGACACACACCCCACTGAATGTAAGGCCTGGTAAGTTGCTTTATTGAGGTAGAGAGACTGTAAAGGTGCTTGAAATCAATAACTGCTTAGTTGTGGTTCCTGTAGCACATTTAGTAAAATTTCTGGGGTTTGCTGAAACTACTGGTGTAAATCTTAATTTCTGTGAACTTTGATTGAAATGGAATGTTTAGATAATTTAGAGTGGCCTTTTAAATTTTATTTTGTTGTTGTTGTTATTATTAACATTTTTCCCCCAGCTTCTCAGCCCATGGAAATTGGCAATCACAGCCCAAGGAGGCTACAGAACAAGATGGAAAGCCTGGAAAACCTGGTGGAATCCTTACAGATAAAAAACCAAGGTGCCAGAATTCACCAAAATGTTCCTATTTCATTGAAAAACCCCACAGAAACTCTCCACTTTCACATCTTTTACTGGCACAGACTAGTTTTGCTGGCAGTAGCCACTTCTCCATTATCCTACTTCTGGATTAATCAGATTAACTGCACAATGTCCCTTAACTCTAATGAGCTTCAAGATCCTTGACATGTCAAACATGGCAGCTGCTCAGGGCTGTCCTCCTGTGCTGTCATGGCCAATTAAAGGGAATTTTCAACAAGCTGCTGACACTTCCATGGAAACTGCAAGATCCTCTTGGCTCCCAAAACATAGTTCCATGAGCTCCTGAGCTGGCAGGATGCCAAGTAAGATGGCATTTCTTTTCTCTGCACTTTTTTATTATTGCCCCTTTAAGTCCTTGTTTGCATGGATTTGGGAAATTATTCCCCCACATCACAGAGTCTGTGTGTGTCAGGGATGTGCAAGTGGCCTGGTGGAGGAAAAACTAGTCCAGTTATTTTTATGAGTCAAAAAGATGAGTGTTCTCCTTTTTATTCTTTGCCATGCATTGGTATCCTCAGTGGATTTTTCCATATTCACATAAAGAATTGCAAACTGAAGCTGCATTTTTAAGGGCTTGATCAGCTGGGGGAGGATATTGGGAAGCTTCAGGTGGCTGCACCTGAGGCCTCAGGCTTTGGAGCATGAGTTGGTGTTCAGCTAATCCCTTCTTGCTGCTATTTTCAGCCACATCACCAGTGCCCAGAACTTGGGAGGTGAAGACAAAGAAATCCAAGGAAAAGGAGAAAAAGCTCTCCCAAGTGAAGACACCTCTACAGTAGTGAGTGCTTTCATGTAGGTACTTTGTGCTTAAAGATGTCAGGGTTTTTAAAGATTAATAATAAAAGTTCTTCCAGGGTTTTTTAAATCTTGTTTATGGTTTTTACTTTGTAGTGAGCAGAGAGTACAGAGGAGTAGAAATAAATCCAAGTGAAACAAAAACCTTGGCCTTGGACACTCCCAGGGATGGGGCAGCCACAGCTTCTCTGGGCAACCTCTGCCAGGGCCTGCCCACCCTCACAGGGAAGGATTTCTCCTGTCTATCTACCCTAAATTCCCCCCCTTTCAGTTTGCATTTCATCCTATACCATGATTCCTTTAAGCAGACTCATCAAGTTTTGGTTGGAGTCTTTTATGGGGAGAAGAAATTAGTGAGTTGTTCCTAAACTGTCCTCAGTTACTGTTGAGAGTATTTCCATTCAGGCAATTTCTTTTTATATTTCCTAACAGTTTTTCCACTGTTTCTGATCAATTTTGCAACAGTGTTGCAAGCTCAGTCAAAATATTGATAAAGGCATCTCCTCTTTCCTGGGAATGGGATGTAATAAAAAGGAAAGGATCATTTTAGATGGCTTGTGTGTCACAGTCTATACATATTGGACAAGTCTACCCAAATTTTCCTCAGAAGAGGGTCAGGTGTAGAGAATCAGAGTCTCAGCAGGCTGGCAAAGGTCACAACTCTCAGTTGTGTTCAAGGAGCCAAGCTAAAAAGAGTTGCAGAGGCTGCATCTCTGTGCCAAGGGCAGGGAGCAGGTGGGGAGAGCAGAGAGGCAGAGCTCAGGGGGGACATCCTTTTGCTGGAATCCAGGGCTGGGCTTCCTCCCTGTCTCAGCAGCCGGCACAGGGTTGGCCTGGGGAGGCAGCAGGAGCAGCTGCACATCCTGCACTCTGCAGCCCTCACAGCACTTGGTTATCCCGTGTCATGCAGGTGGATGGCACAGGAGGACTGCCAGGAAAAGCTTGTCCCAGATGGCAGCCAAGCCCTAAGAGAGAAAACCCAATGCCAGGCTGATCTGTGGAGAGACTCCAAAGAGTAAGTTCAACTCCCAGAGAGAGCGTGGGACGGGCATGGGTTTTGCAAAGCAAACAAGTTGCCATGCAGGTTTCTGTAGGGGTTTGAAAGGGTCCATGCCCAGCCCCCTGAGGCTGCACAGCACACCATCCAGCTGCACCATTCAGCATTTGGACACAAACTGCTTCCCAGGCAGCAGCACATTGCATTCCTCCCAAAAAACAATCAAATTTGTCACAAGTTTGCTGTGAGGACTCTGTGGCTGCAGGCCTGGCTAAGCTGTGAGTGAGGCAGTTCATTATTGGCTTGGTGATCTCCAGAGGCTGTTAGACCCACACAGGAATGACAAGAATCTGTTTCTCAGATGTAGCTGCACAAGTCTCACAGCCAGGACATTGTACTGAACAGGTATTAGCCACTCCACCATCATTATTTTTATGCAGCAAGGCAACTTGGTTTAAATCTACCTTGATGCTTGAGTCAATATATTGTTCAATAACGAGAGAACATCTCTGTGAACTTGGAGAAATTACTAATCAGAAACACTGAAATCCAGACTTCTTTCTTTCACCATACCCATAATATTTAATTTTACACAGTATAGGCCCTGCTGGGCAAGCAGGGGTGTGAATGGCATAATAATTTAGGGGTGGTAGCAAAAGTTCAGTGCAGGGCTTTGTAGAAACCACACTTGATCATTCAGCAAGATGATCCAATCGTGAGGACTGTGAGTTGTCTGTGGGATCAAAGCACAGGGTGTTTAATTAAAAAATAATTGCTCTCAGTTGAGAGATGTCTGTTTGACATGTTCATCCCTGCATTAGGGAATCTATTCTAGTGTAGGCTAAGTGGCTTTCTAGTGAATAACTTAATCTAATAGCACAGTTAATCTCCTCAGACAAGCCTCAAAAGTGTGTGTAAATATGCTCAAATGGCAGTGGCAGCAACAAGTATTTTTTAAGTTGATGGTATCTCCCTATTTGAAGAGCTTGCATTAATAGGGAAGAGATTTGTAAGCACCTTGAAAGGAGACATTTTGCTTTGACTTCAGTGATTTCAAAGATCAGCTTCTATTTCAGCTGCACCTCTGTGTGTCAGGCATATTGTCAGCTTCAGATCACTGTTGGGAAGGCCGAGGGCAAAGACTGCAACTGAGCTTGTTTCACATGAGAAAATGAAAATCAGTGTTTGTGCTGAAAACTCAAATTTGTGCTGAAAAGCCGAGTCTTAAAAAAAACAAATAGAAGTTTAAGTATTTGCTAACAATACTGTGGTACTGTTCTTCAGTAGGCAGCATATGCCACCTGCCTCTGTTCCAGCCAGAACCCTATTCCCTGGCCATCCCAGCATTCCAGGGTTTTTCTAAAGCCAGCTCCCACCCTTGACAAAGTAATTCATTAAGCCCAGACAGTCCTCTCTGACCTTTGCTCTCCTCTCAGCAGGACAGGAGCTGTCTGCCAAGCCTTTCATTTGAGCCCACGTGAGTGCTGGACAGTAGGGGGTAGAGGATGAACTATTTGGGGGTTCAACCTTTTGTTATTCCCAAGAGTGCAGGGCACCTTTCAGCAGCAATTCCTTAGCACTAACATTCCAGGTCAAGCAGCTCACGTGGGTCACGGTTACCAAAATGAGTCAGGTCACTGGTCAGTTGGTAACAGGATGTTGATCTGAGAGTGTTTATTGTTTACTTAACACATTACATTAATTAAAACACTTAGGTTCCTATTACAGTGTTGGTAACCACACTTCCCAGAATGCTTCCCAAGCCATTGGTACCAAGGTGCATCCCACAGCCCCACTCAAAGCAGCACAAACTCAAGTCCAGGGTCCAGATTTACCTGGACAGGCAGGTGCTTGGAACGCTGCTCCTGCCTTCTCAGCCTGCCTTGTATCTCTTCAGCACCCGTTCCGAGGTGATTTTCCAAGTTGCCACGTGATTTCCTAAGGGGGATGGCAGAGCTGTGCTGCTCACAGCCGGGTTTAGCCGGGTTCCGTACGGGATTTCCAGAGCTCTGCGCTCCAGAGGGTCTCCTACTGCAGCAGGGGAGCCCCCCCTAAGGTTTAGGGGCTCGGTGACTCATCTAGGCAGGTTTGCCACTAGATCAGCAGCTTCCAACAGCCCGTTAATGGTATCCCCACCACTGATGAACAATTTGATCTTCGTGTTCAGTCACTAGGGTCCTGTTACCGCATTCTTCCCAGCGTCTGACCTTCCCGTCCTCCACCAAGATAAACTTCCACTCCAGTCTGGTGTCTGCAGGCAGACTGATGCACTCGGACCAGAAGCCATCCTTGTCACGCTTGAGGGGGACGTAGCTGTGCCACTGGCCCAGACACTCGTGGTCCCCGGTGACCCCGATGAGCTGAGCCGCGGAGTGTGTGATGTAGTGCACCCGGAAAGCCACGTGGATGTTCTGGAACATGGGGGGCACGGCTGCAACCCTCTTGGCCCTCAGGTCCCCATCGCAGCAGTCTCCTTGTTCCCACTCCCTGCTGTCGGAGTCTGCCATGCTGCCATCCCTGCCAGCCTCCCCCTCGACCAGGTGCTCAGAAACAACTTCCCACTCTTCATGGTCCAAGTCCCTACTCTCAGCTGGCTGGCCCGGATGCTCCTCACTTCTGTCCTTACAGTTCTCCTCAGAGGGTCCCGCCAAGTTCATCACGCACCATCCATCACTTGCCTGTCCCACCTGCGCTCCCACGTCCCCTTCCTCCCTGCCGGCCGTATCATCTGGATGCTCCCTGGCGTCGGTGGCATCCTGCTTCGGGATCAGCCGCTCCGCCTCCGCAGGCTCACTCGGGACATGGTTCATCTCTTCCCTGGGCACTCCCGCCGGATCCTCTCCTGCAGCCGTGCCCCCCGCGCTGGCCTCAGCATCCCCTGCAGGTGACAGTTGGGGACGATGGTCAAGCCGAGGAGCTGCAACCCGCAGCCCTGCCAGGCTCGGCCGCCGCTCCGCGATACCTGCGCCCTCCGCCGCTCCTCTCTTCGGCCGCGGCCCCTCTCGCCCGTCGCTGCCGCCGTACCAGAACCAGGCGACGATGGTGGCCAGGAGCGCCACGAAGAGCGCGGGCCACAGCCCCGCGCCCAGCCAGCCCCACGCACGGGGCTCCGCGGGCGGGCCGCGCTCTCGGGCCATGGCCGGGACTGCAGCGAGCGGGGCCGCCCCCGGCAGCGCCTTAAACGGCGCCCCGGCCCCGGGGAGGAGCCGCCGCGGGGCGGGCGGGGCTGTGCCCCCGGGGAGGCGGGACGGGGGCGCTCCCAAAGTGGGGAGGAATTCCAAAAGTCCGGAGGAAACTCCGAAAGTCGGGGTAAATCCGAAAGTTGGGAGGCACTCCAAGAGTCGGGGGAAACTCCAAAAGTCGGGAGGAGCTCCGAAAGTCGGGAGAAGCTTAAAGGCTTCGCACACACACCCCGTTTCCTGCCTTCTCTCCCCGTTTTTCCCTCACTCCGCTGACTGCTGCCAGTTAAGGCAATGCAAAGCTGAGGGGAGGTGACATGTAGAAGGTGAGGAGTGAATGCGGGAGGTTCTGTGCTGTTTTGTACCTGAAAGGAAGCACTGGAGCTCCGGCAGCTGCAGGTTGTGAAGTTTCACGGAATCACAGAATTGGTAGGGTTGGAAAGGACCTCTGGAGATGATGCAGCCCAAGGCAGGGTCACCCTGAGCAGGTTTAATTCCAGCAGTGCTGGTGGCCTTAGATGCTGTAACAGGGGCTTGCTGAGTGTGACTGATTTGCTGGTACTTTTGATGCTTGTGCTGATGAAAATCCAGGGTTGCTATCCCTGAGAAATGAGAAGAATTCACTACTAATTTGGTAACTTCTGCATCATACTCTACATTGTCCTGCTTTCCTGGCTTCTGTATTATGCTTAGGAAGCTTTTTGGACTACCAGGACTTCAAAGTCCATTAGTGCAGAGGATATTTGATGTTTATTTTAATTTACCTTCATTTTACTTGGATTGAAGTGATGATGTCAAGCTGTATTTCAAAATTAAGAGGTTATAGAAATAAATCCAACTAGGAACCCAAGAAATTTAGTAAAATGCAACTTGGGACTTTTTGAGTTGGTAGTTCTGGAATGACAAACTGTAAAAATGTTTATGACACCAGAGATTAACACCAGGGCAGGAGTTAGGGGAGGCAGTTCTACTCAGTTCTGATTGCTGCCTTTTTTAATCCATCCTCTTTATCTGACCAAAGGTGTTGCCATGACTAGATCTCTAAAGCCCACTGATGAGATTTTACCCACTATCTCATTAGAAAAGAGAGTGGCTAAGTGGATGTCCCAGTAAGTCTGTTTCCAGTGTGTGAACTTTTTAATCTTTCAGTGCCACTTAGAGCAGTGCCACCTCAGCTTAGCAAGACAGCAAATGTCACTCCAATTTATAGAAGCACAAGTGTGCAGCCTCCCTGGGGCAGTTCCTGCCTGATCTGGAATAGGGTGTGCAGATGCACAGAGTTCTCATGAGCTGAATGTTTTTCCTTTCTTTGCTTACCACAGGAACTCGGGCACCATCTCCAAAGGGCTCCTCCAGCAAAGGGCTGAGCTGCTGCCTAAGTCCAAGTGTCTATTTTGGTCCTGGCACACTCTAAACGTGCACTGCTCACATCTCCTGCCCAGCACTGCAGGAGAGGGAAGGGCTGAGGAGCCAGGACCTGCCTGGACTCTTTCTCAGTGACTGTGGGTTTGGGTGCACTCTCTTTTATCACTGTCAGTGCTTCAAGGTGCAGCTCAGCCTTGCTGCTTAAAACAGCCCCTTGGCAGTGATGAGTTTTGCTGAATACTGAAACTGTGTAGTGGGTGGTATTTTTACAGTTTCCTTATCTTCCTTTTTTCTAGTCTTCCAAACAGAGCCAGTGCCCTGCTCTGTGTGTGCTCCACCTTGCTCAGCTGGGATTGCCAGTCAGGGCACCCACACTGCTGGTCTGGAAGGAGTAAGTGTGCACTGCAATTTAAACCTCCCAGTCACCTCCCTGCAGCAGAGCAGGCAGAACACCTGAATTATTGTAGCATTACACTAAGAGGGCATCATTCTGCCAGCCCTCAGCATGGATGTGCTTGGAGTTGCCAACCCCACATGTCTTTCCTAAATACATTTATGCTGAATGCAACTAGTTTTAGTCATGGCTGTAACAGTGATACCCTCTCCAGGTAGCAGCCAAGTTGTTGGCTTTGGAGCTCCTCTTAGGATACCTATAATTTATTCTTTTATTTCCTTTTCCTTAAAACAAGGCTCTTGGTAAATCCTGAGGCTGAAGTTCCTGAATTTCTGACCACTCATCAAGTGATAAGAAGCAGAGGAGCTGGGCAGGAGAGAATGGGAAGAGTCACTCAGGGACTGAGGTTCCTGTTCTCAGGCAAACATGGATTGTTGCAGACAGTAACTCACCCCTGGGTTTGGTCCCTTCCTCTCTAGGAATTCATGAAATGCTCACATCCCATAGAACATGGAGTCCTCCTCCCAAGAGAATTTCCAAAGCAGATTAACAAAAATACTCCAAAATGGATCGTGGGGTTTTTTTAAAAGCTTTTGCTGGAACCAAACAAGGTGCCAGTAAAATAAAGGGGCAAGGAAACACTTTCTCCAAGTCTCAGGGACACAATTCTATAGGTAATGAATTCAGTTTTTGTTCCTGCAGTCCTTGGTTTGCAGGTGCTGTGCCCACCGAGGCTCCCCTGCCCCACTGTGTGTTCAGTGGGTGGGATGGCATTTGCTGGGCTGTGTTTGGAAAAGCTGCACGTGACTCTGTGGAATTCCCAGCTGACTGTCCCGAGTTCAGGAGCCTCAAACCCGAGGCCTTCCCACGTTTCAGAACCTGAACAGGAGGGCAGATATTTACTCTCCCAACTCTATAAACAAGTCTGCAGCCAGGGCTGTTGTCAGGAAGGGCTTGCCCACGGGCACTGTCCCAGAGAGGCTCTCGGAATGTTGTCCTGTCAGCGGTGCCCTCTAGTGTGGTGACAGGGAACCTCCACTGGGAAATAATCCCACTATCCTGGCTCTGACAGCTGGGGATGCTGTTTAGGGAGCACCTTTGAGTCTGGCCACTGTCTGATCCCATGGAGAGAACTGCTCTTAATCAAGCCTTGTGTGTGTACAGTGCATCCTCCAGTTTTACAGCAGAACAAGTGGAAACATGAGTAAGTAAGAAAGGAATGCAGAGTGGGGAGCCCTGTTATTCCCTGTGGATTTGGTGTCATGGCATCTGCTAAAGCAGCCTTTGCTAGGGAGCCAGGCTGCAATCTAAAATTCAAGACTCTGCTGCTGTGGAGGTTGTCCTGGCAGTTGTTTGACACTTTGTGTGTTGGGCCCCCACCCAAGCAGATAGAAGAATGGGAAGGGCAAAGTATTGCTATATTTTGGACCTGCATCACCCCCTGGGAAGAACCCATGGCCCTGAGTGCCATTCTGTCCCATCCCTTTGCCATCCTCTTTGGATATCTTGGGTGTGAGCCCTGGGCACTGTGCAGCACTGCACAGCAGTCAGCAGGTGGCACAGCAGGAGTAGGGCTGGCAGGAAAAGCTCTTCCTTTCCCTGCAGAGGGGAGATGCTTTCTCTCAGGTGCTGTTAGCTTTTTGAAGAGTGGTTAGCAGTGAGCACACCCAGATCCAGACCTGCTTTCCATCAGCAGCCTGGAAGGCACCTCAGGAGTCCTCTTTAGGTCTGGTGTCCTTCTTTCAGGGCAGTGACCAAACCTGAACACAGATGTCACCCCCAGAGGTTTTACCCAGGCCTGAGAAGGGTTATCTTATGGTGGTCATTGTCCCCAGGACAAGATGCTTCCTGTATTTTTGTGCACAACCAGGATATTGCTGATACTCAAAATGTACCAAAATCCCTGTATCCTTCCCAAGCTGATCTCCTGCCAGGCTGGTTGTTCCTCTTTTGCTGTTTGTTCTGCTTGGAGAAGTCATTCAATCCTATTCTTGTTTTCCAGGCTTTGTCCAGCATGTCAGGATCCATTTGAATCCATTGGAAGCCCTTCAGCACCTTTGGAGTGTTTTCCAGGGGCTCATCTGCAAATTGAATAGAAAGCAGACTGATTTCCCATGGATTTTCAAGGACATACCTTGTGATTCTGAGTTTGTCCTGCTGTTTTTCCATATTCTAATGCATTTTGTCCTCACTCAGGGACTCCAATGGTCCAATGCCACTCTCTCACAGGAATTTGAATTGGAATTCCTTCTTGAGTTTGAGGTAGAGCTCATTGATTGCCCAGGCCAGTCTCTTCCTGCATTTCCTCTGAACTGCTGTGACACTAACACCAAGGAATGACAGCTTTCCCCACATCCCCTTTCCTCAGAGATTGGTTTCCTGTGAGTCTTTATTTGCTGGCTTTTTCTGGTCATTACTTGCTGTCTGTGCAAGTCACACTTTCTCTTTTGTTGTTCTCCATTCTGCTGTTCCCTGGCTGGTACACAGTCCATGTGCCCTTTCAGGATTGTGGATGCTTGTTACCTCTTCCCAGACATAAAACAGAGCATAATATATTAGGATAAACTCTGGGAAATATAGAGTGTCTCAAGGTCATTTCAGACCTCACTCCATAAGTCACAGAAACTGAGTAATAAATAAGATTTTCCAGCAAAATCCTTCTGGCAGACTCCCATGGTTGTCTCGCATCCTGGGGACATTATGCTGTGATTTCCATGTTGATTTTTATCTTGTCAGGCCCAAAATTAAGTTCTAAATTCCCTGAATCAGCTTTTTTTTTCCTTGTTTTCCTACTGCTTATAAGGATTCTTGCAAAAGGATTCTCCCAAGTCTGTAAGCTCTGATGGTGGTGTTTATTTTCCTGACCTGAGTTTGATTACATATTTGATATTTTAATATCAATTTCATTATTTTTAATTATATATCCGATATTACTTATTTTGCCTCCCTGAAACACAAAGGCAGGGATATAAATAAGGCAGCAACAGGAATCCTTAGGGAGCCTTGGAATATGGTTTTGCTGCCACCAAATCTGTGCGTCCTGCTCTGAAACTGTTCCCACCAGTTCCCCTTTGCTGAGTGAAATGTGAGAGGGAGGATGTCATTGCTCACTCAGTCATGTGCTGCCTTGGTCTGATGACAGGAGAAAGTCCTTTTCCATCCAGTCATGCTGCAGGAAAGGGCAGGCCATGAGCCAGCACTCAGTGCAGTGACTCCATCCTGAGACCTGGTCACACGCTGGAACCAACCAGAGAGGCAGATCTTTGGCTTCCCCCCAGTGTTCCCTTTGGGGTCAGGGGGCACAGCTGGGCTCCCCAAGGTACTGCAGACTGTGCTGAAGGTTAAGGGTTCCCCTCCCAGGGCCCAGCTCTGCCTGTGGCCTCAAGGTACTAAATACTGGCAGGCACAGCCAAGTGCAGTGTGGCACTGGGGCTGGAGCATCTGACAGGGAATGGGGACAGCTGAGCTGGATTCTGGAGAAGGTGTGGGCCTGGAAATAGCAAAAGGGTGCTGGGTTGTTTGCCTGCCTTCTCAGCAGATTGAGAACAGGTTCCATAGGCTTCCTCCCAGGATTAGACCCCTAGGAGCCCCTTCATTCCTTTAGCTCTTTGCACGTGATTTCCCCCATCCTTCTCCTGCCCTGGTCCCTTAAAATCTCCACCTCTGGCACATTTCCAGGGAAGCTGGTGCCTGTCCTGCCCTCGGGCAGTGCTGCCCTGCCCCGGGCTGGGGGCAGAGGGCTGTCCCACACACAGCCCCGTTGTCTGAGCTGGTAGGCAGGAGCTGTTTGTGTCCAGGCTGACACACAAAGCATTTGTTTTCCAGCAGCTGCCACCGACTGCCCGGGAGCAGGGCTTGAGATAAAGATGACTCATTGTGCCCTCATTTCTGGGCCTGCCAAGTGTGCATTTAAGTGCAGTAGACATTGGGAATGAGGGAGAAACTCCCAGTGTGAGCCTTTCTGGTCTTTCCCCATCTGTGCCAGCGAGTTTGGTGCACTTTAAGGACAGAGCCCACAGGGCATGGGGAGAGTCCCGAGAGCTCAGCCAGTGCTGGCGCTGCCTGCTGAGAGACACTGACACTGCAGAACTGTAATCAGCGTTGGTGCATCGCCTGGGGGGATCCTGATGTGCTGCAGGCAGGCAGAGCCAGGCACTGCAGCCTTCAGTACCGGGTTTGTGTCAGGAATGGGGCAGCATCTCAGGCTGGGACACGAGGCAGGCTCAGAACAGCAGGCACTGATTGCAGGTCTGCAGCCTCTCCCAAATGCAGTTAGTGAAAATGCCTGGAGCAAGACTTCCACCTTTCCTCGATAAAATAGTGTGGAGAGGGAGTGTGCAGGCAGGATTTAATGCATTCCAAGTGCCAGAATCTGCTCCTGACCTCTTCCAGGTCACTAAGCAGCAGATCTTATGCTAACAAAGGGGAAGAACAAGACCCCTTGGAGCCTGTCCTATCATATTCCATCCTCCATGGAGTGGCATTCATGTGGGATATGGCTCACAGGTAAGGGAAATGTTTGCCATTGGTTTGCTAATTTTAAATGTGCTTTCCCTAGGACAGTTCACTTAAAACGAGGGGTGGGTTGTTGAAACTCAGTCAGGCTGAGTCCCAGATGGGGCAAATAAATGGAACAGGTCCCTCTCTCTGCTCCATCCCTTGGGGATGGTTTGGGTCAAGGGCTGGAATGTTCATCCCCTGCTGTGGGATTTGGGCCTTGAAGTCCCACTGACAGCCCTAGACTGTCATCCTCCCTTTTTTAGGAGGTGCACATGTCATACTGTGGGAAAACCCACATGATGACCATTCATTCTGTTTGAATGAGAAGTTCTTCATAATTTCTGGCATGTTCAGAGTTATCAAGGGAGGTTTTCAAGGCTGGAGGGGAGAGTCTCTGCTCTCCAGTGTCTCACATTGATGGGAAAGTGTCTGACTAAGGAAGCACCTGACCTGTATGACTAATGTGACCCTGTTAGCCAGGTGTGTCAGAAACCTGCCAGCTCCTTATAGCTCTCCCTACAGGAAGATCAGAGTTACACTTTTATGGTGATTCAGGCTTTGCTGGCTTTCTGTTTCTAATCAATAATGAGGGGCAGGGGTTTTATAGGGCAAGAGGGAACCCAATCCTTGACTGGTTTTGCATTTCTCCAGGTTGTTTTTTTTGCCAGGTTCCTATTCTGGGAGCAGCATGGGCACTTATCAGCTGTGCTTTTGGTTCCTCCCACACTGTGCTTGTCCCTTGGTGTGCAGAGGGTGTTCCCAGCAGTCCAGGGCTGTTTGTGGTGCTCAGCAGCAGCAGGACAAGTAAGCCTGGTTGGTCCTGGAGCTGCCTCAGGGCTGTACAGAAAGCTTGGAGAGATTGTGTCAGTCTGTGGGCAATGCTCAAGAGCATCAGACCAAGCAATTAAAAGACAGTGTTCTTCCTGCTGCAATCTGCATAAAGCCTGAATTAAGGGAGTCCAACTCTGGCAGTAGGAGCTTCACTGGTTAGATGGGCTTGGCACTGCAAGGCAGGCCCTCAGCAAACCTTGTGTAGCTTGTTTAGACTATGCCACTTGCCAGAGCTTCCCATTCAGCCCAGTGCATGCCCTGCCTTCCTTTTCCAGCAAGATCTCTGTGTCACAGCCCCTAGTGACATTGTCCCACCCCAAAATGTATTCCCTTCCCCACTGCCATCCCCCAGCGTGGTTCCTTGGCCATGTCCAGCCCCAGAGTGCCCTGGTTTCAGCTCTGTGCCAGTGCTGAAAATGAGGTGCTCTCACTGTGGGGTTCAAGGTGAGGTTTGGAGGGAAGTGGAGCTGAGTGAGGGGAGGAATCCGGGCAAAGGGAACAGGGGGGGAAAAGTGGCCTGCAGTGACATCTGGTCCAGCTCAGACACACAGTTTGGCACCCTGAGTCACTGGGCTCCATGTGCAGGAGCAGCTGGTGAGTCAGGGGAGCAGCAAGTGAAACCAGGAGTAGCTGATGGGTGTGACTGGCTGCCTGTGCTCGTTCTGGCATAGCTCATGGTTGTGTGTGTGTGCAGTTTTAAAATGTACCACAAGATCTCTATCACAATTATGGGGTGGGTGTGTGTGGGTTACAACCCATGAGGACTGTGTCAAAACCAGGAGAGTCAAGCAGGCCTGAATTTCAGAGAGAAAACTTCTGCTGATGTTCTCATAATAGTTAAAAGTACTAATTCCCTCAGCAGCAAGATGAAGTGCTGTAGGCAAATCTCCTCTCCTGAGATGTCCCTGTCCCAAATCTGACAGTCAAGCAGTGTTTAACCCAAGAGCAAAAGCTGCTCTTAACACAAGCCCCAGCTCTGCTCCCAGCCCTCTCTAAGGTCGCTGATGATCCTGGTAATTGCAGCCTAGCTCTGCCCCATAGTGAGCTGCTTTCCTGCCAGCAGTTAATTTGCACCTTGTGGGAAGAGTAAATTAAAGCTTGAGACAGTGGGATGTGATCTCTGCCCACTTAGAAACCTTTCAGAAATGTCTCAACTCACACCTGAAATCAGGGTCTTAGAATTAGGTTATTATTTCATTAATTAAGCACAGAGCACTAGAAACATACCCAGTGTGTGTGAGTTCACTGATGACGAGGACGTGTATTAGCAAAGGCTCTGAAGGCTTTTCCTTGTGCTCCACCTGGGTGTTTCCCAAGAGCTGCTCCTCCAAGGCTGGGAATCTGCTGCATGTAAAGCTTGGGCTGCTGTGCCCCTTGGTCCATGCTGTGGAGCTGCAGGCAGCACAGGCTCTTTGTCAGGAATGTTAAGGAGCTGCAAGTTACCTGTCCTATGTTTTAGGTTCTGTGGAAGATCTGGGCTGAGGTAGGAGGCACAGGTGGGAGCAGACTGCAAAATCCTGCAGCAGAAGGGCACGAGTGGACAAGTCTACCCAAACTGTAGATAAGACAAACTGGTAGAGAATTTATTAAGTAAAGCACTTTTCTAGTTACAGCTGCATTCTCAGAGCTGAGATGAACCCACCCTTCTGTTTCATGTCTCTGTTTGCCTTCAGGTCACAGCTCCCAGAGGAAGCAGTGCAGGACCTGGATCCAGTCAGACATGGTGTGAACAGGTCTGTCAGCAGGGCAGGTGATTGCAGCCCCAAATCCTGAATTAAGGACAGGCACCATTCCTGTCTGGGGTGGTGAAGACCAGAGATCCATGAAGTGACATGGATGGACACAAAGAGACAAGGAAAAGCATCCCGCCCCTCCTGGGTGCTGTTCCTGCCCTTTATTGTGGCCAGCAACAAACATCTGATAGTCACTAAACCCCTGGAGCAGGATAAAGGATTCCTGGGATCTGTTCTGATTTGACTGTGCTGTGTGATTTCCTAATTCCTTCCCTGACAAGCCTTCCCTTCCTTATATAGACCCCAAGGAGCTGAGTAACTGGTGTTGCACAAACTGGAGAAGCCACTTGGCAAGCTCAGTAAGTTTGGCTTTTCTTTCAAGGTATTCCCAGTGCATGGGGCAGGACTGTCTCATCATGTCTGTGCTTTCCAGAAGGTGGGCCTTGTCTGCCCCTTCCCTTGGACTATCCTCATGAGTTTGGAAAGGGAACATGTGCCTCTGCTTGTTTCAGGGACCTGGAATTGTGACACAGGACTGTGCCTTGAGCCAGCAGTGCCCCCACTGCATTTCTGTGATGCACTTAGAGGTGGAGCTGCTCCTCACAGGAATGTTTTCAATGTGCCATGGCCAGTGAGCACTTCCTTGGCTTCCAAAAGTAACAAAATTTGCCAAAATAGAGATAAAAATTCCCACTGAGAATCTAGAAAACCTGCATGGAGAAAGGATGTGGTTCTATGCATTACATGAGGAGATGTTTATAGAAAAATAAACCAAAATACTGAATTAAGCAAAGCTGAAATTCTGCAGATGTCTTTGCTTGATCTGTAAATATTCATGCCAGGGTTCAGCTAAAAGAGTTTCAATGATCCCATGGTCTGCAAGGATCCTCTATCTGTTCCAGTAGCAAACTGAATTTACTCTTTGAAAAACCAAATATCTCCCAAATAAGAGAGAATTTCCTAATTACTCCTGCCTTTCTTTTTGATTTTCCAGGGTTTTGGTGCTCAGATGAACCAGCATGTTCTTTAAAATCATGAATACAAAAATGCTTCATGGCTGTGGAAAGCAATTCTGGAAAAAAGGGCTTTGCATAAGTAGGGAATTGCTATATATTCCTGTTGTTTATCTGTGATTCAGGGACGACAGAGCAGATGTTGGAGTGTGTGCATGAGGAGCTCCTCACTGGAAAACAGAAATCATGGAGCAGTTCAAGTTCCTGAGGTGAGACCAGAACAATTTCTCCATTCCACTCTTTCAGCAGCCATGGAAAATGTGTTTCATGTGCTGCAGGAGGAGGAGCTGCCTGTAAAAATTGTCACTGCAGCTGCTCCCCACCAAAGGCCAATATTTTATGGTGGAAGGGAAGGTTTGTGGTTTCAGAGGGAGAGTTCCCATGGAATACTCCTTCTAAGGGGGGAATTCTATTGCTGTAGTTAAATAAGCCTTTAAAACCAGATCTAATTATGGACTTGGTTGCTTGTTTTTTGGAGAGTTGATGATTATTTTTTTGAGAGATGATGATGAAACAGGGCTAAGAACACCCCTCTGGAGTAGGAATCTAAACAAAAACAAGCTGCCAGAACAATCTTTTTTTTTTTTTAACTGCATGGGTGGAACCACAAAAATTCTGATTTTCCAAACAACTGTGAAATGTGACCTCAGAGCTTTTCATAAGCAAAATTACCTGAAAGGGCACATAGTGCCATAACACTGTTACTGCAATCACAATGACAGAAAGAAGTATTTATAAAGGAAAATAGTTTCAGTCCATCCTAGCAGGAAATCCACCTGATGGGCCATTTGCTGCTGGGGCAAATGCTGGATCAGGGAGCTGACTCATGGCTTGGGAAATGCTCGGGGATGGCACAGGAGCCCAGTGTGCTGGGGCTTTCCTTCCCTTTGTGCCCTGATGGAAAAGGATTGGCAAAAGCCCCCGTGCAGGTGTCTTTCCCTCCTGCTGGCAGCGATGGGTGGGAAGGTGCAGCATCCCACTGGCTTTTAAAGAGAGGGGTGTATTGCTTTGATTTATTTCCTAGGAGTGGCTTAACTCTGTTAGTGGCAGCTGAAATGCATTGGGCTATGGCAGAATCCGATCCCTGAGAAGCCTAATTCAGTCCAGAGGCTTCATATCACCTACAAGTTTCCCTCAGTGATCTGGCTGGAGAGCATTTCCGCGTCTTCCAGAAATCCCTGTGCCGATGCACCGAGCGAGGCGCGCTGGCGACTTCCATCCCCGGCACACGGGCAGGAAGCAAACCCGGTCACTTCGGGATACACCCTGCCTTTCCCGGTGAGCTGGGGGAGCATCCCGCGGGGAGAGCATCCTCCGGCAGAGCATCCCCCAGGGAGAACATCCCTCGAGGGAGAGCATCCCCGAAAGAGCATCCCCCAGGACAACATCCCCCGGGAGAGCACCCCCGAGAGAACATCCCCCCGAGAGAGCATCCCCCGGCAGAGCATCCCCCCGAGAGAGCATCCCCCAGGACAACATCCCCCGAAAGAGCATCCCCCGGGAGAGCACCCCCAAAAGAGCATCCCCCCGGCAGAGCATCCCCCAGGGAGAACATCCTCCGGCAGAGCATCCTCCAGGACAACATCCCCCGGGAAAGCACCCCCGAGAGAACATCCCCCCGAGAGAGCATCCCCCAGGACAACATCCCCCGGCAGAGCACCCCCCGAGAGAGCATCCCCCAGGGAGAGCATCCCCGAGAGAGCATCCCCCAGGGAGAACATCCTCCGGCAGAACATCCCCCAGGACAACATCCTCCGGCAGAACATCCCCCAGGACAACATCCTCCGGCAGAACATCCCCCAGGACAACATCCCCCGAAAGAGCATCCCCCGGGAGAGCACCCCCGAGAGAGCATCCCCCAGGACAACATCCCCCGAAAAAGCATCCCCCGGGAGAGCACCCCCGAAAGAGCATCCCCCGGCAGAGCATCCCTCCTGGAGAGCACCCATTGGGACAGCATCCCCCCAGGAGAGCATCCCCCGGGAGCAGAGCATTCCCCTGGAGAGCATCCCGCGGCAGAGGAGCATCCCGCGAGGCGGAGGCGGCGGCGGCGGCTGCGGCGGCGGCGGCTCCTCCCGGCGCTGGCAGGCGGGGCTCGGTGTCCGCCCGCCCCCGGCGCCGGAGCCCGGCGGAGCACGGGCTGTCGTTGTCAGGCACCAGCAGCAGCAGCAGCAGCCGCAGCCATGAAGTCGCTGTGCCTCGTCACCGTGGGGGTCCTGGCCATGACGCTGCTCATCGCCAGCATCTCCCTGCTGGTCGCGCACGTCTTCCAGACGGTGGTGGATCTGCAGGTGAAGCAGGTGAGAGCACGGCCGCGGTCCCGCCCCGGTCCTTGTTTACCCGTTTATTCCCTCTGAAAATAGCGCTGCGAGGGAGGGAGGGAAGGAGAGGCTGGCTCCCTCCGTGCAGCAGCTGTGGTTGGGTGGGCAGGAGCATCCCCCTTGCCCAGTGGCCCCCCCAGCCCGGGCAGTGAGCGCTGCCTGCCCTGCACCGCCCGGCTGGGCTCGGGATGGAGCTCAGGCTGCACTGGCCCCTGGGCTGAGTGAAAATTGAGTGAATGTGCATAAAAATGAGCTCTCTTGAGGCAGTTTGCTGGCTGAGAGGGCCTCTCCAGAGCAGCAGCACATGGAGGGGAGCAGGGGACACCTAAAGCACCCCTCCTTTTTGCCATTCCTGTTATGGATTTCTCGCAGCCTGTTCTGCTGCTCCATTTACAGCTGGCTCTGGAGCACAGCCAGAGGTGCCGTGGGCTGGAACACGTGGTGTCTCCCAGGCTGGGTGATGGCAGAGAGGCATTGCACCCTGTTCCTTGTGTGGGGATACCCATCCTGGCTTTGCTGTGAAGGCACAGCCCTGCACTGGTCCTGCTCTGCCTGAACTTTTGCTCCTTTCCCAGAGTGTCTCTGTGCATTTATCCAGTGGTGCAGTGAGAAGAGTCACAGCTCTGTTAGGCACTCCCTGTGTAATTGAACAGTTACTTATCTGCTTGTTCTGAGGAATATCATCTTAGCTCTTATAGAGAAGCCAGGATTGCTTGGAGAATAATGGACTTGACCAGTGCTGTTGTCTAACTGGTGACTAGATCACCTGTGATCCCCTAACCTCCTGTTCTTCCCTTTGGGCTGTGAACAGAGAGCATTTCCTACCACACAAACTGTGTTGTCTTAACTTCGGGTTTAGTGCCATTTTAGGTTGGCAGTGAGCTTACACTTGGAGCTGTGCCTGTGCTCCTGAGCACAGCTCTGCTCAGCTCCATCTCCCAGGCCCCGGCTCCCCTTGGGAAGGACTCTGCCATCCTGCCGGGAATTAGGCGTGATCCTCCTTACGCGCATTATCTGCCGGCTGCGAGCTCCTTCCCCGGAACAGCGTTATGCAACGGCGAGTTGGTGTTCCCTCAGCAGGCCTTTCAGTCATGCAGGATAAAGTTTCCAGAGCTCAGGCCTTTCCTGCTTGCTGCTCTCCAGCCTGTCTGCATTGCTGGGAATGAGGCGTCCCGGTGCCTGCCGGCTCCCTGCTGGCCTTCCCCGGGATCCACACACGGCAATGCTGAGCGGGCTGCTCTGCACTTGTGCTTGGACGCACGTGAGCTCCTCCTCATCTGTGTGTAGCCTGGAAAGCTGCTGTCTCTTGTGCGTGTAGCTTAGAAAACCTCGTGCAAACACAAAAATCTCAATGTGCCTTTCAAGTGTGGCAAGAGTTGAGCTTTTGCAAGCAGTTCCTGTTCCTTTGAGGGCTCTCCCAGCCACCCTGGAGCAGAGCTGGTGGCAGGGAAGGGCTGTCTGTGCAGCCTCAGGGGCAGCTCAAGTGCAGGACTGTGTTCTGGAGCAGCTGGAACTGCTGTGTGTCCAACCCAGCACCTGCTTTCAGCCCCCATCCAGCCAAAGGCAGGATCTTGGATACAGGGAGGGGTGTGGGAAGAGTGGGGAATCCAACCTGGTGTCAGCTTTTCCTGTTAAATCCCTGGGCAGATGTGTAGTGACAAGGACAGTGGGAGCACCTCTCCCAGGAGTTGTTCAAGTCTTGTCAACTTACTCTTTGTTTTGTTTGCAGCTTTATTTTCTTTTTTTTTTAATTAAAGTGCCATCCCAGATCAGGTGTCCAATACCTGTTTGTTACCAGGGCCGAGCACCTGAAACTCCAGAGAACAAAGGGAAAGAACCTACAGTGAATAAATCAGCTGCCCCCAGGAGAAAGGCCTTCCCAGCAATGTTACCTTGTGCTCTGTTGGGTGGATGCTTGTGCATTTATTGCAATAAATATGCAGTTTATGAATAGAAACTAATATTTATATATATATGCAAGTCTGAACACTTACCTGTTCACCTTAAAAAGTTGCAATTAAATTCTGTCATAGATGAACAGATAAAAGTACATCTTGGAATGAAAATGTTTTAGAGGTGCAGGGAAAAAAAAGCCAAAAAGGAATTTAATTATCTGTGTAGGTCCCAAAAATGTTCAGTACCATTTCCCACCATTGCCACCAGCAAGTCAGATTTAGGTGGGAAAGCTCCCTTTTGATTTCCTGCGTGTGAAGAACAGTCAAGACAGGGAAACAGCAGTGACTGAGAGAGCTGCAAGTTCAGGGCTGGCTGACACACACAGTGAGCAGGGAGGATGCTTTGGGACACTGGGAATGAGAGTGGGCTCCACTTGGAAATGAGAAGCACTGGTGTCCTCATAATATCATGTGATAGACCCCAATAGCCCTGGTGACACTGGGTGAAAATCAGAAGGAAAGAGTCTGCCATACTGCATTATTTGACAGGTTTGGGACTCCATCTGATGCAGCTCTGAAATACTTCAATTTCTGTGATGTGCACAGAATTCAGGGGGTTTAATCCTTAGGGGCAGCCAGTCTGCAAGTGCAAAGTGCCACCAGCTGGCTTGGCTTTCACTGCCATTCAGCAGTAGAGCTGCCATCCCAAGCTCCTGCCAATGAGTTTGAAACAGTCTTCTCTTTATCTAATCCTTCAGAATTAAAGTGTACACGGAGAGAAAACTTCTCCTTGAGTGGGAAGGCCAGGAATGAGCCCTGAGGCAACTGTGGCTGATAAGACCCCACAAAGAGCCAAAGAGTGACCAAGAGCTGGCAGCTGTCCAGCCTGCCCTGCTTTGGAGCTTCCACTGACAATATTTGACTTGTTTCCTCGGGAGAATAAAAACAAGTGTTGATGAGACCCATTTAATTGCAAATCATTCCCCCCCTCTCCTTCTTCCGCCTACAGGTGATGTGGTTTTCAAAGACAGAGTTTCCTTTGTGCTTATTCCTGGAAGTTCACTCTGTGAGCCAGAGTGCCCTTTATGACCAGTGTTAGTACCATGTGAAAGGCCCTGATTTGGGTGGTGGTGATGCTTTATAGGTGGGGTGAATTTTATATCAAATGGGATGGTTGTAAAATGAGGGGCTGAGACCTCTGTTATGACAGGAGTGGTTGTGACTTTCTGTGTAACATGTATCTGCTGGTGGGTAGGGGAATTAGTGTTTCATTTCTCAAGTGCTTCTGTTATAAAATTTATAGCTTTCCTTCTGTAGGGCCACGTTTTAGTGGTCACAGAACACACTGACAGAGTGTGGGTCTGGAGATGCACGTGCTGCCATTGCTGTAGGAAAGTCAGGAATTAAAGACAGAGGGCAAAGAATCTCTGCCCTATTCCAAGACCTTGGAAAGGTATGAGTCCTACCTACACAAAAGAAACTTCTATCACTTGCAGGTGTCCCTCTGAAAAACAGTCTAATTGCTTTGGAGACAGAACCTCAGGGAATTCCTCCCTTTCCTGTAAATATCACACAACATCTGCATTAGCAGCTGATCTGTCTGTTCTCTTGTTTCAGGGGACAGTACTGAAAAATGGCACAGAAACCTTTGAAGCCTGGGAGGACCCTCCCCCCCCAGTCTACATGCAGTTCTACTTTTTTAATGTGACCAATCCTCTGGAAGTGCTGCAAGGTGCTACTCCTCTTGTAGAGGAAATAGGACCATACACCTACAGGTAGGAGGACCCTCTCACTGTTTTCAGGTTCCACCAAAACTGTTGTGTGTGAGGAAGCCAAAGAGAGGGATCCAGAATGTTTGGGATTCCACCCTAAGGGAAAACCTGGCTGTTGATGTGTGAGGAAAGGTTTATCCAGGGGAGCTTTGTCACTCCCCACCCAGACAGCACTGGCACTTAGCCAGTGACTTCTGTCAGATTTTGGGCCAGGTTTTGCTGGTGTGCTGCTGTTCCTCAGCTGCAGAAGGCAGAGGAAGCTGTTTGCATCCTGGCCTGCTGTCTTGTGAGAGGAAAGAACAGTTGGGTGATGTTTGAGAGTGTGGGGAGAGGAGTGTTGCATAAAAGTGTGACTCTTGCTCACTCGGGAATTAGTTCCCAGCCAAAGTTGCACAACCACATTGGTGAAACGTGGCCAGGGACACAGTTGGAGGGTGCTCCTCTTTGGGATCTCCCTCAGCCAATCCTCACTGTAAACCTGCACTCCACCTTGAGCTGCAAAGTGATCAGAATCAGTTGGTATTTGGAGAAAATAGTGGGGAGTGACAGTGAGAGCCTCTGTGGGAGCCTCGGTCTCTGCAGCATCTCCTGCCTTGCAGTTTCTTCCCTCCCACACCTCAGCTTTGTTTCTGCCTCTGCCAACAATCCTCTCCCTTGTCTCCTCTGCATTCCAGTCTTGTGTCTGTTTAGCCCTGGCAAACTCCACGTGGTACTTTGGCAAAATCCCTGCTGTTACATAAACCACTAGAGCTGGAGAAAAGATCCACAAGCTTCCAAGTTCCCAGGATTTTCCTCAGGTGTGTGTAGAGTAACACTGGTCCTTAGGCAGATAAATAGGAGCAGCTCCAGGGCTAACAGAGCTGCAGGAGAACACACAGGCTGGTACTCACTCCCCTTTGCCAGCTTCTTTTGCCATTCCTTAGCTCCAAGTCCCTTCCGTGTGTCCTCTGTGACTTGGGAAGCTGCACCATGTTATCCATGAAGGAGCTCAGCAGGATGGATAGGGCAGGTGGTGAACTGGCTGGGTTGGGCCATGCCTGAGGCAAGGCCCAGCCTAAGCTTGGTTTGCCGGGAGAGCCTTTCCCTGCATCCCACGCCACGGCCCCAGCCCTCCTGGATTGTTTGTTGGAGGGAGGAAAGGGAGGGAGGGAGGCTGCACATTCCAGTTGCTTCTGGCTTGTTTGCTTTGCCTGACATGTGTGGACAGGATTCCCTGGTGCTGTGCTCTGTCTGGCAGAGGAAAGTTAGGAAGTGGAGCCCTCTTTTCCAGCAGATCCTTTAATCCCTGTGGCTGCACAGGCTGCCAGCAGTGGGTGGGGAGGAGAGGAGCCCTCTGGGAGGCAGAGAGGGAATAAATGCCCAGCCAGTCTCACACACAGGCCCTGTGTAGCAAAGCATTAAGGATTCCTTTAGGTTTGGCATGTGGCAGAGCACCTAAAATGCCACAGCATGAAGTCCATGGCTCCGTGTCCTTATCAAACAGGGTGGCTGGGAAAGGCTGTGGGAGTGAGCTGGGCCAGACGAGCAGAGGAAAAACATCCAGTGAGTGACAGAGGAGGTGGGAGGGCTCAGTGGAGGCTCTTCCTGCAGCTCAGTGTTGAGCTGCTTACATTGCAAAGCACTTGGTGCAGGGGCAGGTCCTGTAACAAAAACACAGTAGTGCTGCTGGGTTTAAATCCTGGAAGTTGAATTGGCAGCTTGTAAAATAACTAATTACAAAGTGCAAGCTGCTTATCTGCCCCAGCCTGCTGAGTCCCAAAGAACACTGGAACGTTGTCTGGTCTTGCACACATTTGCAGCTTTGTGTCTTTAATATCTGAGAGCCTCCTGCTTGTATCCCTCAGCAGGGAGTGTTATTTTCCTCCCCAGAGCTGGAGATGTGTCTCAGGTTTCCCCTGGACTATTTTAGGAAGGCATTTCACAACTGTCCCTTTCCATGCCCTCAGTCCCAGCCCTGGGGTATAAAACAGATGGCTGTCCAAGTCAGGCTGCAAGTGTTGCCAGAGCAGAATGGTGCTGGGTGGCAGGGATGCTGAGGAGGGGTGGGCACCCAGTGTGGGTAAGCACGGTGGGAAGGGGTTGGGTTTTAACAGAAATAGTTCTGTGGGCCTTTCCAGTCTGCTTGAAATTTGAAAGGCTGAGCCAGGGTGGCACAGGCAAGGTGGCACAGGCAGGGTGGCACAGCCAGAGTGACAGAGCCAGGGTGGCACAGCCAGGATGGCACAGCCAGGGTGACAGAGCCAGGGTGACACAGCCAGGGGGACACAGCCAGGATGGCACAGGCAGGGTGGCATAGCCAGGGTGTCACAGCCAGGATGATACAGCCAGGGTGGCACAGCCAGGGGGACACAGCCAGGATGGCACAGCCAGGATGGCACAGCCAGGGTGACACAGCCAGGGTGGCACAGCCAGGATGGCACAGCCAGGGTGGCACAGCCAGGGGAACACAGCCAGGATGGCACAGCCAGAGTGACAGAGCCAGGATGGCACAGCCAGGGTGGCACAGCCAGGGTGACACAGCCAGAATGGCACAGCCAGGGTGACACAGCCAGGGTGGCACAGCCAGGGGGATACAGCCAGGATGGCACAGCCAGGGTGACACCACCAGGGTGGCACAGCCAGGGTGGCACAGCCAGAGTGGCACAGCCTGTCACAAAGCTGCATCCATGGATGTGGGGCAGCCAGGGTAGAATCTGGGCTCTGAACTGAATGCAGAACAGCAGAGCACGAGGTCTGGCACAATCACTCGCCCTCACATCTTGTGACTCGACGTTTGCCCAGGCAGCAAAGGCAACACCAGCCCCTGGGGTGAATGCAGGCTTAGGAAATGCAGGGGATTTCACTTCTGGTGAGTGCCACAAGCAGCCAGCCCTCTGCCATTTCCCTTTTGGGGTTTGCTGGGGACATGTGTGTGTGGCTCCTGCTGAGCCTGAGCCAGCCTGTCCTGCAGAACCACAGACTTCTGGCTCGTGGAATGGTAATGGCAATGAAAATGAGTGATGCTTCTGCCATGTGCTTGGGGGTAATTAAGATCTGACTTCCTCATCAGGCCACCAGGTAGCATTTGATGTTTCTTGCCAATGGGACTGGTCTGTCAGCAATCCTGAGCTCTATCCTGCTGAGTGCTTAGGCAGGAACAGCAGCACCCTCCCAGGCCACGGGCAGTGCACAGCAAAAATTCAGCTGAATTTCTGTCGTGTCCAGGATTCCTGCCTGAGAATTCAAGGAGAAGAACAAAAATCAGGCTTCTTCTGTGGTCATGTCACATGTAAGCCCAAAAGTCCTAGTGCCAAGTGCTTTGAATCCAGCAGAAAGATTCTGGAAGGTTCTTGGGTCAGGGCAGTGAGACTTAGATGGAGCCTGCATCTGGTTGGGAGTGAAGTATAACTGCAGCAAAGAGGCAAAGATTTCATTTTCCAGCTGTGCTTCAAGGGCAGTCCCATCTATGGTGCCTCTAAATCCTTCTGTACCATCCAAAGTTGTTCTCCTTCCCTGGAGGTGTTTGAAGATGAGGCAGAAATGTAAAATGGAATTAACACATGGGGTGGCATTTATGGATCTGACTTGGCTCACAGTGACACAACAGGGAGTTTGTGTCAGGGAGGGAATCTACTCCCAACACACTGAAAATCCCACCCTTTCTGTGCTTAAAGCACTACAATAGCCATAAGTTAATTGCAGTTAATGCTGTGTTTAACTGGATTAGAGAACAGACTCTCTTGTTTTTCAGGGAATACAGACCAAGAGTCCACGTTCAGTTTTTGGACAACGGGACCAAAGTGTCTGCTCTGAACCCAAAGACTTACGTGTTTGAACCTCAAAAGTCAGTTGGAGATCCTGAAGTGGACCTGATCAGAACAATAAACATCCCTGCAGTGGTGAGTTCTCCTTCATTCCTGGTGGAAATCATCCTGACACACTTCAGAAGGAGCAGCTTCTGCCTTCATCCTGTCTCTGCCTTTGTGGTAGGCTGGAGAGAGGAGAGGCAGCTCATGGTGGGGCAGGTGCTGCTCTCAGGGTTGGGTTTGACTCTTGTGGGGTTTTTATCCCATTCCTCCCTCCCCTCACAGCTCTGCAGTGTTAGTTCCTCTCTCTTGTGTTGAGAGGTGGCACCCTCTGCAGAGAGGAGGAGAAATCAGGTTTGCTGGGCTCCCATGAGAAAGTGAAACCAGGGAGTTAGTGGTGTCAGATGCCCAGGGGAGCTCTGACTGCTGAATGAGGTTAGGAATGCTTGGGGTTGTTGTCAAAATTGCAGAAGTTTCCTCCAGATCTGCTTCTCAAACTGAAACAAAACCACAGCAGAGGAGCTTCAGACAGAGCTGGTTGAAAAGGACCTCTCAGAGTACAATGAAAGATGCACCCCTGGACTGTGTAAGGTGAAAGAAAGTGTCCTTGTGGGGAGCAGAGACCGTTATTTTGGTCTCAGGCAGGGACAGCATGAGAACAAGCAGCTCTGAAGCTGTCACTGCTCCAGAGGAAATCAGGCTGTACTCAAATACTTGGCTGTGTGACTGAGGTTTTACTCCCCATCCCTGTGCAATTGACTTCAGTTGCAGGGCACAGTCATTTCTACTTTTTCCCCAGCTTTCCCAAAAATGTCTGATTTTATGAATGACTACAAAAATGCCCTGTGTATAGTAGTAGACAGGACTCAACTCACTGAAAGTTGCAGGCACTCTATTTTCAGTTCCTCCCAGGCATCTCAGTGGTGCTGAGGATTCTCTGCCTCAGGGTTTGGGCTGGAATGTAGGAGAAGAACCACAGCTTGGTTTGCCCAGAGAAATGCCCTTCTTTTCACAGAATCATAGCATTGATTGGGTTGGAAAAGACCTCCGAGATCATCAAGTCCAACCCTTGGTCCATCTCCAGTCCCTTTACCAGATCATGGCACTCAGTGCCACGGCCAAGCTCAGGTTAAAAACCTCCAGGGATGGGGAATCCACCCCCTCTCTGGGCAGCCCATTCCAATCCCTGAGCACTCTCTCTGTAAAGAATTTTTTTCTGATATCCAACTTAAATTTCCCCTGGCAGAGCTTGAGCCCATCGTGCCCCCTTGTCCTATTGCTGAGTGCCTGGGAGAAGAGACCAACCTCCACCTGGCCAGAACTTCCCTTCAGGGAGTTCCAGACAGTGCTGAGGTCACCTCTGAGCCTCCTCTTCTCCAGGCTGAACACCCCCAGCTCCCTCAGCCTCTCCCCACAGCACTTGTGCTCCAGTCCCTTCTCCAGCCTCGTTGCTCTTCTCACTTGGGTTGGAAGAGACCTCGGAGATCATCAATCCTTGATCCAACCCTACTGTGATCACCAGCCCAGGGCACTCCGTGCCCTGGGCTGGTGATCACAGTGGGGTTGGATCAAGACATGGTGGATTCTCTGTCCCTGGAGGTGTTTAAGAGGACACTCAGTGACACATCCAGTCCCTTCTCCAGCCTCGTTGCTCTTCTCTGTCCCCGCTCCAGCCCCTCAATCTCTTTCCTGAACTGAGGGCCCCAGAACTGAACACAATACTTAGGCTGGGATGTAGGAGAAGAACCACAGGTTGGTTTGCCCAGGGAAATGCCCTTCTTTTGTTACTGCTCTTTCAAAGACACATTGTGACTTGTCAGCTAGAAAGGAAATGATAGTTTGGAGAAGTGAGCGTCGTGAAACACGTGCAGTGCTGCAATATCTGTGTGTGGAACGGGTTCCTGCCCAGTAAAGCTGACCCTGGCTGTGTCCTGCCCTGCCCTGGCAGACTGCCATGGAGTGGAGCAGGGCCACCCCTCTGCAGTTTGCCACGGAGGTGCTGCTGCTGCTGTACCAGGAGTCGCTGTTCACCGTGCGCACCGTCCACGAGCTGCTCTGGGGCTACAGGGACCGGCTGCTCTCCACCATCCACGTCCTGCACCCCGAGATCGACCCAGTCTTCGGGCTCTTCAGCAAGGTACCCACGTGGCCAGGCCTGGGGGAGCCTCTTACAGGGTCACTGTGCCTGCACTGGGGCTGTCCAGGCACTGGCTGTGAGTGTTTCATACACTTATATTTATCAGGTATAACCTTCCCAAGCACAAACCCACTGTTTCCTGTGGGGCTGGTTGTGCAAACCCCTAATAAAAATCTCCTCACTGATTTCCTTTGTAATGGATTAAAATTGGGTGATTTTGTGTTAGCTGCTCCTGTCCCCATGTCATTTTGGGCTGTGGGGACTCCTTGTTTCTCAGAGATGTTGTCTTGGTTTGAGATAAGCAACTGCCAGCCCCCCCAAGCACGGAGAGAAAAGCCTCCCTCCTAACACCAGGGAAAGGGAGGAAAAGAGAGGGGAAAGAAAAAAACCACTTCAAACTGCATTTATACTAAATCTACATATATTTTTCACAGAAAGGAAGAGACAATTAGAAGAGAGTACAAATATACACTCACACAAGTTTGCAACAACAAGTTCCCCACTTCAACTTCTTAACGAACACACAAATTCTACTGTCCTAACTACACATTACTTAAGAAAAGACTTATTCCCCAGGGAGACAAACTCAAGCAGAAAGGAGAGACCCAGAACAACACATTTTACTTTCCTGAGATACCCTGTGAGCCAGTGGTGGGCCTGGTCCTCTCCATCCCCCCTGGGACAGCATCGTGTGTCCTCCCAAGAGGAGGCTGAGAAGCGACTGCCTTAACCACTCCCACACTGGTTCCTACTGCCCTGGAGATGATGCCATAGTGTGGTATGGAATACAAAATTACTGGCTAGAAGAGGTCAGCTGTTAGCTCAGCCCAGCTCAAGTCAGCTGACAGCTTCAGCCTAGTCCAGACTTCAGAGCCCAAATGTAGGCCCACCCAGGGGAACCCATAACAGATGTCTGCAGTGCTCAGGCTGTAATTTTCTGTGGGGTTATTCTCTTGCTGAGGGCTCTTTTGGAGGGACTGTTTTCAGAGGGGTAAAAGGCTCCTCTGGTGGTGGATCTCCTGCACTTGGGAGGTGTAAGAATCTTCCCCAGTCACTTCCACCTGTTCATGTTCAAGGTGGAGTTCCATGAGCTGCACAGAGCTCAGGGGGAGTCCCTCACTCCGGGGTGGGTTTGGAGTGATGGCAGCTCAGCCTCCTGCCAGCCCTGCAGTGACCAGCCAGGTGTGACTGAGAACTCCTGTCTCTGTTTGCAGATGAATGGAACTGATGATGGAGAGTATGTTTTCCTGAGTGGGGAAACAAACTACCTGAACTTCTCCAGGATTGTGGAGTGGAAAGGAAAAGAGTAAGTTTTCCAGTGTGCTGTGGCCTGTCTCAGAATCTGCCCCCTGCTTGCCTGGCACCAGTTTAAAGACAATGCAGATGCAATTTAAAGCCATTTGAATCCCTTTTCCTGTGAGCAGAGCTGAGGCAAGAGGGCTCAGCACTGGGCAGGTCTGATTTTTGTTTGCCATGAGCTGGCTTTGCCTGGACACTGCTCAGGGATCTTTTAGCCCTTGCTCTCTTTGCCTCCTACAGGTCCTTGAGCTGGTGGACAACAGAGACGTGTAACATGATCAATGGCACAGATGGCACATCCTTTCACCCACTGATCAGCAAAGATGAGAATATTTATATCTTTTCTTCTGATTTCTGCAGGTGAGGAGACAACAGTGTTGCTCAGGCTTTAAAGCAAAGCTTTTATATCCATTTCTCTTGAGGTTTGATGTTAGACCAGTGTTTTTCCTCCCATGATTTCATTTAACAGTTGTGGGGTGAGGGGTGAGAGAGAGAGTTACAACAAAAACCCCCAATCTGCAGCAAGTTAAGGATGTGCTATTTCAAAATGAAGATAAGGGGAAAATTTGGAAGTTGACTGGAAGGACAGACCGGACTGCCTTGCAATTCTAGTAATGAGGGGAATGGAAGGATTTATATGAACCTTCCTTCCTCCAAAATCTTCCTCTGTGCCCTGCTTTTGTAGAGAACCTAAATTGCCCTCTTCAGAGATTCATGACTTGATGCTGTTGGAAGATGCAGAAAATCCTGGTCTTCCTTTCCTTCTGTTCCACCTTGTCCCCTCCCTGGCCCATTTCCCGCTCTGTGAAGATCAAAACCAATCCAAAACTAGATGTGTGTCAGTCTAAACTCAGCACCAGCCAAACCTGGGCCTGGCTTTGCTTCCTTGCAGGTCTCTGTTCCTGGTGTATGACAGCTCAGGAGCCGTGGCAGGCGTGCCCACCTACCGCTTCGTGCCCTCCTCCATGGTCTTTGCCAACACCACGGTGAACCCGGACAACGCCGGGTTCTGTGTCCCGCCGGGGAACTGCCCCGGCACCGGCGTGCTCAACGTCAGCGTCTGCAAGCAAGGTGGGCTGTGCCCAGCACAGCCTGGGGGCAGGGGGGCACTCCACAACGGGCTCTGCCCGCCGGGAATGGCACCGTGGCAGCAGCTCTGGGGTCCTCACTGAATTCCCCCAGTCCTGCTCTGCCCGGTGTTTTAGGTGGTGACTTCCTGTTCTCGCTTTCCAGGTGCTCCAATATTTCTGTCAGCTCCACATTTCTACCAAGCAGATAAGAAGTTTGTAGAGGACATACAGGGCATGCATCCCAGAAAGGAATACCATGAGACATTTCTGGACATCAATCCTGTAAGTGCAGCCTTTGTTCCAGGGTTCTGTAGGTGAATCCAAGTGGAGTGTATGGACATAGTCCCACTGACCTCAGGGAGCTGCACTGGTTCCAGGATGCTGGATGGAAAGGGACATCCCTTTGGGCAGTTTGGGTCAGCTGTCCTGTCCCTGTCCCCTCCAGCTTCTCACCCACCTTCTGCCTATTCACTGTGGGAAACACAAAGGGCCTTGAGGCTCTGCAAGCACAGCTGAGCAATAACTAAAACATCCACGTGTTACCCACTCTGTTTTCATCCCAGATCCCAAAGCACAGCCTGCTGCCCAGCTGCAGGGAAGGCAATGTCTCCCATCCTGGAAAAGCTGCAGAGCTTGGACAGGGGCACTGTCTGCTGGGTTGGGAACTGGCTCATGGCAGGGCCCAGAGAGTGCTGGACAGGGAAGCTGCACCCTGTTGGCATCTGGGCACTGGTGCTGTCCCCAGGGATCAGTGCTGGGCTCATGTTTAATGTCTTTACTGATGATCTGGATGAGGGGATTAAACCCACCATTAGCAAACTTGCAGATGACACCAAGCTGGGGGCAGTGTTGATGTGCTGGAGGGTAGGAGGGCTCTGCAGGGGGACCTGGACAGGCTGGAGGGATCTGGGGGGCTCTACAGGGGGACCTGGGCAGGCTGGAGGGCTCTGCAGGGGAACCTGGACAGGCTGGAGGGCTCTGCAGGGGGACCTGGGCAGGCTGGAGGGCTCTGCAGGGGGACCTGGGCAGGCTGGGGGGCTCTACAGGGGGACCTGGACAGGCTGAAGGGCAGGAGGGCTCTGCAGGGGGACCTGGACAGGCTGGAGGGCTCTGCAGGGGGACCTGGGCAGGCTGGAGGGCTCTGCAGGGGGACCTGGACAGGCTGGAGGGCTCTGCAGGGGGACCTGGACAGGCTGGAGGGCTCTGCAGGGGGACCTGGGCAGGCTGGAGGGCTCTGCAGGAGGACCTGGACAGGCTGGAGGGCTCTGCAGGGGGACCTGGGCAGGCTGGAGGGCTCTGCAGGGGGACCTGGACAGGCTGGAGGGCTCTGCAGGGGGACCTGGACAGGCTGAAGGGCAGGAGGGCTCTGCAGGGGGACCTGGACAGGCTGGAGGGCTCTGCAGGGGGACCTGGGCAGGCTAGAGGGGTCTGCAGAGGGACCTGGACAGGCTGGAGGGCAGGAGGGCTCTGCAGTGGGACCTGGACAGGCTGGAGGGCAGGAGGACTGTGCAGTGGGACCTGGACAGGCTGAAGGGCAGGAGGGCTCTGCAGTGGGACCTGGACAGGCTGGAGGGCAGGAGGACTGTGCAGTGGGACCTGGACAGGCTGAAGGGCAGGAGGGCTCTGCAGAGGGACCTGGACAGGCTGGAGGGCTCTGCAGAGGGACCTGGACAGGCTGGAGAGTTGGGCTGATTCCAATGGAATGAGGTTCAAAAAGGCCAAGTGCAGGTCCTGCCCTTTGGCCACAACAACCCCCTGCAGTGCTCCAGGCTGGGCACAGAGTGGCTGGAGAGCAGCCAGGCAGAAAGGGACCTGAGAGTTCTGTGACAGCAGCTGGACATGAGCCAGTGTGTGCAAGAAGGCCAGTGGATCCTGGCCTGGATGAGGAATAGTGTGGCCAGCAGGACCAGGGCAGTGATTCTGCCCCTGGATGGGCACTGGTGAGGCCACACCCTGAGGGCTGTGCCCAGTGCTGAGCCCCGCAGGTCAGGAGGGGTGTGGAGGTGCTGGAGTGTGTCCAGAGAAGGGCAGTGGGGCTGGAGAAGGGACTGGAGCACAAGCCATATGAGGAGAGGCTGAGGGAGCTCCTGGAAAAGAGGAGACTCAGGGGTGACCTCCTCACTCTTCACAATAAAGGAAGTTGTAGCAAGCTGAGGGTTGGCCTCTCCTCCCAGGCAACAGAACAAGAGGGCACAGTCTTGAACTGCACCAGAGGAGGTTTGGGTTGGACATCAGGAAGAGGTTTTATACAGAGAGAGTGACAGGGCATTGGAATGGGCTGGTCAGGGAGGGGTTTGAGCAGAGATGGGATGTGGCACTCGGTGCCTTGGTCTGGGTCACAGGTGGGTGGGATGTGGTGATCTCAGAGGTCTTTTCCAACTGAGCTGATTCTGTGATTGTAAAATGAATTCTCTCCCAGCTAAGAGCAGTAGGACAGTGATCTCTACACCCACACACACGAATGTGGGTCAAGGAAAAAAGCTCAGCCATGACCTGCCTGGTGTGCAGAAACAGTGCCCTGCCTCACCAAGCTGTTAGTGCAGCTAAAACAGGAGCAGATTCCATAGTTCCCCTCCTGAGCTCTGGTGCAGATGCTGCTGGGTGTCTGTATTGGTGCCAGGTCCTTGCTGTTTCCTCCCAGTCCTTGTTCTTTCATGTGTGCCCTTTGTTTTTGACACTGCTGTCTTTCCTCCCCAGCTGACAGGGCTTGTCCTGCGGGCAGCCAAGAGGATGCAGGTCAATGTTCACGTCAGAAAAATACCTGATTTCTTGTAAGTGTTCCCTGCTGCCAGGGGGATGTCTCAGGTGGCCTTTGGTATTCAGAGTGTTTGTCTGCAGGTGCAATGTTGGTTGGAGGGAGCAGGGGTGAGAGAGGGAAATGCAGCTCAGTCTCAGTTGCAGGGGCAGTGTCCTCTCTTCTCACAGATCAAATAGGTCTGGCAGCTGCAGGGCAAAGGCACTACTGAGGAAAGGCAGGTGGACCAGGCAGAGAGAGGTGTCTTGCCTGTGCATTAGTATCAGAGAGAGAAATCTTTGCCCTGCAGCTCTGGCAGTCAGCACAGTCCTGCCAGTGGGAACAGTGTACAATCCCAGGTCATGTGTGAGTAAAAATCCTCCTTTTTCCTTCACTGCCAGTGTGCTTTGCCTGGATTTCTGGGTGTCCCAGAGTGAGGCCACGTCCCCAGACTGCAGCTGTGCAGAAACACTGTCCCCTTCATCCTGGGTCTTCCTGACACCTGGATTTACCTGTCCCTCACACTGTGGCAGCTACTCCTCCTACTCAGGGGTAGGAGTACAGCTTGGCTGTACCAACTGAAAAACAAGCATTTGTCTGCCCAGTCCCCTTGGAAGAGTCAGTGGTGTTCTCAGAACAGCAGCACCTCCTTTCCTTGTGCCCAGGAGCTGCCACAGTAACCACTTGTGCCTGAGCTGGGATTCCACTGTGCCAAATGCTGAGGGATTGTTGCTGCTGTGCTTGGACAATAGTTCCTGTGTCTTACAAACAGGAGTAACCTCCACCACCAGCTAAGCCTCACATTCCTGCTGCCTGGCACAAATCTGTCACTCTGTTAGCAAAGAACTCTGTGTGGATCCCTCTCTTTCTCTCCCCAGAAAAGTCCCAAAAATCCCCCTGCTCCAAATCCAGAATTTATTCTTCGCCTCAGACTGTGGTTGTTCTACCCCAATAAGGACGTGAAAATCAACAATAAAAAGGAGCAGCTCAGAGTTGTTTTAGGGACACTTTCCTCATTCACTGTTCTTTTATAATCTCTCTTCACAACCCCCAAGTTGAAAACTTGCCCAATCATAATTCCTTGTTTTTCTCTTGCACAGTGAAACAGGCAACATCCGGACACTGATTTTCCCAGTGATGTACCTGAACGAGGTAAAGAGCTCTGGGTTGTCTGTGCTTGCAAAAACACCCCCTGGGAACCAGCCAGCAAAGGAAATGCTGCTTTGCTCCTTGTTTCATGCAGTGGTAGGTGGGAAGCTGCTGCTGCTGCTTCTTACCTGACACCCTCCTGCTGCTTGTTGACTGTAGTGTTAAGTTCAGCCCTGCAGAACAGCCTCAGTCAGACCCTCCTTTTCATTCCATGAGGAATTTTCATTTCCATGAGGAAAAGGGGGAAGCTCAGGTGAGGAGGAGGGAACTCACAAGATCACGTCATTGTTTGAGTCTTCTTTTAGGACTATTCCTGTGCTGTGGTTGCATCACTGAGTTACTTGGATTCAGGACTCTGGGGGACTAGTTTTGATGATATTCCAGGCCTGTGGTAGTTCCATTCCTAATCCAAAAGTTAAAAATCCCTATTTTCCTTGGAAATACAGACCCCCTATCCCCTGGAAGAATTCTTAGAAGGGCAGTGTGTCAGCAAAGCAGCAGTGGTGGAGAGCTGTGGGGATGTTGTTTCCCTGCCCTTCCCAAAACTGCTCTTACAGAAAGCACAGAAATAAATCTTTTTTTTTCCCCTCTTCATCTCTCTCTGCTCCAGAGTGTTCTGATTGATGAGGCCTCTGCCAGCAAACTCAGGCATGTCCTGCTGGAAGCCAGTGTTGTAACTGGGATCCCCTTTGTCATCATGGCCCTGGGTGTTGTGTTTGGGATTGTTTTCACTGTGCTGGCCTGCAGGTCCCGGGCTGTACCTGAAGAGGTAAGAACTCTCTTGAACTTCCTTGCTGCCCACCTGCCTGTGTTTCATTTTTGGGGGGTTGGTTTGACCTGTTTGGTGACTTCCTGCACGTGTTTTTATATGTTGTTTTTGTTTAAAATGCCCTTTCCAGGGAGGGGAAGTTTTAATAGACTCAGAATAAAGGCACCAAAGGCAAGGAGTGGAGTTAATCTCAGGAGCCTGGTAAGGCAGGTCGTGTGTCTGTGCCCAACCCCCTGCCAGCAGCAGGAAAAAGTGAAGCAGCCTGTCTAGAGGACCCTGAAGGGTGAGATGCCAAAGCCCCACAGTATCTGAGGGCACATTTAGTTGGCAGCCTGTCAGTGTTCTCAGCAGAATTACTTTGGAATTCATGGCCAGAACAGCTGAATTTCACAGACAGCAGCCTGCAGGAGGCTTTCTCTGCAGAGTTTGGCAATCTGTTGGTGAAAGTTCTGTCCCAACATCACAGGCTGGCATCCAGGTGCCTGTCAGGGTGAAAGCTGCTGCCAAGATCTCACCCTGACTGGCGAGTCAGATGACACAAACCATGGTTAGGGAGTAACCTGGGTACTCTAGGAGGCTGTTTGCTCCTTGTAGTTGCTGTGGGCTTAGTGTGGCCTGGTGTGTTTGGTGTTCCCTGAATGCTGCCTGACAACCTGTGGAGCACCCAGTCACCCCTCTGGATCAGTGGGTGCCATCTAAGTTGGAGATCAGGAAAAAATCCTTTCCAGAGGGAGTGCTCAGGCATTGGAATGGGCTGCCCACAGAGGGGGTGGATTCCCCATCCCTGGAGGGTTTTAACCTGAGCTTGGCCGTGGCACTGAGTGCCATGATCTGGTACAGGGACTGGAGTTGGACCAAGGGATGATCTTGGAGGTTTTTTCCAACCCAATCCCTTCTATGGATGTGGCACTGAGTGAGAATCCACCAGGTCTTGATCCAACCCCACTGTGGATCCACCAGATCTTGATCCAACCCTACTGTGGATCCACCAGATCTTGATCCAACCCTACTGTGGATCCACCAGATCTCGATCCAACCCTACTGTGGATCCACCAGGTCTTGATCCAACCCTACTGTGGATCCACCAGGTCTTGATCCAACCCTACTGTGGATCCACCAGATCTTGATCCAACGCCACTGTGGATCCACCAGATCTTGATCCAGCCCTACTGTGGATCCACCAGATCTTGATCCAACCCTACTGTGGATCCACCAGATCTTGATCCAACCCTACTGTGGATCCACCAGGTCTTGATCCAACCCTACTGTGGATCCACCAGGTCTTGATCCAACCCTACTGTGGATCCACCCGGTCTTGATCCAACCCTACTGTGGATCCACCAGATCTTGATCCAACCCTACTGTGGATCCACCAGATCTTGATCCAACCCTACTGTGGATCCACCAGGTCTTGATCCAACCCTACTGTGGATCCACCAGATCTTGATCCAGCCCTACTGTGGATCCACCAGGTCTTGATCCAACCCTACTGTGGATCCACCAGGTCTTGATCCAACCCCACTGTGGATCCACCAGGTCTTGATCCAACCTCACTGTGATCACCAGCCCAGGGCACTCCGTGCCCTGGGCTGGTGATCACAGTGGGGTTGGATCAAGGGTTGGACTTGCTGATCTCTGTCCCAGCCATTCCCACCCCACCCAGAGGGATAGAAATCAAAGGGACACCTGCATTCCATGGGTTTCTGCTTTGCTTTAGTTGCTTTTCCTGCAAGCAAAGGTAACCCAGCACTTTACAGCTCTCCTTGTGCCCCCTGGGTGCTTCTGGCCCTCCCTGCTCTGTCAGGTGCCCCAGCAGAGCCCTGCCCAGCCTGCCACCTGCTCTCTGGTGCTTTTTTAGGAAATTGTATTTACAAATAGGAGCCAAGAGCTTTCCCTTTCCCTGCCTGGGGTCCATTCAGCTGTGCCACCTTTGACTTGCTGTGCATTTTCTCTTCCAGAGCACTGAGGAGGAGAGGTCCCCACTCATCAGGACCTCTTAGTAGCTGCTCTTTGCCATGTGGGCTTGGAGAATGAACTGTCAGACTGAGCTCCCTCCACCTGCCACTGCCCAGCCCGTTCCCTGCGGAGCCACGGCCTGTTCTGGGAGCAGAGCTGGGGCACCCCCTGCACCCCCAGCCAGGGGCACGAGGCTTCCCCCACCAGCTGCTTTCAAGCCCCATCTCCAAACTGCTCCCAGATCCTGCTTTTCTCACCCCTGCCCTCCTGGCAGCCACAGGGGGCTGGAACTCGGCTGGATTCCCTATGGAAAGACATGGAAACGTCTGCCAAGGGCCCTGTGGGAGCAGAGCAGGCTCCTGGTGGCCCAGGGCAAGGGCAGGAGGGTGTTGGCCGGGCTGGCCTGGGCTGGGGGGGATCCTGGGGGGGCTGGGGGTGAACTGGGGTGGGATGGGGTGGGATGGGATGGGATGGCATGGGATGGGACGGGATGGGATGGGATGGGACGGGATGGGATGGGATGGGACGGGATGGGATGGGATGGGATAGGATGGGATGGGATGGGATGGGATGGGATGGGACGGGATGGGATGGCAGGGGATGGGATGGGATGGGATGGGATGGAATGGGATGGGATGGGATGGGATGGCAGGGGATGGGATGGGATGGGATGGCAGGGGATGGGATGGGATGGGATGGGATGGGACGGGATGGGATAGGATGGGATGGCATGGGATGGGATGGGATGGGATGGGATGGGATAGGATGGGATGGCAGGGGATGGGATGGGATGGGATGGGATGGGATGGAATGGGATGGGATGGGATGGAATGGGATGGGATGGGATGGCAGGGGATGGGATGGGATGGGATGGGATGGAATGGGATGGGATGGGATGGCAGGGGATGGGATGGGATGGCATGGCATGGCATGGCATGGGATGGGATGGGATGGCATGGGATGGGATGGGGTGGAATGGGATGGGATGGCATGGGATGGGACAGCATGGGACGGGACAGAATGGGATGGGACGGCATGGGATAGGATGGAACGGGATGGAATGGCATGGGATGGGATGGCATGGGATGGGATGGGATAGGATGGAACGGGACAGGATGGGACGGGATGAGATGGGATGGGATGTGGATGGTGGGATGGGATGGCATGGCATGGGATAGGATGGAACGGGACAGGATGGGACGGGATGGAATGGCATGGGATGGGATGATGGGATGGCATGGCATGGCATGGCATGGGATGGGATGGCAGCCCCCTGTCCCTGTCACACATGGACACCATCCTGGCAGCATCTCAACACTGTTTTTTTTACTTGTCAAGCAGAAAGTTATTTTAAAAAATCACAAATGTTGTCGGTTTGTTTTTTGGTTGTTTTTTTTCTCCCACGCCCCACAATTAAAAGAATATTCTCGTGTCTTTCCCGTAGATAGTGAAATGTATTTTTAAAAGGTGTTTTTGTCTCCTAAAAGGCGCTTGCACTGGTTAGGTTTGGGTTTTTTCCTGGCGGGGGTGAGGGACGGAATTCCCATCCCGGGGAGTGTCCCAGGCCGGGCTGGCCGGGCCTGGAGCCCGCTGGGATAACGGGACATGTCGCAGGGAGCGGGGCCGGGAAGGGGCCGCGGGCACTGCGGCTGCAGCGGGAGGGGATCCCGGGAATCCGGAGGGATGGGGAGACCCGTAGCTGGGAACGTCTTTATCCCAAAGCAGGACATTCCCTTCCATTCTGGCACATCTGGCAGAGCCGGTTGTGTTCATTCCCCTCCTTTATTCCCTCCCATGGTACAGCCCACGCTCCCCTAGTGGTACAGCCCGCCTGGCGCGCGCCGATTGCGTCACCGCTCCGCGCCGCGGGGCCGCGCGACACCCGGAAGCGCTTCGGCGGCGGCGGCAGCAGCGGCGGCGGCGTCTCGTGCGGCCGGTTTTGTTGGCGGCCGGACCCGCCGCCGGGGGGTGTGTGGGGGGAATTCTGCCCCTCGCGCCGCCACGGCAGCGGCTCCATGGCCTTCAACTTCGGAGCGACGGCAGGAGCCGGAACCGCCAACCCGACCGGTGAGCGCGGGAAGGAAAGGGGGGGGGGGGGGGGGGTGGCAGCGCGCGCGCACGTACCGGCCAATGGGAGCCGCGCCCGCCGGCAGCGCGTGCCCCTCGGCCAATAGGAACCGTGGGCCCCTCAGCGGTCCGCGATGCCCCCCCGCCAATGGGAACCGCGCAAAGCCCGCGCCCCTCGACCAATGGGCACCGCGCAGAGCCCGCGCGCGCCCCTGCTCTCGGCCAATGGGAAGCCGCGCAGAGCCCGCGCGCGCCTCTCGACCAATGGGAACCGCGGGTCCCTCAGCGGTCCGCGAGCGCCCCTCGACCAATAGGAAGCCTCACAGAGCCCGCGCGCGCCCCTCCGACCAATAGGAAGCCTCACAGAGCCCGCGCGCGCCCCCCGGCCAATAGGAAGCCTCACAGAGCCCGCGCGCGCCCCCCCGGCCAATAGGAAGCCTCACAGAGCCCGCGCGCGCCCCCCCGGCCAATAGGGAGCCTCACAGCCCGCGCGCGCCCCTGCTCTCGGCCAATAGGAAGCCTCACAGAGCCAGCGCGCGCCCCCCCCCCCGGCCAATGGGAGCCGCCGCCCCCTCACGGCGCCCTCCGGCCGCGGGGTCGCTGTTTGGGCCAAGGTAGAACGCGGCGTTTGACTCGTGATGGAGGAAAGGCCTTTACCCCACCCCGCCTTGTTTTGCCGCTGCTGGTGATGGTGAAGGGTGAGCCAGAGCCTTTCTTACCCTCAATACAATAAATCCTTGCTGGCTCCTGGTGGCCCGTTGGACAGGTCCCACCTTCACTGCAGCTCACCCCAATTTTGCTGCGTGATTTCCCACTCCGGGTGTTTCACACACGCTCCTTCTGGCCCCATCTGGAAGTGAAAAATAACCTTTTGCTGCCTGTACACCGAGACAGGCCGATATCAGAGGGAATTCTGGGATAACACCCCAGTGCTTCCCACTGTCTGTCCAGCATGATCCTGTTCCTGCTGCATCTGGGGCTCACTGGGATGGGATGCAACAGGTAATTCACCAGTGGGGCTGAGGTGGGCAGATTTTGGGGCAGAACTTGGTGAGTCCACCCTGGAGTAGCTGAGACGTGTGTGGTGTCTCAGTTGCTGGAGTTGTGTTGATGTGCAGAGCTTTTAACTCTCCTGGTGTCCAGTAAATAATGTTTAATACTTTGCTCTTCTTTATAACTCTCTTGTCCGTGGGGGGTGGAAAAATATTTCAGGTTTTCTTTCCTGCCATTTACTCAGAACTAATGTTGCCTTGCTCTTTTTCTGCTTCCCACTCGTCAGGATTTGGTGGGCTTGAAACTGCAAACTCCACTGCCAGTGGGTTTAATTTTGGGGGTTTCGGATTAACTGCTAATCCCACGGTGAATTTTAATATTGGCAATTTCGGTGTTTCCACCACCTCAACTCCACCCTTCAGTTTTGGTAACAGTCTGGCAAGTGCAGGTAGATAATGTGAAAATGCTTGTTCTGTGGTGAATGTTCCTAGCAGGGGTCCAAGAATTGCATCCATAACTGGCAATCTGTGACAGTACTCGTGGTTATATGGGGATAAAAGCTCTGGAAGTGCAGTGGGTGTGAGAGCCATAGGCTTGGAGGGGTTTTGTTTTACCTGTTAAATTCTCAAGGAATGGCCTTGAGGAAAAACAACCCTGTACCAAAAGCCTCTGAAATGGGAACGAACTGGGGTCGCCCACCAGTCTGAATTGGGCCTCAGGTGGTACTGTCAGATCCAGGTGATCCCAAACAACCCCAGAGCTGCTTCCTGACGTGAGATTCTTGGACTGCTGCAGTCATGTTCTCATCTTCCCCCTGTCTCCTCATTGGCTGTCATCAATGCACCACACCCAGCAGTTTCTGGGGAGAAACCACTTGTGTAGGACCAGCACAAAAGCCCAGCCCGGCCCTGACCTGTTCCCCAAACGCTGCTGAGCAGCCCCAAACTGCTCTGCAGAGGGTGCTCTGGGAACAGCCCTGGGGGTGCTGGGTGGGGACTGAGAACACCCCTCAGTGTTGGAATTCCACCTTCAGCCTCTCTCCCATTGCCCACAAACTGGGTGGATTCCCAGTCCTTTTGCTGGTGTGGAATCATCCCGAGGATCCCGTTGCCGCTGCTGGTGTAGGAATGGCCTCCATCCCACAGTGCCATTGCTCCCACCTGCACTCCAGGGGCCTGGTTTGGGCTTTATTTGCTGTGGACACTCTTGGGGGGTATTTCTTTAGCTGAGTTTGAGCTGCTCCAAGATATGGGTGTTGAATTTGGTTTGCACTCTCAGATCCTTTTCAAAGAAAAGATGACTAAAGAGGACAAAACTCCCCAAATTCTGTGTCCTCTGCTGGTGCTCCTGCCAGGGCATCCCATGGATGTTACAAGGAACAACTGCTCAGTCCCACTTGCTTGCCAAATGGAAGTAGAATGTCATTGCATATGAGCCTTTAAGCTTATTGTTTGTGTACAGGACTGTGAGTGGAGCAGATCCAGAGAACCTTGTTTTGTTCTGGCATAGGCATGTGAGTTAGCAGTGGCAGCATCTTCTTGACAAACCCTTTGTAGCAGAGTGTCTTTCTTCTTTTGGACACGTGTGAAAACAGCTAGAAAAGGAGAGGACTTGTCTTGTCCAGGCTGGTCAGCACTCCACAGGCTGCACCTTGGGCCAGCACTGATTCCTTTTTTATCCATCCTGCTGTGCTGGTGGTTGAACCTCCTGATGAGGTTTGATGGGGAGGGCAATAGGGAAGCTGGGCTTAAAATAAAAGGAACTTGTGGAATTTCACCTGGTGTCCTGGGTTGAGCTGGCAAAACACCAACTGTCCAGGACAGGGTGAAAAGGGTTCCTTCCCCCCCAACCAGCCAAGGGAAGAGAGGAGGGAGAGAGGAAAGAAAACCCTCAAAGCAGGTTTATGCTGAAACTAACTACATGTATTTATACAGAGAAGAGAAAACTAAGAGAGAACTACAATATAACACACACTTACACAAGTTATGCACATATAACAAGGAATAACTCCCCACTCCCCAATTAATACAAAGCCCATTACTCTAAATTCATAAGCACTCCAAAAGACACTCAGCAAGAAAGAGAAAGTATAACAACAAAATATCTCTACTTCCCTGAATGCAAACAAAATGCAAGCACAGGCAACAGGAGCAGGGCCCAGCATAGTAGAGGAGCTGCCAGATGTCCTCCTCTTAGTGCAGCCGTGGTGGAACTGACCAAGCCACTCCCACACACTGGATTTTACCCCCTTTGAGATGATGTAGTATGGCTTGGAATACAATATTATTGGCTGGGAGAAGTCAGCTGTTAGCTAGCTCAGTCCAGCTTAAATCAGCTGACAATTTCATGCCTAATTTGAACTTTAAAGCCTAACTTCTTGGCCTACTTGGCTAAACCCATAACACCTGGAATTTTCCCGTGAGCAGTCGGGCTGTGCACACCCTGACCTCAGGCTCTGATTTGTTTCAAGGGGTTAGGAATGTTTAAAAAGCTTACAAAACATCAGGTTGTTTGTTAAACACCCAGCAGTGACACTGACCAGAGGTATTCCTGAGAATGAGTGTAAGAAGTAGCACAGTTAGTCGTGTCTGTCACACGGGTGAAGGAGCAGGACGTCAGTTGGCTGCTGCCACTTGTTTGCTCTCTGTGCCCACCACCCAAGTTCTGGCTTTCTGGCCCGTGTTTCCTGCCCCATTTCCTCGGCCAGCGAGCTCAGTTCCCCAGGCCATTGTACCAACACGCTTGTGCCATGTTCCATCCGTGTGTCCGCACCTGTTCTCCTCACCGCTGGCCGTGCCGCTGCCTGACTGCCCCCTTTGTTTGGCAGGAGCCTTCGGAGGGTTCGGCACAACCACCACCACCACGGCACCGGCGTTCAGCTTCTCTGCCCCCACCAACACGGGCACCGGCGGTGCGTGAGTCTCACCTGATGCCTTTAGACCCACCTGGCTGTGCTCTGGGCTGCACAGGTGCTTCCTCTGCTTTCTCTCAAAAATCCTCTGCTTCTTTCACCAGGGCTCTTTGGTGCCACCCAGAACAAAGGCTTTGGATTCGGTACTGGCTTTGGCACAGGAACTGGAACTGGCCTGGGGAGCGGGTTGGGAACTGGGTTAGGCTTCGGAGGCTTCGGGACCCAGCAGCAGCAGCAGCAGCAGCAGCAGAGCAGTGAGTATGCCCTTCTCTGGATTTGGCCTCCCTTAGCAGTGAAGAGTGTGAGACTGTCACAGGTAGTGGGGCAGAAATGTGTTGTAAGAGGAGGCTGTTACACCCTGACCTCCTGATGGATGGAGTCCCCTCAGAAATGGGGCATTGGAGGTGCTTACATTTGCAGCACTTGCTGTCTCTTAACTAAACTTTACTAGAGCTCAAGCAAGTACCTGAGCTTCTGACAGTGGTTTAGTAGTTACAGAACTGATGTTGCAATCACAGCATCGCTAGAAATGGGAGGAAAACAGTCTTGAGGTCAGTTTAAATGCGAGTTAAATAACGAGCAGCTGCAGGCTCTGAGTCTGCTGAGTTTGTAGCAACCAACCTGCTCTACAGGGTCAGATATTGAAGGTGCCAGATGATGCTCTGGATCAGTACACATGTCTCATTTAGAGAAAAAATAATGTAGATGAAGATTAGGTGTAAAAAAAATTCATTTATTTATTCTGTGCCTTTATTCTGCTTCTCAGAATGAGAAAAGAAGTGGTGCCAATGACAGGCAGGTGGGAGGTGATAGCGAGTCTGTCATGGTTGGTCAAGGAATTGCTTTGTTTTTCCCACCCAACGCAGCGCTGGGAAGCGGCTTGTTCAGCCAGCCTGCCCCGACACCCGCCCAGTCCAACCAGCTCATCAACACAGCCAGCGCCCTCTCGGCTCCCACGCTGCTGGGGGATGAGAGGGATGCCATCCTGGCCAAGTGGAACCAGCTGCAGGCCTTCTGGGGCACGGGCAAGGGCTACTTCAACAACAACATCGCCCCGGTGGAGTTCACACAGGAAAACCCCTTCTGCAGGTTCAAGGTGAGCACTTGGACAGCTGCCCACAGAGGGCTCTGACACCCCGACTCTCTTGCTGAGTTTGGGCACCTCATGGCTGTTAAATCAGATGTTGTTACTGGTAAGAGTGTTCTGAAATGGTATTTTTCCAGTTCTGGTGCATGCTCAGTGAAAGGTTTGAAGATGCTGGAACTGTGGGTAGTGTAGATAAGGGGCTCAGATGTGGATCATGAAAGCAACATTTTCATGGGATAGCACTCAGGTTACTGTGTGTGTGTAACCAGAGCAAGTCTCTGGAAATGCATTTTAGTGTGTATTTGTGAGGTTACAATATGATAGAAACTATTTAAAATGACCCTCACATCTCAAAGAAACTGAACATTTGTAATAAGAACTGCAAAGCCTTTGTTCATTGCTTTGTCTGCATTAAAATAACCCTGTGTGCACCCGGCCTGTGCCAGGTTCCAGATCCACCACCCTCCAGACTTCTGCCCTTGTGCTTTCCATGCTCACTCTGACTCCATTCCCTGTATCAAATCGTTGGCAGTTCCAGATCCTGCTTCTCATGTCGACAGAGAACAGATATGTGGCTCTTCATCCTCTGCAAATCCCTCACCTGCTGCCTGCCTTGCTAAGCCTGTCAGGGGATTTGGGTGAAACCCTCCTTTCCTGAGCTGAGTCTTTGCTGTGCAAACTTTGTGACCCGAATGTAGGTTAATACTTAATTAAGTCTAGTTTTGATTATGCACATCATTAGACTTCTGTAAAATTTCTGCAGCAACCAAGTACCTGCCTAACAAAATACTTGGCTTGTGTTGCATCCCCTTATTCAGTGTAACCTTGGATATTTTGTTGGTAATGCAGCTGAAAGCTCACTTTGTTCTGAGTGTTGTCTGAAACTGCTTTAGAGGTTTCTGGGCTTTGAAAAATTGCCAAGTGTAAGTTGTGTGATGCAAAATCAGTTGTTTGAGAGTTATGTACCAAAAAGAGTAGCTTCAAATGCCACATTCTGGGATTACTCTTGTCCCTATAACTTGAGAGTTTCTAATGCTGTTATGAATTCACATGCCTTAAGTGGAACACTGAGAAGTCTCAGCTATGCCAGCAATGGAAGATGCCCTAATTAAACCAGGGAGAAGTTGGTGGCTTTGTTCCTATCCACAAGCATCACAAGTTAGTTTGGGTATTGCCTCTGGAAGCACCAGGTGTGTGATAAGAACAAAGCATTACCTGGAGGGTTTCACAGCCACTCAGGGAATCCACTTTTACACAATTCCAGATCAGGACAAATGAGAAGCATGCAGCTCTTAACCAAGCAGAGTGTGCTTCTCAGCTATGTGTTCTAAGGGCTGTTGGTTGAAAGAACCACAACTGAGTAAAAAAACCCTCTGTTATATTTGAAAATACTTTGGTGCATAAAGAAACCGTGGAGGATTTTTTTATTTAAAACAGAAATACCAGAAGAGTAGTGTGCTTAAAACCACTTCCTTCCCTGGGTGTCACTGTTGTGCTCTGTGACAGGATGGTGGATTCTGTGAGGCTCACTGTGCTGGGGGCTTACCCTGTGCTGACTAAACCAGGCACATCCCCAGCTCGTTCCTCTCCTCAGCTGAACGTGCACGAGGGGAAAGGTGCAGGTCACCCACCCACATGGCCTCAAAAAGCCCCCACTGTGCACCCTGTGCTATGATACCCTGCTGGGCAAGAGGAGGTGAAAGCTGCCACTCTGCTTCTGCTTGTGATAAAGTCTGCTCCTCTGGTTGCTCTTGCAGTTTGGAAGAAGGGTCAGTTTGCAAAGTTCTTCTGATAGCTGACAGCTCTGCTGAGCTGGCAACTCCCATCACAGCCTTTTCTATAAGATGGGGAATGGCTACTTAGGAACTTTTGGTAAAAATCCAAACTGTTTCTAAAGCTGCTCTGCTGGTAGCCATGTGTGACAATGATTTAAAGGAGGATTGATTTTGTTTCTGCAGCTCTGAATATGTTCTAAGTTAAATTTTGAACCAGTTGCTCTAAAACCAGAGGGGTTTAGCCCCTCCCCTTGGTGCCACACGGAGATAGAATCACAGAATCATAGAATGGATTGGGTTGGAAAAGACCTCCAAAATCATCAAGTCCAACCCTTGGTCCATCTCCAGTCCCTTTACCAGATCATGGCACTCAGTGCCACGGCCAAGCTCAGGTTAAAAACCTCCAGGGATGGGGAATCCACCCTCTCTCTGGGCAGCCCATTCCAATCCCTGAGCACTCTCTCTGCAGAGAATTTTTTTCTGCTCTCCAACTTCAATTTCCCCTGGCAGAGCTTGAGCTCATCGTGCCCCCTTGTCCTATTGCTGAGTGCCTGGGAGAAGAGACCAACCCCCACCTGGCCAGAACTTCCCTTCAGGCAGTTCCAGACAGTGCTGAGGTCACCTCTGAGCCTCCTCTTCTCCAGGCTGAACACCCCCAGCTCCCTCAGCCTCTCCCCACAGCACTTGTGCTCCAGTCCCTTCTCCAGCCTCGTTGCTCTTCTCTGGCCCCGCTCCAGCCCCTCAATCTCTTGCCTCAACTGAGGGGCCCAGAACTGAACACAACACTCAAGGTGTGGCCTCCCCAAGGCAGAGTCCAGGGGAAGGGTCACTGCCCTGGGCCTGCTGGCCACGCTACTTTGGATCCAGGCCAGGATCCCATTGGCCTTCTTGGCCACCTGGGCACACTGGTGGCTCCTGTTGAGCTTCCTGTCCCTCAGTCCCCCCAGGTCCCTCTGCCTGGCTGCTCTCCAGCCACTCTGTGCCCAGCCTGGAGCTGCAGGGGGTTGTTGTGGCCAAAGGGCAGGACCTGCACTTGGCCTTGTTGCTTTTGGTAAGTAACATACCCTCATTTACCATTTGTTCCTTTGCAGGCTGTGGGTTACAGTTTAATGCCCAACAACAAAGATGAGGATGGCCTCGTGGTTTTGGTCTTCAACAGAAAAGAAGCAGATATTCGAAGCCAGCAGCAGCAGCTCGTGGAGTCACTACACAAAATTCTGGGAGCAAACCAGGCCCTCACTGTCAATGTCGAAGGTGTTAAAACGATGCCAGATGATCAGTATGTGAACTTCCCATAGTTCTGCATTTTTTATCCAATATTGCATGTGGGAAAGGGGTAGTGCTTAGGTCTCTTGCTTCCTCTTCTCCTTAAGTTTGGATCTGTTCATCCTGAGTTGGAATTGTATCTCATTCCTTCGTGTTGCTTTTTATTAAGGCATCAAGTCCAGAGGTTTTAGGTTATTCTTAGTGTAGTATTAGTGTCACCATGTCACATGGTTGTTAAACTGGGGAGAGGGGAGAATGCAATGGGATTCACAGCCTCCCTCTCCGTGTGTTCAATGTGCAGTTACTGGTGCCTTACATGTCTGAGCTGTAGGAGGTGCAGAGTCAGCTGGGAGCGGCAGTGTCTGGGTTTGGGTTGGTTTTGCTGTGTTGGTTCTCTTTTCCCACCCTTTGCCCTCTGCCTTGCTCAGGACAGAGGTGATCATCTACGTGGTGGAGCGCTCGCCCAACGGCACCTCCAGGAGAGTCCCCGCCACCACCCTGTACGCCCACTTCGAGCAGGCCAACATCAAGACGTCCCTGCAGCAGCTGGGGGTCAGCCTCGCCATGGCCAGGACAGAGCTGTCCCCAGCACAAGTCAAGCAGCTCCTGCAGAACCCTCCTGCTGGTGCGTGGGCTGGGCCCGCTGGGAAACACCTTTGGAAACCAGGAGAGTGACAGACAGTGCACACACAGCTCTGCTTTAGAGTAGCTAAGTGCTCTTCCTGCCATTTCAGAAGATAGCTTATCTTTATGCCTTTTAGATATGTCTGTGTTTAGGATATGAAAGGCTGTGGAGTCAGGATTACAAAAGGACCTGAGCCTACTCCTGCTGAAAAATCAGACCAAGCTCCCCCTGGGATTATTTTGCCAACTGGTTTGATACTTGGATCACTTCATTACTCACTTCTTAGCATTTGTTTGTTTTACACAATAAGGAACTTGAAAAAGCAGATGACCCAAGGGTGGAATGCAGTGGAAACAGGAGGAATTTCCTCCCTTAAAGTATGGATTATCTGATGGGATCACCTATGGGTTGTTGCTTTCCCCTGCTTTCAAACCAGCAGGAGTGGTTGACTGCCTTTGGGGCTGAGCCCACTGCCAGAGCTCAGGAACAGGAATTTCAAGAACTACCCTCATTTAATGAATCTTTATTTCTGTAAGAGCCATTCAGGTATTCAGCACAGTGCAAAGGGTTTGTGTATGCCATGGCAACTTTATTTGCTCAGGAGCTGTAAGATCAGAAACCCAGTCACATTTGTCCATACTAAAATATTCCTTTGTTTGTTTGCTTTTCTCAGGTGTTGATCCTATTATATGGGAGCAAGCCAAAGTTGATAATCCTGATCCTGACAAGTAAGTCCAATAATCTGAGTACTGCAAAAAAACCTTGAAAAGGGTAGAAAGAGATAATAATTGTATAGTACCCTTCAGGTAACTTGCAAGAAACACATTAGAGAAGAACCTGGCCAAGTGCTGATCTCCTTGGAAACACTGAAGATTAGTGGAAGTGCCTGTCTTAATCCCTTTACCCGTTTAGGTGCTTAGGAGCTGTCAGGATAAAGAGCCTTACATGCATTACACAGAGTTGTGTCCTCCAGTGCATGGACCAGTTACTGTGACTCAGGGTTGGCAACTGTGAGGGTTTTGTCCTCTTTCTTCTTGCAGTTGTAGGTGATGCTCTCCTGTAGCCTCAGTGGTTACAGATACTTTGGGCTGATTTTTTTAAGGCAAAGGAACAGGTTATTAGGAATAATGAGGGCACCAGAGCTTAGTAAAAGAAGATATTTTTATTTATTAGCTTACAAAAGGCCAAGCTTATCTATAACTTTATATTAGATTCTATTCATAAGTGTTAATCCATACCACATCTCCAGTAAAATAATGTGTTACAAGATACATTTGTGTTCCTGTAGGCTGATTCCTGTGCCAATGGTGGGTTTCAAGGAACTGTTGAGAAGATTGAAGGTCCAAGATCAGATGACCAAGCAGCATCAAACTCGATTAGATGTAAGGTTGCCCACCTTTATCATGATTGCTTGCTACTCAGGAAGAATGTGCTATTAAAATTAACCTCTCCCTGTGGCTCCTGTCTGTTGAAAACTGAGTGTAGAACCACGTTCTTTATGCATTTCTTAAATACATCTTTTGCCCAAAAGGGAGCAGCGTGGTTTGGCCTCTGTTTCATGTTCAAGCTTGCTGTGTTGTTAAGAGTCCATCTGAAACCAGCTCAGTGAAGGTGTACTGGGATGGACTCTCATTTAGGCAACCACTTTTCCAGTGCCTTCTGAAAATCCCAGTTGCAGATGAAAATAAACAAAGCAGAAGTGTTGAGGTAGCAGAAAGCTTTCTAAAAGCAGCTGTGGCACTGTTGTGATGCTCCCAGTTTTACATCAGGACTGATGTGTTCTGTTGTCACAAACTCCTCTGACTTCCACCTGGCTCCATCTCCCCTGCAGATCATATCAGAGGACATCAGTGAGCTGCAGAAAAACCAAACCACAACCATGGCAAAAATTGCACAGTACAAAAGGAAGCTGATGGCTCTTTCTCACAGAACATTACAGGTAACAGGGATAGCCTAAATAACTCCTCTGACACAGTCCAGTGCCAGAAACAAACAGGGGGCAGGAGGATCCTTCACATCTTGTGTGTAGCCAGTGCTGAAAAGCACATTCTGACTAAGTGACAGAGAAATCCAATGAGACCCACACTGAAAGAAGGGCAGAGAGACATTTGGGTGGAGGGGCGGGGAAAGAGATAGGCCAAGTCTTCTCTAATGAACTCCAAGGCTTCCTTTGTAGGTGTTAATAAAGCAGGAAATCCAAAGGAAAAGTGGTTATGCCATCCAAGCAGATGAGGAGCAGCTCCGTGTGCAGTTGGATACAATTCAGTGTGAACTCAACGCACCAACACAGTTCAAGGTAGGGAGCTCATACAGCTGGGCTAACTGCTCTGGTTTTTCCTCACTAGAAAAAGAAAACCCTGAGTTTTCCAAACCATACCTATTTGTTGCAGTGCAGCAGCATTACTAAGGTGTAGCATCAGGCACACTGCTGCATGACCAGTGAGCATTTAAGTATTTTTGAGTTCTTGGAAATATTGGAGTCTCTTGCCCTTAGCATGTCTTCCACAACACTTAAAATTGGAATGAGCGGCAATGGTAGATGCTGGAGCTCTGTCAGGTGTGAGTGAGTCATGTTTGATTTGAGCCTGTTTCTCCTTCTCCCAGGGCAGGCTGAACGAGCTCATGTCCCAGATCAGGATGCAGAACCACTTTGGAGCAGTGCGGGCTGAAGAGCGCTACTACATCGATGCAGACCTCTTGAGGGAAATAAAGCAAGTAAGTATGACTGGGCAGAGTCCTGGGATGCTCTTTGGGCTTCTTAGTTTAGGCCAATACACAGTGCCTTGTGCCTGCTATGCCATGTTCTTGGAAGTGTTTGATGGAAAGGTCCTTTTTATTGTTCTTGCTGCCAGTGCACCCATGTTGTACCAAACCACTCTGTGGAGTTAGGCTGTTAGTGCAGAAAACATTGTTATTCCTTCTCCCAAAGAAATAAAGCCAGGCTGGTCTGTGTGCCAAGGTCCCAAGCCATGACACCTTTGGGAAATGTTACTTACAGTCTGTGAAGTCAGGACTCTGCTCACACTGGTTTCTAAACTACCCGCAGCACTTGAAGCAGCAGCAAGAAGGGCTGAGTCACCTCATCAGCATCATCAAGGATGACTTGGAGGACATCAAGCTGATAGAGCATGGGCTGAACGAGAGCATTCCCATCAGAGGGGGAGTCTTCAGCTGACTGGATGCTGCTGGGCTTACACAGAACATGTTAGTCGAGATCATGGCCCACCTTCCAAGGCTAAAACTGTTGAGGTAAAATAAAACACCTGTCTTGTAGGAGCAATGGTATTTTGGCTGTTACCTTTAGAATTAGCAAAGCCTCTTCTAAGCTTTAAACATTGACCTTTGGAAGGTTTATATTTTGTAAAGCTGTACATGCTTTAACAAAAGAAGAAAAACTGAATCTGTTCAGATACACTGTTTTACTATAAAGCTATATGTACTATTGTACATTTTTTCTTTTTTTCTTCTTTTTTGTTTTTTTACAACAGCATTGTCCTGGAAATGCAGTGCTGAGGGGATTGTTTCACTTGTGACTCCCTTTGTGGAAAGCTTGGCCCACTTCCATGTTTTTGTCAAAAAAAATCAAGTAGCATTGTGTAAAGAGTTAAGTTAAATCATTACAGAGGTTTTAGTTGCTGCAACCATGTTGGTCCCTGCAATACCAGTCATCTACTGGGGCAAGGTGCAGGAATGTTTCCAGTTCCTGTCCTTCCTTTGCACTGCACAGATCTGAACATCACCTTTTTATCACTTCACATATGTGAGCTGCACAGAGCTTTGCTGCCCCTCTAAGTAACAGAATGTCTGGACATTGTCTTCTGCCTTTTTTTAATTGCCCAAGGGTAATAAATTCAGTCTGACTTTGTAATAACTGGCGTGTGGTGTTGGCTCTCGGTGACATCAAAGCAGTGATGCTGCTCACAGCTCCAGGTAAGCAAACCTCACTCTGCTCCAGCTCTGCAACCCAGGGGCTGGCACAGCTGATGCCTCAGAGCTGTGGCAGCCTCAGCCCCCAAACCAAAACACACAGGAGGTGTCTGACATCTTGCCTGGCAGGAGGTGCTGCAGGGCAGGTACCTGCTCCAGGCAGTGGGCAAAGAGCTGTTTTGCCTCCCAATAAAAAGTCACTGGTAATAACTGAAACAAAAAACCCTGTTACCTGAAGTAAGATTTTGTACAGCAGAAACCAGAGGAGGCAGAGTAACACTGGCCATTAGCCACCAAAACTAAATAAATCCCATGCATAAAATTTGATCAGTGGAAAAACAAAAATGTAGCCTAAAGAAGCTGCAGTGTGTACAGTGATTTCAGAGAGTGTTTGAGGAAGCCTAGTTCCATTACAGTTGAAAAAAGCTGACATGGAACTCAAAGGATTAGTTTGCTTTTAAAAGCATAGTTCCAGTTAATAAAGCACCTCCACTGTGCAATACAGGCTCTAACATGGGCTCTGTAAAGAACTGGAATGAGTTAGAATTCTCTTTTTCAGGGGCTGGGGGAGCAGTCTAAGTGAGTCTTTTGCCATGGTGCCCCTGCTAGTCTGACTGTACCGCACATTTGAGATAAATACATTGGTTTTTTGCTTAGTAAACTTGTCCAACCCCACCACACTTCACCCCCCTGATTAAGCTGCAGCTGTGCTACACTTTGGAAACATCTTGACTGTGAAGGACGGGCTCCCTAATGGGTATAACTTTATGCACTTACCTGGGCTTTGAAAGCAATTACCTCACTTTCTTAACCAAGTTCCCCTGCTAGAGACAGTGTTGCACATTGGAAAAAAACCCCAACAAAACAACAGACACCTCCAAAGTGTTGCTTCACCTTACATACTGATCCTCAAGCTTCCAGAACACGCTGAGCAACACCAAAGGAACACCAGCAGGAAGCAGGTGTCAGCACTGGAACAGCACTGCTGCTCACAGAGCTCACAAGCTGGGGAAAACAAGAACAGGCCAGCAACAGCAGGCTAGAAAAACCTGTTTATTAAAAGGAAACCCGTGATCAAACAGGTGCTACCTTGTTACAACTTTGTCTACAAGTAATACCTATTCTTCCATTTTACTACCCTTAGATCTGTAAAGTTTCATCACATGCATCAAAAAACCTAAGTTGCATCTTCCCTTTGCACAGGATCTTCTACTTAAAATGCAGCTCCTTTTCCCGATGGTCAGAATTGCAGTGCAGCTCCTGTGTTTTGCCTGTTACCTTCCCCAGAGGGTACCTGCCTCCCCTTGCCCTGCTGGGCAGCCACAGGCACTCTGTGCAGTGGGGTCGGAACGGTCCCGGCTTCTCAGCCACCAAGGCCTTGGGTGTGGCGGCCCCGTGTGGGCTGTCACGACTGGCACTGCCTGACGAGGCGAAAAGCCTCCAGGAACTCGTTGAAGTCGATGTTGCCGTCCTTGTTGAAGTCGATGCTGCGAACCAGGTCGTTGATACCATCGTCTGTGAGCTCGATGTTCATGTGGGAGCTGAACAGCTTCCAGGTCTGCTGGAATTCCTCAAAGGAGATCAGGCCTGTGGAGAGGCATTGCACACACTGCAGCTGTATCTAGTGCAGAAGGCTGACTAAAACACAACTTAAAGCAGCAAAAAGACATAATATAAATTGAGAGAACAAAAGGAAAATACCATTATCTCCTTTCCAAAGTAATTTGGTGGAGATTACTGCTCCAAAGCAGTTTACACTTGAGGTCCCAATTACCCTGCATTACTGTCACTGTTTCTGTCATTTTTTTTTTCTGCTGAACTCCTCCAGAAAAAAGAATTATTAACTGTCTAGCTGGATCACACACACTGCACATTTCCACAAACAGGATGCACATTGAAATGACATTTCAAAAGCTTGGGAGGGAGCAGAAAGACCCAAGCCTTAAACAGTTAAATAAAAACACCTTTGTATGTACTAAGGGGAGCCCCAAAGTAAAAGGGAACACAAGGCAGTGACCAGCACCCCCTGCACACCTGCTTACCTGAATGGTCCTTGTCTATGATCCTGAATATGGTCTCCAGGTTGGATCTGTTCCGATAAATGACCTCCAACAAGCTCGACTGGATGTGCTGAAATACAACATGATGATGCTCATTCTGTCCTTCTGACAGCTCTCTGCTCTGAGTGGTTACCACACACCTTTCTTGCTCAAGAAAGTGCCAGCACTGCCATATCAAACAGGTGTGACAGCTGGACCCTCTGCAGTACAGACCACCAGCAACCTGTCCACTTTTCCAGCCTAACAGTGACTGGGACCACATTTTATAACCATTGCAGAGCTGGGTTTGCTGGCTGTAATTAAGAAACCACAACCCAGAGTGGAATACCATTTTCCCACCCAGAAACCTGCATCCAAAGCCACCTCCTGGCAGTGCTTACCTCTTGGCTGCGCTGCTCCATGGCCAGGTCATCCAGCCAGGATTTGTACTCCAGCATGCCATCCTCTGTGCTGCGCACCAGCTGCGGCCTCAGCATCCTCCAGGGCAGGCCCAGCCGCAGCACCGACTCCACTGCCGTCGCCCAGTTGCTCAGCGTGATCCTTCCTGCAGGGAAAAGGCAGAGACCTGTGGGGCACTGGCAGCTGAAAGCATGTGAAGTGAGGGGTCTCCCAACCAGCCACTCACTCAACTCGGTCACTTCCACCCTGCCCCAGCAGGGGATTAACCCAGAGGTCCCCCAGCCCAGCTGTACCTGTGTTGCCCTCGTCGTAGGCCTTGAACGCGCTGATGAGGGCAGAGGTGTGAGCAAAGAGCTTCTCCCGCAGCGCCCGGAAGGCAGACTCCTCCACTCTGCTGATTCTGGAGCATGCAGAACAGAGACAACCACATTCAGGACTTGCCACCAAGTGCAAGAGAAGCTGCACCTCCCGAGCCCTCTGGCTTGTCCGTGGGTTTCCCAGGCCCTCACACAACTGCTCTGCACATGGCAAGGCACTGCATGCACAGTTCCCTACAGCTGATGCAGTCAGTGAATCCCTACATCAATATATGAAGTAATAAAGCAGAAGGGAACCTCAGCAAAGGTCAAAAGTTAGAAGCTGACTTTGGAAAAAAAAACCAAAAACCAGCAGTCTGTTAAAAAAAAAGCCCCCTGGGATCTTTTCATGCCCCCTCCTTAACCCTCCAGCCTCCCTGGAACTTCCACACAAAGCTTCAACCCTCCTCAAGGACTTATCTAGAAAATTGAGCTGTGGAAGTTCAGCTCCAAACTCAAACTTGCATGCAGCTCCCAAAGTTTTCCTGTTTGGATTTTTGACTTGAATCCAGAGCAATTGGAACACCTTGCCTTTGGGTCATAGTGAGCATATGGGCCGCCTTGTTTGCTTGGTACTGAACAAAGTGGGGGACCAGGTCTGGTCCCAGCTTCACATAAGCTCCTCTGTTGCTGCCAATCTCATAGTAGTTTGAGGCTGAGAATATGGTCAGCACCTAATCCCAAGAAAAGGAGAGGCATTTACAGTCAGTACATACACCCTGTAATATGAATGTACCTGTAAGCAACACGTCTGATCCCATCCAGAGTCCACAGACTATGAACCCACCACGTTTTATGTGGAAAATGGAGAAGGAGGTTGCTCCTGGCCTAGAAGCTTCACATGGGTGAGCTCCACAAGGGCACAGATCTCATGGATCTGGCCGCGTGCTGAGCTTCTGTGATTTCCCTGTGCTCCCCCAGCAAACCCACTGCCAGCAGTCAGAGTGACCCAATGTCATTGAAGGGACACTGAACCTTGTGAGGGCACAGCTTGGCTGCAGCAGCTCAGTAACACCTGTGTTGCCTTCAAGAACAGCTGCACTAAGCAGGGGCCATGGTACAACTGAGTTCACATCTGTGCTGCCACACACACAAGGACATCCTCTGCCTGCACAGCCATGTCCCCAGCAGAGCAGGTGGCTGCAGAGTGCCCTGCCCTAACAGTTGGAAACACCTTGATAACCCCTTGAGGCTGTTCAGTGATGTTGCATATACATAAAGCCCCACTGGAGGAAATGCAGAGCCAGGAGAAGCCATCCCACAGCAACCCTACCCTGAAAGGATGGGAACCCAAGAACCCTTCATGCCATCCCCTCACGGACCTTCCGGCTGTGACAGAACTCGTAGCCCTCTTGCTTGCACTCGTGGGAGCGGATAAGGAACTGCAAGTTGTGCTTCTCAAGGATCTTCTCTGTCACATCAGGCCCAAAGTAGCAGCCACCACCTCGCACCTTGTTTGCTCTGCAGCCCTCCTGAGGCATGGGGTCACTCCAGAGAATGTCTAAAACCTGAAAGGATTGGAAGAGCTGGCTGAATAAATTGTACTCACAGCAGATACCACCTGTCAAGGCTTACTAAGCAAATACAGCTCAGTCCCTGAATCCCTCCCTGTGCTGCTGCCATTACCACAGAGCAGGGGAACAAACATGCTTCCTGCAGTCCAGCTGAACTGCCAGACCTGGGCCACCTCATATGGGCCAGTATTGTTGGCCAGAAGCTACAGGCACACCCAGAGTGCTTGGGGAAAGAAAGGTGTCCATCAATCAGACCTCATACAAACTTAGCCTTTGCTGTCTCTGAGATATCCCAGAGCCTTGCCTGTCCTCCTCCATCCCAACACACAAGTCCCAGGGCAAGAACACCCACCAGACTGTGAGGGCACAAGCAGGCTCAGCATTAAACTCCTTTGTTCTCTAGCCAGGACATTCTGCAGCCTCCAGAAATGCAAGTGCTGACTCAGTAACCAGGGTTTGGATTAAAGTGTAATCTCTTTAACCCTGACCTCAATATATAGCTTTGTGCTGGTGAGGTGTGCAGCACTGGAACACCTCATGTAATGTGGAGTGAGCAACCATGGCTACAGAGCACACAGAAGGGGCTGCTGCAGGAGGCACCCAGGGCCACACAGACTCCTCACCTGCTTCCACTCCTCCTGGCGAGTCCAGCACGGCTCCTCCACATCCTTCAAGGACACCACGCTGGAGTAGGTGAGCTCCTCTGGCTCCGACTCGCTGACTTCCACCAGCCGCCGGCACGTGTCCATCTGCTCCTGCACCGTCTGCCGGAGCCACCTGGAGAACTCCAGCCTGTTGGCTGTGCTGGGAGCCTGGGCTGGCTGGGGCTGCAGAGACAGCCTGGGAGCTGCCTCCTTGCCTGCTGTGTCGGCCTCTGATTTGCTCTCCCCATTTATGTCCTGCATTTCTGCTTTTCTATACGACTCCCTACTTTTCTTCATTCTTAATACTGAAATAAACTGTAAGAAATGAGAGAAGTGGAGCTGGTCACTCTGCTTGGAAACCTAAAGTAAACTGAAAATAAATGGCAGAGGAACTGGACTTCACACCAATCTATGAGATGCATATGAAGGCCTTTTATTACACAAAGCACACACTTTATACAGGGTTAGGACTACAGCTTATTGGCTAAAAGAGTTACACACCACCACACGAGAAACTTCAGTTGGTTAAAACCTGTCTTTGACAAGTCCCATGTTTATATTATTTCATCCTGGCTGTTTTCATGCACCTGCAGAGTCCTGTGTATTCCTACTATGTGAATTCTTGGGGAGTAAACCTCCTCCCTACCAGCCAGCAGCAGCTGAGCTCCTTGCTGCTTCTGGCTGATAGCTGAGTCTCACAGGGCTTTCTGTAGATCTGAATTGCTCACTTTTGATTTCACTGGAACAACAGAAATCCACACCTCCAAGCCCCAATTCCCTTTGCTGCCATCAACTGCTGAGCAACTGGGAGTTACCAGCACCATCCTCTCCCATGTGCCACTCTGTGTTTACAGCAGGGCCTCATATCCATCAGATCTTCCTTCCTGGACTTCATGCTGCTCAGACATGGCACAAAAAGTAGAGCATGTGGATTTAACATACAGTAGGAACTAAGCTGCAGAGCGAAGGGAGAATTGATGACTAATCTAAGTGCCTGTCATGACTTTTGGAGCAGGGAAATGGTATTTCTCAACTACAGAGTGAGGCAGAGACAAGTTAAATGGGTATCTAGAGGAGAAAAAAATGAGATAGGAGCTGTGGAACAATGTCTCATCATCACTGGTTTTATTGTCAGCACCAGCAGTCATTCCAGAAGCTAACAGTGCTTCATCCCTCCCCTCATGCATACAGACTGTCAAACCAAGGAGGTCTGCCCCAAGCCTGTACCTAAACAGTTTGTCTAGGAAGACCACCCATTAGATTTCTCTCATCAACAGCCAAATTGACATGGAGGAATGAGCTCCTCACCCAAATCAGCAACACTGTTCTCTTAGAATGCCTAGGAAATAAAACCTACTTTGTCCCTTTGTATTTTCTCAAGCATGTCCAGGTCAGTGGTGTCGGAGATGCCCCCGTGTATAACAAGGACTTTCTGGTCAATGAGTGTAGCCAGGGGCAGCCAGCAGAAGACATTCTGGAACATCCTCAAGATCTTCTTGCCATGCACCTGAGAGGGCAGGTCAGAAAGGAAAAGGTAAAGCATCGAGACTTCAAAGTCTCACACACAAAGGAGACAAACATACACCTACCTTGTATTTCTGCATCACTTCCTTGGTGAAGCCATAGCTGGAGGAAGAGGAGAAAGGAAGTGAGTGGGATGTCACACAGCGCCCGTGACACCGCGCTCAGCCCCGCACAGAACCCGTACCGTAAGTTGACCATGTGGTCCTCGTGGTTGCCACGGTTGAGGTGAACCTCCTTGGGGTAGATCAGCAGGAAGGTAAAGAGGATGATGAGGATCTCAAGGGACTGCTTGCCTCTGTCTACAAAGTCCCCATTGAACACATAGGACTTGGAAGGGGAAGGAAGGCCATTCTGTAGAAGCGAGGAATGGCAGAGGTTACAAGACAGGCCCCCCCATGATCTCCACATGCCTCACCCCACAGCTGCACAGTGTCACTCCTGCCCCAGGTTCCCTTACACATCATAACTCTCATCTTGATCCTGTAGGGCGCCAGTGCCAGGAGCAGTGCAAGCTGGAAGTCAGGAAAGGTTGGGGTTGCCATCAGCACTTGAAAAGTGCCCACTGGCACTTCCAAAATGGACATGGATATCAGATTTCCAGGTCACCAAGGGAATAGGCTGCTGCTATATGAAGCCTTTCTAAAATCAATTAAATTGGCCTGGAGCATTGCACATGAAGGGCCCAATTTTGCAGAATTCTCAGCATGCCCCATGGGATACCTCTCACAATGCCTGGTCAGCCTCCCTCTCCAGATCCAGGCCCTACCTTATAAAATATGAGGAACAAGTCATCCAGCTGCCCATGCAAGTCTCCTAAGAGGCACAAAGAGACAAGTCACAGTGTGTTCACCTTGGACTTAAAAAGACACCAATAAATAATGTCCTATGAAGTATCTCCTTTATCAATTAATGACCACAGAAATGTTTTGGGAAGTGCAAGGTAAAAGTTGCCTTACACTAAGGAGGAAAAGGATAAGATGTAAGGCTTGAGCTGAACCCCAAAAAGGACTGCAAAAACTCTACACCAGCTGCTGAAGACTTTCAGAAGCTTTGTTTATTTATGTCTTGCAATGACACAATATGGCAAAAGACTCACTACGTGGGAGAAAGCTTTGCATACAAAAACCCAGTCTGAATTCTCATTTAGCAGGATATTGGAAAGAGAGAGGTTTTGCAGAAGTTTTGAGGCCAGTCCTTGACTGGGGCAGTTTCTGTGGTTTATAGTAAAACCACTCCAAGTTTGGGGTGACAGAACAAAGACAACCCAGACAGACACAGTTACCTCTCAGTGCATCACACATTTTGCTTACAGATGGCATTTGTGTTTCATGTGCCATACAGAGCAGGGCATGGAGCTGTCCCTCATTCCCTGCCTTTCCCACCCCTCCCTCCGAGCATCCCGCAGCCTGTGATGTACCGCACACAGTGACCTCCTCGCTGTAGCAGGTGGAGACGTGGCTGATGTTTGGCAGCTGCTTCAGGTGCTTCCTGGTCTCATGCAGAAGGTTTAAGACATAGCGAGCGTGGAGCTGCTACTGGGAGAAAGCCAAGGGATTAAAGCAGGAAATGAGTGGCCTCTGAGCAGCACCACAGCTCTGTCTGCAAAGGTAGCCCAGGTGGCCAAAGCTCCATGGGACAACACCCTGGGCTGATCTATGGGCTTGTATGAGGCAAATGCTGGGGAACAGCAGGCTGGGAGGGACTCACCCAAGGCAGCCCAGCCTTGGCACTGGCAGGGCTGGCAAGAGAACCTAAAAGCCCCAGCAGCAGAAAATCTAGTCCGATATCACAGGTAAGAGGCTGCTCCTGTAGATAGTTCTTAACTTTTCCACATTCAACCAGGCCACGAGTTTCCATCTGTCCTGCAGAAATTTACTTGCTCAAAGCCAGGGTGTAAGCATTTAATATAGTCAGGACACAAGGCATTTGTTTTGCAAGTTTGGTTTGGGGTTTTTTTGAAAGGATGTTTTGGCCTATTTTGCAGTTGGGCACCTTGACTAAAGGTGGCAGCAGAACACTGCAGTTGTGTGGGGCTTGTCTTAGTGCTGCTGAACTGGTGCTGGACTTCATAAAAGCCCTGGCAATTTATATTTTAAATCTGAGTCAAAGTTGTGTGGCACAGAACACCATTTTAATTGGCTCTTGTCTTCCAGGCCATGCTATCCTGTTCTACAAAAAAAAATGTATTGCAGGTTCATGTTGCTACACCCCAATGTAAAGTTTCTGGTTCTGTCACAAGTGCATTTGCAAATAGAAAAATATTCCAGTGGCAGGGGGAAACACCAGATCATTTCTATCCCCCTATCCTTTCTACCCCCAGCCTGCCAGCTCATTGTATTGCCATCAGCTTCACTTGTCAGGAAAGTCCAAACCAAATTATGTCCCACAGCCCTGCACAGCCAAGGGCAGAGCCTGGTTCCTGTTGGGATCCTTACTTGTTTCTGTTTGAAAGCTTCCAGCAAGGCAGTTGCATGGTCGGGGAGGAGCGGGAAAGAGAGATGGGGTCCCGTGTAGGAGTCTGGCACCTCTATGGATTCATAGTCACAGTACTTCTCCAGCTCTGCCTCTTTGTAGCTTTCCCCACTTATGAACATGCGACTGATAAAATCCCCTGGATAGCAGAGCAGTGGGTTTCATGGATTTTTTTTTTCCAAAGAGAAACAAACAAGGAAAAGTTCATTAGTTCACAGTACCATTCCAGTAATTTGCCAAAGAAAAGCTGTTTGGTTAGGCTGCAAGTCAGGCCCCACAGAGCCTGGGTCCTGCTTTGCCACCACTACACAACTTACAGTGGGGGAAAGGCTACAGGGACAAATTTCCATGTGCTGTGTGCCAGGCAAAATGGATCCTTGCTTTAGAAAAGGCCTCTGCAAAGCCCTGGCTCCCAGGGAGCACGAGCCCCACCCACAGCACTGCACCAGCTCTGCACGTGTCACACAGGAACTTACTCTCTTTGCTGCTGCTTGGCGTGAACTGCTCCATGAGGTAACTGAAGAAGTTGTGAAGCTGCAAGAGAGACAGCCCATCATCCATCCTGGAATTGAATTCCACATGATCATCTTTTCTGGAAGTATTATCTCTGCCCTTCTCATGTTGCCTGGTATGTACAATCAATGACTCTGCACCAGTGCAAGTTTGGAGTATCTTGTGATCAAGTCAAACGGGAGCTTTTCTTTCAGCCAAACAGGCAGAACTGCAGCTACAAGCCCTCCCTCTCCCTGCCTGACAGCCATCTAAGAGAATATTAATCCAAGTTGAGCAAAACTAGGCTTGCCTATTGTGTTCAGACTATGGAAAAAACTATGTTAGATGGTCCTGGTTTTATTTCAGGGCTTAGGCAGGCAGGGAATCAAACAGGCTAAAAAGGGGCAGGAAGCCCAGTCTGTGTGGGGTTACCAGCCAGAGCCCAGCGAGCCTGTGGCACAGAACAGCTCCCTGGGTGCTCTCCTGCTCCTTGGCACATACCTGGATCTGGTCCTGCTCACAGGCATACTCGATGGACTGGAAGATCCTCCAGGTGCAGCGCCGGCGCATTTCCAGCCGTGCCACGTAGCGCCGGTACCACTGCTGGATCAGCACGGCAGCCTTGAAAGCTGTGGGCAGAAACACAGCCAGGCTGAGCCTCCCTGCTACTGCTCCTTGCCCAGCCCTGGAATGGGAGAGCAGCCTGCCTGTTCCAGGAAAAGTCTTCCCTCGTTGTGTTCTGATCCTGAAATATTAGGGGTAACAAATCACACCCTTGGCCTCCATGGACTGCCAGAGGTTGGCCTGACCCTGCTTGACCTGAGACTTCTGAGGCAGTTCCAGCCACCAGTGCTGGCTCCTCTGCACCACCATTCACAACAGCTCATTAGGGCCTGAAGATCCAAACCTTCTTCAGTATTAACACACAATTCCCTCCCTTTGCATATCCCATGGTTGTCATGTCCATCCTACAGTCTCTGGGTGCCAAGGCCCCAAGAAACCAGAGATCTGGCTTACACCAAAGAGATGAGAGGAAACAGGACACCAAGTCCCTTTCCACAGCCTCAAAAATATGGGGTTTGTCTGCCTACCTTTGTGCCAAATAAATATCTCAGCTTTTGCAGTTCTGGAAGAACTTAAGAAGGAATCTCTTGTAGCATAAGTGTTAAAATATCATTACCTCACAATAAAGACAAAATTAACACCCACAGTGAAAAGAAAGGAGGCAAAACTTTGGTCACAAAGAATGAGATGACAGGAATTTGCAGGTGCCTGTGAGTTGTTCAGTGCAACACCAGCACCAGGCACTTCCCTCCAAACGATGGCTGTTTTCCCTGATCTTTTCAACATAATCATTCCTCTGCATTTCCCCAATTCTAGTGTTTTGTTAAAAGAGTATTTCAGATAAGGTGTGTGCATATTTAAAGTCAAGTGCATTGGTGCAGTTTCCCATTTCCTTTTTCAGGTTCTGCCACTGAACTTTATGTACCTCTAGGAAGTCTTCCATCCTCCCTGGCAGGCCTTGACCACATTTGGACCAGCTCTGCTACTTGGCATCTCTTTTGATTATGCTGTGTCCCAGTTCCTTTCTGGATCCCTACCCTTGAGCCCTGTGTGTGAAACATTTTCTAACAATGCTCCTCTGTCATCTTGAGCTGGGGGTGGGAGGGATGATTATTCTGTGCACAGGCTGGCCCCAAAATCCAGAGGAAACAACAGAGTTAAGGGTTTATTCCCTTGGCATTATGGTTTGTGAGAACCCTGCCCCATTCACCAAAGCAGACAGAGCAATGCAGAGTGCAGGGGAAAAAACTTGGTTAAGGACAGACATCCCCCACCTCTACTCCAAAGGCTTGCAAGAGACAGATCTTATTAATCCAATTAGCTTGTATTAATTACATAATATAAACCACCCTTCATGTCCTTCAGCAGCAAATAGTGACCTTTCCCTGAAGAAGATATCCCAATGGCTTATGTATTGAGTAATCCTTTTCAATTATGGTTCTGTTTCAGCACTGGGAACTGCAGAGCACAGAGGAGTGTTAGAGCAGGGAACAGACACAGTGAAGACGTGGGCAAGAAGGTAAGACTTGGCAAGTTACTCCAGAATAACTTTGGTTTTCTGTGCCTGAGCCTTCTCTCATGTTGAGCAAGTGGTTACTGCTCTGATGGGCTTGGAAAGAAATCCCCCCTGATGACCCCACACATGCCAATGAAAACCAGATCCTTTGAAACAGTAGAAATAGAGCTTATCAGAGACACATTATCAGTTGTATAAGATATACCCCCATTCATAGCATTTAAGCTGCAGATGGGCAAGGCACTGGTTTTTCACTCTGCTTTTACATAGACTGACTCTGCAATACCTGCAAAGACACTTATTCCAACTTACCAGCTCATCTGGGTGAGTTTCACCTGGCAGGGTTTGCACCAGTTTAGAATAATCAAGAAGGAAGAGAAATATTTAACCACATTTTATGAGGATCCAGGCCACACAGCATGGTAAGGTGCTGAGAGCCTGCCAGAGTGGCAGCACTCTGCCAAAACACAAACATTTCTGTAAGCAGCACAGCTCACACAGCAGCTCACAGGAGGGATTCCCCATCCCATTCTTCACTCAAGGGCAGGGCCAGTTCAGCAGCTCTGCTGGCTGCCCTTTCCAGCAGCAACAGCCTCTGGAGCTGGGACAGGTAAGGCAGGATGGCACATGGCATTGGGGTGTCAAGTCCTGAGCAGCTCCTCATCTGAAGGACTGAGAACCCAAGGTAAATTCAGAGAGGTTTTACTGCTGTGGGAAACTGGTGCTGAGGTGTCAGATGTAATGCAGGGTTTCAAATGAATAACTAGTTTTGTGTTACACTTGCTTATCTGAAAATAACCCTGAACTTGGCAAAGTCCATGGTTATGTGGCACTGTGGGTGACAGACAAGTCTAACTTCAAAGGTGGGGTTTGCCAGCAACAAAAATTTAGTCATAAGGGTATCCCCACTTTCTTAATTTTCTAAACACAATCCCTGTTTTCTTTTAAAAGCACTTGCCAACAGTTCAGCCCATCCTCATGTTCTGCCAATTGACAATTCAAACAGAGAAATCCAAGTTTATTTTTAACTCTTCCTTCTGTGTGAAGTCCCCTTCAAACTCTTTGTTCCACAGCAGACCCACAAAATTGGTGCTATCACAGAAGGTGTCACGGAAATAACTCATTTATTTCAAGAGCCATAAACAGGTTTATATCATTAGCAGAGATAAGAGCATTGTGCTGATATTATGAGAAAAAAAGCACACTTTTTGCTTTTTAGTTTTCCATAGCCACACCACCTCACCTTCTTTAGAGTCAGATTTATTTTGGCTTTGCTAATGCTTCTGCTTCACCAGCCCTGCACCACTGACAGCCTTGGAAAACAGCCCAGAGGACGAGCAGGGTGACATCTGTCTCACCAGCAGCACACACAACACCTGCTGTGTTGTCAGGTGTCAGTTCTAACTGCTGCTTTGTATCTGGTCTTGTTTGGGTTGATTTGAATCTAACCCTGGTCAAAATTGCTGTTATTTTCTCAAGCCTGTTGGTCTTGTGCCTGACAGCTGAGAATTTGTGTCACAGGACACTGCAATACAGCCCCTCACCTCAGTGCTCTCAGGAAAACCAGGTCCCCCACAGCACCAACACATCCACCACACCCTCCCAAAAGCACATGCCCAGCAAACAGGAAAAGATGACTTTTCACAGAATGACTCACCATTTTCAGACTTCTGCAGGGAGTACTTGTAGTTGACATTTACAGAACTACCAGATCCCATGTTCTCCAAGCAATGCTCCAGTGCTGCAGGCTGGCCCAGTGTCACCAAAACCACACAAAAGATGCAGGAAACACCATTCAGTTGGAATCAAAACAGCTGCAACATGGCCCACAGTGCTGAGAATCTACAATTAAATACATGAACCCTTAGGATTGATGTTCAGATGGCCTCTCTTGTGCCCAAGTACATCTGCCACTACCAGGTTTTCCCAGAAGATCCAACATGAGGACTTCTGTCTCACTCTTTCCAATTTGAAGTCAGCTGTATAAAGAGGAACCAGTTCAGCACCTCTCCTACTTGCATCCAAATAGACATTGCATATCTGAGTACTGTGATTGTATAGCATATGTATAGAAAGTTTTCCAGTACTGTTTCAGGAACTGTAAAAGTCATTAAGTTGATTATCAATCAGTATGTGCAGACCTATGTTCAGGCATGTAGTCACCTACAGAGGATAACTCATTATGAGGGTTGAACACACATGGTATTTATTTACTATCTCTGCAGTACCATGGCTAGTGAAGTCTAAAACAATTAGCTGTCATAAGAACATGAGCTGTGTTCAACACTGCTTCCCTTCACCTCATGCATCTGCTGCAGGGTAGGAGCATGTTATGTCATCAATTGCCAACATGCAGGGACAAGACAGCCAGACTTTGGTAACCCCACTGCTGCAGGAAGCTCTGGTTAGAGCAAACAAATCCTATTTCCAGATCAGGTCGAATTCTCAAGAATCTTACTTGGAGGACAACCAGAATGCCACTCACAGACATCTTTCCCCTGCTAACAACCCCAGTCCCAGAGTAGTGCCAAGGCATCCCCAGGCTGTATCACAAAATCATTAGTCTAACCCAGCATGTGGGGAGGAGAAAGCTGAGAGACAGAGAGAAGGAATTAAACACCTGTAAAAATGCTAAGCCTGGTGCTTGCAGGAGACCACGGGTGAAAGGGTTGGGACAGAGTGACTAAAGAGGGGCTTCTCCCCAGCAGAGGGAAGAGTTCTCCTTTCCTCCCTTCCTGCCATCCTTGTGCCTCCTTCAATCCCTTTGCACCCACCCCACGTCGTGCCTCCCAGAATAGCTCAGACCGGCAGCAGGAGCACGTCCGGTGTTGTGTAAGGTGAGCGTGTGCTGCTGGCTCGGGAAGGTGAGCCCTGCTCGGCCACACCCGGCATGGCAACGGCCCAGGGGCAGCCGAGGCTGCAGTTCCGGCCCTTGCCCAGCACGCCGAGTGTTCAGCGGCACCTGCACAGTCAGGGGTGATGCAACACCAAGGCACACAGCAATGCTCTCCACACAACACCAGTGCTCTTGTTCTATTCCAATGTCATCCCATATCCATGTCAAAAATGGCCTGAAATCACTGTTGAATTATACCCAATTTCATCTGGTGCTTTACAGCCTTTGTGCTCAAATAACACAGGTATGTGACAACTTCTCAGGTTATTAACCACTCCAGGGGACAAGTGCACACAAAAACCAGGGCCCCTACCACGTAAGGCTCTGATTTGCAACCACCTGTACCAGCTTCAAAGGAAGCAAGAGGCTGCAGCTTTTGAAAGAGATGAGTACCTTGAGTGATGCCCTTAAAAATGCCAACGAGCTAAGAAGCCCTTTTTGAACTAGAACACTTCTAAGTGACTAGAAAAATGGAGATCAAATCTGAAGCAAACACTTCAGTACACAGTTTGGCTCTGAGGCTGCATTCAGAGGTACTGCCTGTCTGTGTCAATAAAGTGGGACCTTGGAATTAAGGTGACCTTTGCCAAGGCAATAAAATTTTTCCTCATTTCTTTCCTAACCTGCAAACCCAAGACATTTATTTTTCAGGCAGCCCTACTTTAGAGAGATTTTGGCCACCCATCCCAAGAAGTGCTGTGGGAGCAACTCCAGAGGACCAGCACAGGCAACAGCACCTCCCTGTCTATCATATGAACAGCCTTATCAATAGGTCCCTCCTAAGAGGCTACTGAAGCTGTGAACTTACTCAGTTCATTACCCTCAGATTTTTCTGATGGCCACAGCCCAAAGGAGTGCCCAGCAGTGAACCAGAACCCAACAGAATCAAACCTGCTCCAGGGGTGGGAGGAATGACCAAAAAACCCCAGCCAGTCCAAGTGCTCAGCACCTCTGATCCTTCCTCATCCACCCAGCAGTGAGGTGCACCCTTCCCTTCCTGAATTCCCATCCCAAGAAGGGCACAACCTGGACAATTTGATGAAGTCCAACAGCAGCCTCAGCTCCAATACAGGCTGTCCTCAGCAACCAGGTGAGGCAGCACTACCCCTTGCTGCCCATGCTCTTGGCCAGCACTCAGGGTCTCGGGCAGCCTCACACAGGCAGGGCCCTGTTCTCCATATCAGCCAGGCTCCAGATGCTTCCCAAGCCTTGGGTACCACTCCTTGGAAGCTTTCAAACAAGCTGCTGATTTGTTTAATAACACCATCCAATACCACAGCAAACACAGGGAACTCACACAAACCCATTTGGGTCAAGCACCCCAAAACAGGAACAACAAATGCCTAAGGGCAGTTTCCTGCCTTAGCCTTAATACTATTTTAACTTAAAACAAAAGCAAGGCACAGCATTTGAACCAAATCCTACATCCCCCGAGCTCTTGTGCACATTGCAGATCTGTGCAGAATTTGGGGCTCAACCCACAGGCCAGGAGCACCACAGCTAACATGAATCCTACTCCAAGACAGGGCTCCCAGGAAAAGGGACACTGTGTGGATCACACCCAGCAGCAGCCCCACCAACACCCCAGTTTTAGACACTCCAACTGAGGGAACACACGAGCAGAACGCAGAAGGCAACGAGAAGACACAGAGTTTAACAGGGCAAAACTGAAAGATGTGGTGGAGGGAAAGTTCTCCTAAAAGGAAAAGAGCAGTTTAAGAGCTACAGGTTAATTGATAAAATAAGCAAATACTCCTCCCAAGAAAAAGAAATCCAAGCTAGTACCAGGGAAAGTGACAACCCTGCCTTGCCCCTGAGTAAATACCCATGTATGGCCCATGGGTACAAGGACTCAGCACATCTCACAGCTGCAAATGCAGCTTGTTTTAGAATCACAGAATGGATTGGGTTGGAAAAGACCTCCAAGATCATCGAGTCCAACCCTTGGTCCAACTCCAGTCCCTTTACCAGATCATGGCACTCAGTGCCACGGCCAAGCTCAGCTGAAAAACCTCCAGGGACGGTGAATCCATCCCCTCTCTGGGCAGCCCATTCCAATCCCTGAGCACTCTCTCTGCAAAGAATTTTTTTCTCATCTCCAACTTCAATTTCCCCTGGCAGAGCTTGAGCCCATTGTGCCCCCTTGTCCTATTGCTGAGTGCCTGGGAGAAGAGACCAACCCCCACCTGGCCAGAACTTCCCTTCAGGGAGTTCCAGACAGTGCTGAGGTCACCTCTGAGCCTCCTCTTCTCCAGGCTGAACACCCCAGCTCCCTCAGCCTCTCCCCACAGCACTTGTGCTCCAGTCCCTTCTCCAGCCTCGTTGCTCTTCTCTGGACTCACTCCAGCACCTCAATATCCTTTCTGAACTGAGGGGCCACATGCACCCACACACTGTTACTGCCCTGCCAAAACCAGTCAGTTTCAAATACCCAATTCCCAGATGCAGTTTTATATAGCCTGGCAGATAACAAGGGTCTTTCAGCTCAAACTGCGTGTGCTGAGTAGCTACTTCTGAACACAAACCCCTGTCACAAAGAAGTCAAAAGGAAAATGCAACTTACCTTGCCACTTCCTAACTTAGATTTGTTGAGAAAAACAGAAGCTCTCCACTAGGTTTTTGTTCTCTTCAGTCCCAAAGAACTGAAGTATCTTTGAAGGGACTGGCTTGATTAGAGAGGCAGAAACTCCTCAGAACACAAACACTGAGGTGAGGAGCTGCCTTGGGCAGCAGCAGGACAGGCCATGTCTTTGTACACGTGCAGACCAGAATAGGTGTGGACCCTTCCACTTATTTACTGCCCAGTTCTGAGCAGCCTTAAAAATCTTCTCCCATGTGATCCTTAAGAAAGGCTGCAGAGCTGACCTGGATTAGGATTATTGAAGGGATTATGGCTGAGAAACACAGCGTGCTGGCCTCTTCTATCCTGAGAGCAGCTCTTGCACACTTTCCCATCACCTTGTGTTAAGTGCAGACTTCTGGAGAAAAAATAATTACAGGTTTCACCCCTTCCCCACGTTGGCTGAAAAATATTTGAGGCTTTGGAGCTGGGAGATCTGTAGTGCAGAAAGGGAAATAGGGAAAACAAGATGATTCACCTTAGTCCACTTCACAATTCCAGGGCTTGAGAAAACAGAAAAACTAATTTTACTTTCTAGTCTTTAAAAACTGAACACACAAAGCAGATGAAGCCTCAAACTAATTACTAGCAAGCCCCCATTTTTAAAAAAGCACAAAGTATAAAACCATAGAATGCCAGGGTAGAGAAGTACCTTAAGGATCAGCTGGTCCAGCTTTTCTTTGCAGAAGTTCCCACAAAATACCTGAACTGCCAAAATAAACCCATCAGCCCTGCATTTTCCAGTTGAGCCTTATCAAGGATTTTATTTCAACTACTAATCCCATCTCTGCTATTTGTTATCAAATTTCAATTCTTACCAAAAGTAGCTCAGCTACTCACAGGTTGAGCTATCTCGTTAGTAAGATGTGTCAAGTACCACTTCATTAGTATTTATATTTTTAGCTTGTCATTAAACTAAACCCACAAAGTAACATATCCTTTTGATTTGTATTTAAAAAAAAGCATTCCAGGTGGCAGAAAGTTTTTTCCTTGGCAGTGAGTGCATTGGAGTGCTTATTATCAGCCAAAAAGTAAAGCTTTCAAGAAAATAATTTAGAAGCAATAACCTAAATTCCTGGTTTAATCCTCATAAGCCCAAACAGCTGCCAGGACACAAACACAACAGCAGCAGCAGCAACTTGTTTCCTGAATACTCATGGGTAATTTTGATTTCTGCTATCCAGAGCTGTTTGAACACTTGAAGACACAGAGTTACCTTCACAAAACAGGCCCACCTGGGCACACCCCTGCCAGCAGGTGATCAGCCTAATGCTGCAGGTCACCAGGCAACACGAGGCCACACCTGGAAGGATCCTTTTGTTGTAAGTGGCTGTTATTTAAGGAAGACCTGGTGCCATCCACTGTCAGTGCCTGTTCTGTGATACAAACCAGCAGCATTTCACAATCTGATAGTGAGCACTGGTACATCTTCCTCCTCCAGTAACTGTTCTTCCAATTTATCCTTCTGGCATCCAACTGATGTCCAGACTGGGTCAGGGCAAAGCTTGCAGCACATTTATCCAGTCAGGAGGAGAGGATGCAGGTAAGTAGGTTATGGGACTCAGCACAAGGAGATAAAGGGCCCACAGCTCCAGGAGGTGCTCTCAGCAGTTTGCATAACCAGGGCACCAACACTGCACCAGCACAATGTGGAGCTGGAAATAAATGGTGCTCCAGCCACTCCTCCTCACAGCTCAAACTGTCCACTCTGGGCTTGACTCTCCAAATCCTTCAGTATTTCTGGAGTACAAGGGGCCCAAATTCAACACAGACCCAAACAAAAACCCACTGCCCCACACAGCACAAACAAGTTGTGAACTTCCTAGTGCAGGCAATTTTATTGGAACACAGGAAAATATGCACCCTTTCTTTAACTTCACTGCTACCCAACACAAGCTTCTCTCATCTACCCAGGAAAAAAGTGTTATCACAAGTCCTCAAACAGCTCCTGATTTCTGATAAATGAAGTAACTACAGTCTACAGCTCTGCATACTGTTCCATCTGCCCCTGCAGATCTTATCACCAACCCCTCAGAGGTGAGAGCAAAGGATGATGACATGCACATAACCCCACACACCTCCAGAAGTCAAGCTATCAGCTGCACATCTTTATTTCATTATATTCTGGCCTACAGGCCACATAGTACAAAATTTATTTATTAGTTAGCACAGAAGTACATTGCAGTTACACAACTCTTATCCAACCCAGAAAAAGCCATTTTTAACCACCCACATCTGCTGGAACATCATTTCCATTGGAATAAAATTCAAACTCCCACTACAGTTCATTGACAGTATCACCTGCAACACTTCAAGGAGTTAACAAATCACTAGTTCCCAAATAGTTCACATAATTAATAAGCCAAAACCACTGTACTCCTCCCACGAATTAGCTTAAAAGCATATGCTGGTCTTGCAAAGCTTCAGCTTTTCACTCAGTCTGTTGAACTGGAAAAAGAGATAAAAAATTAGAGCACAGTCTGTGTAAAGTTACCAAAACCCAAACTCTGCACAACGTCTAAAAGGAATTACTTGCTAACATCAGGTCTGAAGAAAACTGCTACAATTATGATACTAATAGTTGAAAGAAACCTTTAAACCAGAATGCAGCTTCTTGTGCTCCTGCCAAGGCCATGCAACAGTTTTAGATACTGTGTTAGGATAATTTCTATGCTTTTTCCAAGTACATGGAAACAGCCACAGGAGGCACCTTGTGAGCTGAAGGACTTGGACACTTTCTGCCAGGGCAAACCCCTCAGTGGGTGCTGCTCACACTGTCACTGCTGAGCAGCTGTTGCCATTGAAGCTCCATTTTTTGGTGCTAATGCACCAGCCCCTCCTCTGGGATTCCTGGCAGCCACCTGGAGACAAGGGAGTGCTGGAGTAAAACCAGACGAAACATTGCCAGGAAGAACCTCTCCCTGAAGTCTCAACACCCACCCCCTCCTCTCACATCAAGCACTGCCCCTAAAATAACCTCCAAGAGTTTCACTGAGCAAGTCAGTGCTCACTGACCTTGAGAACAACAGGGGAAGGTGTTGACCTAAGGGCAATAAGCAACCCAAGGACATGATCAGGGCCTCAAAGTCACTGGAGTGCCACTGCAGCACTTTGTCCCTCAGTGACTCTGCTGCCAAAATGGCCACTTTAAGTGCAGGTCCACCATGGTACTCACACATCTGCTCCTCCTCACGCCTCTGTCCTGATCCACGTCTGGTACCGGTCTGGCAGTGCCGCGCTCATCACTGTGGTGTACACCGTGTTACTGGCAGGGGGACAGCAACAGGGACAGCCCTAAGGCTGGGGCACTCATGCAGGGAGCTGGCAAAGCAGCTTCAGTGCAAACCAGTGCTCTGCTTAGGGTTAGAAAAAGTGACAAACGCTGATCCAACTGAGGCCTTCTGGCACAAGTGTCCAGTATTGTCTCCCCATGTATTTCCACATCATGTCATCTCTGTGTTAAATAACTGGTACAGTTCACCTCAGCTGTGACAGATACAAACTTCCTCCTTTCCCAATTGCCTCACATTTACAGAGGAGAGGAGGTCTTGGTATTAACCAAGCTCCAGTGAGAATGAGCCATCCAGAGAACATGCTGATCTCCTCATAAAATGTAACAGGATGAGCTGCAAAGGTGCAATTTCTGGAACAATATGGAACAGGATAACAAAATAAATCTCTTCAAAACACAGTTAAGTGGTACCCAAAAGTCTGTCCCATCTACTTTTTTCCCATTTTACACATCAAGCAGACTTACATCAGAACATGCAGAAAGAGCCACTGTCAGTGTTAACACCAACCCAAAGTTGTACAAGTGGACAAAACTCCGAGGGAAGTCCAGCTGCTCCTTCAAAGGAGTCATTTGTTTCACTGCTCCAGAGGAACTTCCCACTGCCAGAGTGAGCCCAGCCACGTGTGGCTCTGGGGATGGAGGGGCAGAGCCACGACAGAGGGTGTTGTGGAAGGGAAAACAGTGGCACAAGCACAAGCCAAAATCTAAGCTAGGGAGCCACAAGACACTCAGACACACAGGGAGACCCTCAGGAAGTTTTGAAGTGACCTGAGGCATGGCAGGAGGCACAAATCATCTCAATCTAATACTTGTTTAAGACTGGCTTCACTGACAACACCTGTACAGAAAGTTTGAAGAGTTGTCATTTCGATAGATAAAAAGGGAATTAAAAGGCTATTTAGAAACAGCAGTAGGATGAAGTCATAAAAGCAATAATGTTAAAGCTGGAAAACATCTTGACTTAACATCAGGCTATTTTACAGAATTCTTTTCAAAAGCCCTCTGAAATACATACTGCAATTCCAAAGCTAAGTGGTAGATACCACTTATGTCTCACACTGTCTGCCTGATGCAACAAATTTGCTTGAAATAAGGAACTGCCAACATGGTGGGATTCACCTCTTGCACTTTCCACCTGGACTGGCAGACTTACAAAATGCCTCTGCACAGGAATTCAGAAGCATTTAACAAACTTTGTCTGCACCTTTCCAGAGATGGCTGTGCAGTACACCCTGTGCCCCACAAAAAAGCAGCTTTTAGATCCCTGACAAGGTACTTCACAAAACCTGAAGTGAAAGTCAAAATGGAGAAGAAATACCTTAAAGAGCGTATCAAAATTGATGTGCTGCTGTCCAGTAGCATTGAGAGCTTTGATGGCTGCAGTTCTGCAGGAAAACAACACAGTATCATGAACACACCTTCCTGTTCAAAGGCCACACAGCACCAACACAAACCTCAGTAAGGGCCCTGAGATGGAAATGCTGCTTTGGCTTACAATGACTGAGCTGTGCAACTGGATCTGGTCTCACATCGTTGAAGCTTCTCTGTTACCACTCCCTTGAGCACAGACCAGCAGGGAACCTGCCAATCCTTTTCTGCACACCTCACAGCCTGTGTGAGCCCCTCCTAACGCCATCACATAGGTGTGAATCCACATGGCTTACCTTTTACTGAACTTGGCTCTCTGAGGAAGTTTTTGGCCCATGGCAGTTCCTCACTGATGCCAAGCCATGGCTCACAGACATGGCCCTGCCATCTGTGCTTGCTGCTTTTCACCTGAACTGTTCTCTTCAGGGTGGCATTACAGCAAAGAAGTGAGCTGCCTGCTCACAGAGCTAACTAACACCCACCCAGAGAAGGAGACACCCAGATCTGAAAGCTCTTTCAGAATCCAAGTGTCCTCTCCCCACAGCTCCCAGTTCAGGGAGCTCTGCCACCAGTTTACCTGCGGTCATCAAAAGGAGGAGGGGTGGTCCAATGGTCATAGTTTGTCTCCACACGAAACCACCTGCAACAAAACAGCAGAAGGGGGATCAGAAGGTGATTCTTTATGACCCACCATCAGTATTTGTGTTGTCAGAAGGAAAAACCTCCCTCCAAAGCCATTTTTCCCTGTGTCTCTTGCAAGCCCAAGGGCCCCTGTATTAAGATATATACAATAGCCTTTACCATCAGCTACAGAACCCAAAAGAGGCAAGTGACCCCTGAACTGCTGCTGGCTTCAGGGACAGAACCACCACTGACTACAGCAACAGATCTTCAGAAAGATGGCTGGGAAAGCGATGGGTCTGTATCCGATGGAGCTGCAGCATTCCAGCTGGAGCACATGGAGCCAGCAGCTCATCTGGCTGTGGCCCAGCTCACACTTCCTGCCAGCTGGATTAGTGCCCTTGACCCCCCCAGGGCAGTTCTGTACCATTGCCTCCCTATATTATGCTAAAAAATAGATAGGAATGGTTATTTTTGAGCCTATAGCCTTCTACCCATCATGTCACAACTGGTTTCCAGTTGTTGAATTTACTGGTGCAATGCTTGGCAGAGAGATGGCAAAAGCCCTCAAGTCTTGCCTCCTTTGGAATCTGGCTGACAACTTAAATACTTTTTCCAAGCTTTTCCCTTTGGACTGGCCCACCCTGACAAGGTGGTGCAATTCCCTCTCCAGGAGAAGGGCCTGGGGCTCCTCTCAGAGGGTCTCAAGCTTTCCCTGTGTAAGCACTACCAAGAGGTGCCTGGATCTCCCAAGCAAGTTGTCACTGGTCCAACCTATCACTGAGGAAGGAACACAAGAACAGAACAAGGCAGTTTTTCCCCACTTACGCTCCACCTAAAGGATCCAGAGGCCAGAGATCTGCTGGCCCTCTCCTGTTCCTCGTTATGACCATGCCTTCTTTGGGTGACACACCTCCTACAATATAGTAAACTTCAGCAATGATGGGAATGCCAGCCAGTCTGAGCACAGCTGACTGGAAGTCCTCTGCTCTGCTCAGGGTCTGATGCAAAAAGGAGATGACAGTCAGGGCAGGCACAGGAGCATCTTCAAAACCAACATGTCCAGCCTGTCTGAAAATGGTCACTGACTCTAAAGTGCTACTTGAAAAATATATTAATATAGTAACATATAGAATACAGTATAAAGTAATCCTTGGGACAGCTATTCACCATCTAAGAGTGCAACTGTCTTAACTAGTCATAACAGATCTCAACTGGAAGAAATAGTCCCTAGGAAGTCTTGGCACAGCTTTGCCAGGACTTCTGGCATTGATTAGACATCACCTCCTGCCCAAATGAGAACAGAAATTGCCTGTCAGCTCAGTGGCAACACAACTTCTCTGATGAAATCCATTTAGTTATGAAACTAGTAAGTTTTCTGTGCAACTGAAAGTTGGAAGATGTAACTCTACCACAAGTTTAAGTAGAAATGACATAACTGAAGCATGAGAAAGTAACCCAGTGCACTTACATCCCGGACCAGCCAGCTGACGGGGTAATTCCGATTGAGGAAAGCAGCTATGGCATTTTCCCACCATCTACCACCCTCTGGGGAGAAAAAAGGAATTACTACACATGTCCAGTGAAACGGGACAGCTGCCCATCAGCACAAGGTGTTAATTTTTTAAGGGAGAAAAGACAACAAGGGGCACAACATAAATAGACCACCTAATGCCCACCAACATTCAGCCACAGCAGCTGGATTAACAGCCCTGCTTCCCAGAAAGCATCTCAGACCTGCCATGAAAGGACTGAATAATCACCTCATTATTCATGTCACTGAACTAGTGAAACAGAAATAATTCCACAGGAATCATGAAGCAGCTAAAAAAGAGTAGTGATAGTATTTGTGTTATTGAGAACATTAGGAGAAGTCAGAAAACCAGAAGGATTAGTCTGTTCATCTTCATACACCAAAACCACAGGAAAGCCACCAGAATCAGTCATGCTGTCATTTGATTCATCTTCACCCTAATTTAGTAAAGTCCCTTCTCACCCACAGTTCACATGCTCATTTCCCAAAACTTGTAGTTCAGTTGGAGCAAGCCCAAACCAGACCCTTTAGTTCAGATAAATCAGCAAGTGGCAGCAACCAATTTAGAGCAGCACAGCAGGTGTGGAGTGACCAGACACAGGTCTTTAGTTCACAAGATGTCCTAAATCTGGCCTTGTCAGAGGCTTGATATACTTCAGACTATTTCTAAGCTGAACTAAAAGCAGTTTGCATCTTGAAGTATCAGTCCAGGACACCCCAGTACTGGAAGGATTAAATAAGTACTTGTATCAGAAGCACTATGTGTGTCAACTGTGGAAGGAATTCAGTGACTCCAACGAGGCTGCATGAGCAAAGGAAACAGGAACCCAGAGGTCCATTTGCTCCATACCAGAACCCCTCCTCAGAGATAATGCACACGTATAACATGCAGTGAATATTGTTTGCATATCACCTAAGAATTTCAAGAATGGATTGTCCAGTTAAGAGATTAAAAAGCCACAGTATTTACCACCATCACAAGGGAAAAATAAATATTTTCCACTTTGCCTCTGAGACTACATTGTTGCCAATTTTAACAGTCAGCCAATGAAGAACAAAATGTCACCTTGAAACAACAACTTAAGACAGGAATGGGATGGAAGAGACAATCCCAAGCTTTCGGTCGGACATAACTGTTGATATTAGTGAAGCTGAAGTACTAATGGAAGAGACAGTGACCTTTATTTTGCCTTCCCCGCTGCTACAAGTTTAGTTCTTAGCAGTGACATGTCTGAACTTCCCTCTACTACTGATCCTGCAGTGCCTCTGCATTCCCTCAAGCCTTGCTGCCTTTCCCCTACATCCGTCTGACACTTCTCCTCCCAGCTGCCTTATGAGGACAGACAACAACGGAACACAGAAGGCTCACAGGACCAGGAAAGCAGCTGATTCTTTCCTGTCCAAACTGCATCTTGCTCTGTCAGCCCCTGCTCTGCCACCTCCAGCTGTGACCCTTGAGCAGCCCACAGTTAGTCCCCCCCAGCTCTGCCTGAGGCTTCTCCTGTCCTTTGGCACTTGCAGCTCAGATGACACTGAGCTGACAAACAAACGCCTCCTCCCACACAGCAGCCGAAAACTGGCAGCCTGTGCCTGAGGGCAATGCAAGTCATTCACATTCAGATCCCTCCTGGCAACCTCAGCCTCACTCTTCCCTCTGGGGCAGAAGGGCCAGGGCAGGCAACAACCAGCACCAACAGTGCACAGAATGTCGGTGTGCAAGGCATTGCATTTACCTCGTTCATCCCCGGAGACGGTGAATTTGTGTGGACTTTGCCCAGTCCATAAACCCACATAGCCCAGAAATGTGGTGCCTTGGTATGCCACCTGGAAGCAGGAAACAGGAGCATTTCAGCATTCCAGAACACTGCCTAACATACTGGGGACATCTGGGAGCAGTCCCTGTTCTTTCTGTGACTTCTGTACCTAAGTTACTATAACATGCTGTGCCTTAAGTTACAGTAAAACTTGCTAAGTGGATTATAAAAAGACTAAGGCCCAAATTTACTGTATTTTACACCAGCTGCTACAAGAGTTTTGTCCAGATTAGCAAAGCTGCCAAGCAGGAAAACAGCAAGACTCCCATCTGCAAAACAGACTAGTGAACATTAACAAATTTACACAGAGACAGTACTAGCAACTAGTTCATTTTTTGAAATCTTGACCCAACCCCACACACATTAGTCACAAAAACTAGAAAGGTGTAAAAAGTAAACCTTGGAACTGGTCCCTGCTATAACTGATCTCGTTTTTTGTAGTACTTTTCTGACTACCTTAACATTATTTTTAAGGACATGTTGAAAGAAAACAGTGACCTTGAGATACTTTATTATGCTGTTCCATTTTTTCCAATCCATCACCATAAAATGGATGTCCAGACAGCAAAGAAAACCAGCATTGATCCCTCCCTCCTGGAGAGTGACTGTGCTGCTTGAACAATCCAGTCTTCTCGGGAAGGAACTACATTCCTACAGTAAATGCCCCCTCTTGGGATAAGAGCCACATTACCACATGAAATCTCCCATCTCAGCAGCTCTGGGACTGCCCCCTGTTGCAGAAGACCACACCAATCCCAGACCATACCTGGCCACCCTTGATGAACTGCACATCAATTGTTATCTTGCTCAGTATATCAACAAAATCATAATCCAGGTTCCGACCGTGGTAAATGTTCCCTTTGTCATCCTGAGCAACAATGCTGGTGCAGAACCTGCAAACACACCAGGACAAAGAGTCACTGAAGGGACAATTAGCATGGTGCTTACAGTGCTGTAATTGAAACAGCTCAACCTCTCAGGAGGAACTGAGTTCTGCCAAGTGTTTTATTAACGTCTCCATATAAACAGGAGTCTGCTCACAAAGTCCAATGGCACACTACAGTCCACACGAGGTCAGAAATCACAGAGCAGCCCTTCCACCCAGGATAAGTGCCATTATTTCACTTCTTTCCTAAACCACCACAAAAAGGTGGCATCTAAACTTCCCCAAGGTGTCCCACTTTCTGCACTTAAGTTGGGTAGATCATTTCATTTCAGTTTGGACACTTGATATTTGTAGTCACAACTAGTGAAGTCCAAACTGAGTTTCTCCAGTGAAACTGAAAGTGGTGCAAAGAATTATTCAAGTATCAGCCATTTCAGTGACAGACTAACCTCAAGAGCAGGAAGTGTGCTCAAACTCCTTGTGTAACAGGTTCAGTTTCATAGAAACAGGCTTTTTTGGGGACTATATCCCATTACCAAGGAATTAAAAACTTATTTCCTGTAGAATTATAAGTTTCTTCTCAGTGTCACAAAACATAAAGGTAAAAAACTCATCACTCAATTGGGTTGTTTCTGAGTCAAAGTGGTTTTTTTGAGAGTCCAAGCTCAGAAAGTTGCTCAGATCTTACCAGGGCCAACTGTGATCAGCATCCTCTGTGAAACACTGACAGAGCCAGCATTTAAATGAGCATCATGTCTAATATTACTGTGTACTAAAAAAAGCATCAAAGAAATGTGTGATACTTTTCTTCACGTGTCAATGTCACACAAAGAAAACAACCAAAATGCAAACAAGTTGCTATACAGCCTAAATTTCCATACAACCTGTAGGGAGAAGTACTTTTAGCACCCTCAAAGCCAAACCCCAGTGTTCATTACTCCTCTGTACAGGCTTCTAGGGCAAAAGAACAGAACAAACCCATTTTTTCTGCCGAGGTTTGGATTGCTGTCATAAATATTTTAGCCATTTTCCATTATGCAAATCATACAGTGACATTATGCAGTCATTGTGAACACTCATCCAAAGTGTGGTTTGGTCACAATTTGCATCTCAGACCAACAGTTAAAATAAGGAGATGGCAACTAATTGTTCCAGCTGCCTTTTAGGTGATCATACATGACAAAAGACATGACCTTTAAAGATAAACGATCCCCAACTACTTTGAACAGGGGACCTACCTTACTATCAGAAATTCTTTTTTGTTTTTATACACTTTGCACAGGTGTATGTACACAAGAACATGACAGCCAAATGTTACTTTCAGTAAGCAATAGAAACCTTTCTCCTTCCATTCAGGATCCAAAACGCCTACTGAGAATCAAACTTGCCAGCTGGAGATACGACACGGTGCAGGAACGAACAGCACAAGTGACCTGCCTTGCTGTGCCTCCTCCAGTTCCGCCCCTCCCGCACCCCAGAGTAAGTCCCGCACACTCACGCCGTGGACTCGTAGGCGAAGTTGAGCAGGATTCCATCTCCCAGACTGATGCCCAGCTCTTGGCACAGCCCCGCGATCTCGTCCGCGAAGGGCTGCGGCATGAACTGCTGCAGCTCGGCCGCGATGGGCCGGATCACCTGGTGCACCCATTTGGGGACCCTCTCCCTGCAAGACATGCACGGGGTCAGCCTTGCAGCGAGCCCTGCACTCCCACCCCGCGCTGCCCAGCGCCCACCCATGACCGTGCCCGCTCCCACCCCGCGCTGCCCAGCGCTCACACACCCATGACCGTGCCCGCTCCCACCCCGCGCTGCCCAGCGCTCACACACCCATGACCGTGCCCGCTCCCACCCCGCGCTGCCCAGCGCTCACACACCCATGACCGTGCCCGCTCCCACCCCGCGCTGCCCAGCGCCCACCCATGACCGTGCCCGCTCCCACCCCGCATTGCCCAGCGCCCGCCCACCCATGACCGTGCCCACTCCCACCCCGCGCTGCCCAGCGCCCACCCATGACCGTGCCCGCTCCCACCCCGCACTGCCCAGCGCCCACCCATGACCGTGCCCGCTCCCACCCCGCTCTCCCCAGCTCTCCCTCATGCCCGTGCCCGCTCCCACCCCGCTCTCACCCACCCGATGACCGTGGCCACAGCTGCGCGCAGGAAGGAGGGGTCGAAGCGGCGCAGCACGGGCAGCCAGCGCTGCTCGGCGGGGCTGTCCAGGCTCACATTGCAGCGCAGCGGGGCCAGCGCCGCCGCCACTGCCGCCCCGCACAGCAGCGCCAGCAGCGCGCACGGCCCGCAGCCCATCGCTGCCTGCCCTGCCTCGCCCTGCCCTCCCCGCAGCCCCCGCCCCGGGGCGGCCCCGCAGCGCCAGCCCCGCACGCCGCTGGCGGGGACACAATGCGATAGGCTGCCTGCGAACACGTGCGTGGCACTGCGGCTATAAAGGCAGCGCAGCGCTGTGCTGGTCACTCGGAGGGCAGAGGGAACGGCCACACGCTGGGCAGTCACTGGGCAGGGCTCCCAATATCCCAACCAGGCTGTAAAGGAGAGGGCAAAGGAAAGGGGAGATGGGCAGGGCTCCCAACATCCAGCCAGGCTGTAAACGAGAGGGGAAAGGGGAGATGGGCATGGCTCTCAATATCCCAACCAGGCTGTAAAGGAGAGGGCAAAGGAAAGGGGAGATGGGCAGGGCTCCCAATATCCCAACCAGGCTGTAAAGGAGAGGGCAAAGGAAAGGGGAGATGGGCAGGGCTCCCAATATCCCAACCAGGCTGTAAAGGAGAGGGCAAAGGAAAGGGGAGATGGGCAGGGCTCCCAATATCCCAACCAGGCTGTAAACGAGAGGGGAAAGGGGAGATGGGCAGGGCTCCCAATATCTCAGCCAGGCTGTAAACGAGAGGGGAAAGGAAAAAGGATACTCAATACTTAAAGCAAAGCTCTCAGTGCAAAAAGAATCTCTCTCTTCCAGCCTTAATCCTTAGTTTTTGGACACATGCACATAAAAGGCAAGTGCTCAGTTGGGCAGCAGAAACACCCTCCACACACACATTCTCACCCCCCAAAGTGCATTTTATCCAAACCAACACTGTAGGTCCCCACTCCTCCCCTTACCTTGTCTCTTCAGGCCTTGCCCAACACTACTACAGACCCTCTGCATCCCCTCAGCTCTCCAGCTCCAAATCCTGGACCTGCCCAGCTCACTCACTGCCATCCTTGCCAAGTACCCATTTCTGCCATTCCCTCAGCAGGAACAAACAACTGGAGCACAACATTGCAAGCTGCTTGCAAGAGACTTGCACTTGGTTCTCTCCCAGCTCCTGAAACCACATAAGCCTTTTGGCTCTAGCCAGATTGTGACAAAAGTAACAACACACAATCAATATAAGTAGGAATTAAATTAACTACAAATATATATTCAACATGAAAAATAGCTGAGTGAATTCCCACATCAAAGATTAACCCAGCTTGCAAAAAAGAAAGGAAAAAAGCACCCCACCAAACACTTTTCCATTATATTGTGCATGTGGCACCTACTCCTGCCTCATAAGCAAATCCATTTCAAACACATTTTGACAAGGAATGTACAAATAAATCCCTCAAGTCACTTATAATTTATCAACTCCATTAAAACAGGTGGCTGGGGAAGGCCCAAACCCCATTAACGGTCCCAGCAGAGGTCAAGGGTGAAGTGCAAATTAAACCTTAGACAAAGAACCCAGAGATCCACATTCCCACACACGTGTGCCAAGAGACACCAGCCAGTCCCACCAACACAGGAAAACATCCCTTTTTTCTCCAGCATATGGTGCTACCCTTGTATTTAAATATCAACATGAAAACCATCTCCCACATACTAATTTTTTTCTTCTTTTCCTCAAAGTGCAATGGAACTGTTCTTCCCCCAGGTCTTGGTTTGAGCTTACCTGCATTACACAAGAACCTGGTCATATGAAACAGGTCCAAGACAGCTGCTTAAACAGCTTACTGAAGTCTGTACAGTCACATCCCAGACAGGCACAGGCACTACTTCCACATTTGACAGACTGACCAGAATATTCCTGCTCATTACTTATTCATTAATTGCCTCAAGTCAAATATTTTAAACAGGAACATGGTGTATTTTAATACTTACACATACAAACCCCACCCTAAGTACATTACATTAAATAAAAAGATAATTGCCTTCTTCCCTAGAATACTTTAAAAACCAATTAAACCCCTCCAAGATTAAGGCCTCTGTCTGTGCTACAGATGCAGCATCCATCAGCTTGCAAGAGTTCCATTTGCAACCCTGAACTGATCAGAGAAATCCATAAGGCATCAGTCTCTTTCCCCTCAGGGTGATGTGGATGGAAACAAGCATTTCCAGAGCTATTTCTTCAAGGTGGATTAAGTTCCATTCAGCACTTATTTCAGCAGCTTTTTCCTCTTTTTCAGAAGTGCATCTCGAAGAGCCAACTGAACATGAGACAAGAGGGGAATAATCAGGTAAGGAGAATAACAACTGAGAGAACACCACAATCACATTAACAACCTTTTTCATATCTTTAAACCTCTGAGAAAAACACTAAGGGATCAGAAGCTCCATCTGGGAGCAGCAGTGGCAAATGTTATCAAATACAATGGCACAAACTTGTTAATTAACTAAGCTCCACAGTACAATTAAAGACTTGAGCAGGACCAAATCCTATACAATGAAAGATGAGAATAACACAGTTCTTCCACTGACTCACTTTAATCAGAGGAGATCAAGACAAAGTTTCAGTCCAATAAGAGGTAAGTCAAAATGTTACTTTGTGAAGGCCCATTCCAAAACCTTAAGGGGAAGGAGGAATTGTTACAAGTGCCATGTGACTTAGAGAGACATTGTGCCTTTCAGACCTGTTTTAGCTGGTTAAGGATCCTTAAGGCAGAGCTGTGGACAACAGGCCATTTTATTTTGCCACCTGAAAGGGCTGCAGAAAGCAGTACCACACAACCATGGTCCTTCACTCAGTCATAAAAGTTACTTGCAAAACATGGTTAATTAATGCCAAGGTCATGGGTTCAACCCCTGTGTGGGCCACTGACTGAAGAGCTGGACTCGATGGTCCTTGTGGGTCCTTCCAACTCAGAATAGTCTGGGATTCTGTGACAGAACTGATACTTTAGCATAACTTTGGTGCACAAAGCGTGAATAAAGGGATCTTTCACTGTTTAGCCATTACATGTAGTCAGGAGTAAGAACAAAACATTCAAGGGGGTTTTCTCTAAGTGAACCAAGTGTAAAACCCACTGCAAAGCAGCAGCTTCCTGAAGTGCCTGGATTGTTTATTTGCAGCCTGTTCTGTGTGTTTTGAGAGCTGGGTTAACATAGCCTGATGTGGGGGAGGCAGAATGACAGCACATCAAACTACTACAGAGTACCAGCCCACATCTTCCTGTTGATCAGAAACACTCAAGGCATTCTCAGTACACCGAGTCTGTGAACAGCTCCAGGCCTGCCATTCCCAAGCCAACAAACCACAAATCAGCACACAGGACCCAAATGATAAAATGCTGGAAACAGCTCCAAGAGGGGGTTGCAAAAGAAGCCTCTGAAAGGACTCTAACAAGGCAAACTAACAAGGAGAAACCAAAAAGGACCATCACACAAGACCACTGCATAACTGCATTATTCTACAGGTTTCTTGGCACACATGTGGCTGAGTTCAGTTCAGTAGCACCTTGTAAAGCCCTGGGCTGGCCAGGCCTCACCACTGAGAGCAGCACTGCTCTCCAGCTGCTGCTCAACTGATTGGGGTTTTTCTCATTAGCCTCGAGGAGCAGTAAGTGTCCCTACAGAACAGCTCTAAATGTTCTTTGTGACAAGCTATTAGATGACCTCAAGGCCAGGACAGGAGTACATAACATAAATGTAACAGGATGAAGGTCCAAGAAACTACAGAGAGTGAAGGAACACTAATGCTTGCCCTGCAAAAACACTTATCAGAGAAACATTCCTCTTATCACAGGATTAGTCAGGATTCAAATAGAACAACCTTTAATTCACACAAAGAAAGGCAAAATCTTCCTAACCTACACTTGCCTCTACAACAGATCTGACACCTCAAAGCCCATGAGAGGAGCCTGTCCAAAAACATTCACTACCACCTCCAGTGTGGCTCCTGCCCTGACAGAGGGAGCCAAGCCCACAGGCTTTCCAGCAGTTACACCATCCAAGTTACCAGCAGCACCTGAGGACACAAGGTAGGCAGCACTACACCTGCACTTCAGGTCTGAGCTCACAGGACCCCACCCATGTCCAACACCCATCCTCACCTGCTTCTCCCTGAAGGAACGCTTGTTCTTGGTCCTCACGCTGTGGCTGTACCTCATCATCATGAAGTTCTTGTTCTTTTGCTTTTCTTTGTTGGAAGAGCTGGCAAATGGATTAATTCTTGTTTTCTTTTTCACAAATTCTTTTCTGTCTGTTTTTCCAGCCTAGAATAGAGCAACAGGGTCATTTTCCTTCCCCACAGTCAACACCAGCTGCCTGATGGTAACAGGTTCTATGGCAGTAATAATGAATCTGGATTTAGGATGACTGCCCATACATGGATCTTCCTCTCTTCACTCTATTTCATAAAGTCAAAGTGAAAATTGAGTGTTTATACTTTCATCACCTCTGACCAGCAAGAGGCTTTTTGTTACAACCAAAAAGCAACAGCAAAAAAATAAACAAATCCTTTCTCCAAACCCAGGTGGCAGCTGGGCACCCATCTTAGAGATGCAACCCCAACACCTCCTCCTTCTGCAGAAGGCAAACACAACCCCAAACCTGCACAAGGACATTCAACATGCCAATTGCTCACCATTGCAGTTGCCAGTCTGGTCTCCTTGTCTGACTTGGGCTTCTTATGCAGATGTTCAATATCTCTGAGCGAAAGCAACTCCCCCCTGCACACAAAAACCCAGCAGAAGGTCACCCACCACACACACACTTCATCTGGCAAGGAAATCAAGATGCCCTCTTCACCCATGCTCTCTAACCCACCTCTTACACCACTGTCTTACTGTAAATTCAGGCAGAAAGACTCCTTGTTCTCTTTCAGGTTAATCCTCATGATTGGGACATCCCTCTACTCTTTTTCAAGTCCTGCTTTATCCACTAAGTTGCACAAACTCTGTTGACATAAACATGCAACTACTGCTCCAAAACCCCTCTTGGCCTGAACAAACCCACCAGGCTCAGACCTTCCTTAAGCCCCTCCCATCTTTTCTCCCAGGTATAAACAAAACCCTGGGCCAGGATCCATTCTAGGCCATGGCCGTTTGCTGCCTGTCTCCAGTGAGCACAGACCAACAGCAGAGCCCTGTACCCTGCTGCAAGGAAGAGCTGTACCACCAGAGGACAGGGGAGAGAAAGCACTCAGTACTCCATGTCCTACCTGCCCTCCTCCTCTTCATCATCTATTTCAATGTACTTCCTCTTGGCAGCTTTGCCAGGTGCAGAGTTGATTTCTTTGGCAAGCTGGGCCAGACGTATTTTCTGGAAGTCCTCCTGAGTGAGCAGCCTGCTGGTGCTGACGGCTGCAGCCTTGGCTCTGCGCTCCTCCACGGGCATGCTCTGCACCTTCTCTGCCTTGGCACAACAAACAGGCACACAACAATCACCCTCAGCTTGGCAAACCACTGCTGTGCCACCGTGTGTGACCCTTACCCTCCCAAATGCTGATACACGGGCAGTGCTGCTGGGAAATGCTACAACCAGCCTTAGGATTCTTCTTGGTCTTATACCCAACCTCTGGTTTGGATTAGAGTGCGCACATACCCTGCTTGGGGCTAAGTACAAATACTCCTAAGTACCACAGCTCCAAAAGAGCTTAGCCCTGAGGCAGAACTCCCTCCTCACCCCAAGGTGTGACCTCAGCACAGCTGCTGAACAGGACTGCAGGCTCATTTCTTCTGGGCAGCTTATGCTAAAGCCCTGTATAATTAGTTAATTTAATGAGCAGAGACCATGAGAACCTTGTCGACAAGCAACAAGACTAATGAATATTTGGGACAGGAGAGACTTGGAACTCACCACTTGTTGCTGCTCCTCATCTGAGGAGTGATGCACATCAATCCACTCTCCATCTTCATTGTCCTCCTCACTCAGACTAGCACTTTCCCAGCCATCTGCTCAGGGGAGAAGCACAGAGCCGTTAACACACACTCACCTTAACTACCTGAACTGGAAATAATCGATGCTTTGATCACTTCCTCCCATGTCCTTTCATCACCCACTCCCAGCTGCGTTTGGCCCAGGGCTGTCCCTGCCACGCTTAACTCTCATCTCAAAGAGAAGCTCCTGAAAAGCAAGTGCATTTATTTGGGCAGTCTCTGAAGCAGCACAGATGGCAACCCTTGTTACACTCCTCAGGAATGGTGGTGCCTCCTTCCTCCACCTAAACCAGACTGCCCCATCTCTTTTCCCTGATTCAGGCAGAAATCCCAGGCTGTGCAAAACATTTGCACAAAAAGTGAATTTAAGCCAAATATTACTTTCCAAGTGCTGTTTCTGTGTCTGACAGTTCTCAGCTTGCTTAGCAAGAAGATATTCCAAAGCTGTGCAATGAGTCTCTGCTTTTCCATCCCTCAGTGTCCATCCTATCCAGGAACACAGTAACCAACTGCACCTCAAAGATACAGACAAGTGCAAGCTACATAGCAAGTAAAGTGCACTAAGTGTTATGTCCACAGAAAACACCAGTGACAGTGATGCCCAAAACTTCACTGTTAAAGAAAAAAGGCCAACCTTGCTCCTGGGCTCCTTCCTTTTCCTTTTGTTCCTCAACCTCCAGTACTTCTGCTCCTGGAATGTAGTCCTTGGCATCCAGCTCTCCATACTCATGAATCCTGGCTTCCACTGAGGCCTCAGTAGGCTTACCCTGCATGGTGACAAGAGATAAGAAATGCTGTTTTAATGCCCACAAATCAATGAAAACATCTGGAGGAACCACAGGGTGTGGGTGGAAAGAGATAAACTTTTCCTGATGAAATGAGATGTTGGATTACAGAAAATGAAAAAACTCCAGGAAAATGTTGAGCTTCTGGAGCATAATCTGAGTTAAATGAATTTGATCTAAGGAAATACAGAATAGCACACCATGTGCAAAGGTGTGGAGAACACAGGCTGGACTCCACCTCCTTCTCCACAGGCCACTCAGACCAGTTACTTTAGAGCACAGAAGTTCACTCAGTGCCATGCACATCAAATATTTACCCTGAACTTCTTCTGCAGCATCTCAGGGTTCAGGGAACGGAACAGGTGGATCAGAGTTCTTGCAGACATCATCACATCTACCCAGAAAACAAGAGTCAGGAAACAGTACTAATAACCTGCATTCCCAGCAACAAAGCCCACTCAGCTCATCCCCCTTCTCTGAAGTCAGGGCTCCCCCTGATTTCTCTGCTGCAGGATACAGCACTTCCTTGGAGCTTATTCTTCACAATCCAGTTCCTTTTTTTATTTTTATCAGTTGTTTCCCCTGCCATAACTACCCTTGACTTTTCCCTCCCATGGATACACACTCCAAGTAACAGTGTAACCCAGACACTGTTCTTAGCCCATAAAACCCCATAAAGACACTATTACAAAGGCTCTAACCCAGGAGCACACAAAACAGGGGAAAAGCCCTTGAAATCCATATCCATGTAACATTTACTTTTATTTTTATGAGTCTTGTACTGAACAAGGTCTTGGAGCAGATCTTCAGTCATGGCCAAGGGACATCTTGCAGTGATCTCTTTTATGGCATTGATTCTAAAAGGATGGAGAAGGAATTATTTTAAACACCAGTTAGGACAAAATCTCACTAACAGATTAATTACCTGAAACTCAAGGAACCCTCTACTGGATTTACACAAACATGGTGTAGTAGAAAGCTATTACAGAGCACTTGCACAAAGATATAGAAAGCCTGAGCTAAGATACTGTCCTGGCTTGTTTTTACTCAAGTGGGCTCTTGAAAGCATAGTGCAAGTGACTGGAACAAGCTGCAAGTGGTTTAAAAATAATATTTTCCCACCTTCAGTTCAACATTTTTGTACAATTTTGTACCCACCCTACAGTCATGACCTCCCCTGAATTCTTATCAGTGACAAAGTTGTTGGCAATGGTCATCAACACTGACTGGATAATCTGAAAAGACAAAGCACATAGAATAAAAACTGGTATTATTAACAGACAGATCCTTTCTCACAGAAAAGCAGGTCAGGATATGTCACTGCAGTCCACAGTTACTTTCTGAAAATGAGTTCTCTTGTAGAATTAAACACAAGAATGTTTTTCCCTCCCTTTATATCAAACAATACCTTGGAACTTGCCAAAGATGCTCAAGTCCCCGTAAGCTTTTCCAAAGTCTGCCCAGACTGCCTTTCCCCCTCCCCATAAACACACCCACAGTTCCATTCCCATGCTGCCCATTCAGCTTCAAAGACAGGTGAATACTGACCTCAGGTGGTACCAGCTGATGAGAAGCCTGTGCAGCAAACAGAAGAATCCTGGTCACCTCTGGAAGACAAGTGGGAAGAAGATGCCAAGATGTATCACTGCAGCTTCCTCCAGCCAGTAAACACATGGCCCAAAACTCAACAAGCTTCTCAGTCAGTCCCAAAACAATTCCAGTCTGAAGTTATCTGGGACAACTCTTTCTCCTCTCCCACCAAGCCTTATGAACAACCCCAGCCTCCACCCACAGCAGTGCAGGCCCTCAGGAGCCACCCAAGGCAAAAGGCAAAGCTCCACAACTGGAGTCAAACGCCATTAAACTGAGGCAGCAAGAGGCAGTCACACTTGGCTCAGCTGGTCAGGATTAGGGCTCAGATTCATTTCATTCCACTGCTGGAGTTTCTCACATGCTCAGAACAGAGCCCTGAGTGCAGGCAGCTTGCACAGCACGAGGCCAAAGCACTGCTGCCAGTCAGGGGCTTGTACTTTCTCTTGCACACTCAGCACTCCTCCTGCTTCCCACCACTCCACTGCCACCTGTCCACTCACAGCACCACTCCCATCCAGTGGCTGCACAACTCATGGACCAGCTTTTGCACTCCTCAGTATCCATCACACCAAGGAACACAGTCCTTACCTCTCTGATGGGGCTGGAGGAACCTCTGAACAAAGGGGTAGAAATTGAAAAGGAAAAGCTGCAAAAGGAGTTGTAACATTAGCTTCTTATCTGTGTATTGAGATCACATTCATAAGCTGATACATCACACCACCATCTCATTCTGCAGCATGCTCTCCACATGCCTCAGCCTTTATGGCATCACGTTAGTTTGGTATTTGTGGAGCTAAGGAAGTGACTTGTATGAGCAAACACAGCTCAGCCTCCCTGCACCCACTGCTTTGCACTCAGATCCTTTTATCCTCTGAAACCCCCAGCTGGGACTGAGCCACTCCTCACTCACTACACTGCAAGTACTTTATCACTGGGCACTCAGCACAAACCCCTGCAAGTGCAGGAGCTGCCAGTTTCCATCCAACTGACACTGGTCAGCAGGAGCAGCTTCCCAGGAAGGTCTGGGATAAGGAAAAGTCCTTGCCTATTCTTTAGGGACAGCTCAGCAATTCCAGACTAACACACTGCTCAGTGCCACACAAGTCACCACCCTGTGCCATCTGTCAGACCTACTGGCAACTACCTGACCATCCCTCCACACTTTTTGATACACAGAAGAATTAAACCTTATTTTCCTAAGGCACAAGGCCAGAACATGCCTCCTTCAAGCCAGGAAGGCTCCCCAGCAGACCCTTGTACAAAGCCAAGGACACACCTCATGTATTCCAACCAGCCTGGATATCAGGTCCATGAGCATCATCTTCACTTCAAATCGCTCCTTGCAGTTCTCCAGCTGCTTCAGCAGTTTCTCAGCAAAGTCTAGAAAGAGCAATAACAGATCTGAAGTAGTACAAAAAAGCTCAACACAGAACTCAGCTGGGATTAAAGTAAAAAAGGCAGTTACATTTGGCTCAAGACCCAGTGCCCTTCCCCAGAAATCAAGGTGGCTACAGCACTTCTCCCTGTGGTCTATTTTTCTCCTCACATGCCTACAAGGCATGAAGCTGGGCACAGTTCAGCAGAGGAAAACTAGAAGACATTCCCCAAATTCATATGGAGAGTCAGCATTTAAAGCTACATTTTTAGATACTTCTCAGGTTGATCTGAAAAATTAAGACCCCAGAGGTTCACTGTATCAGACTGAGACCAGGTCACATGCTGTTAGACCAGTATCAGTAACAACAGAAATCTATTTCAGAAGGGGTAAGCCAAAAACATTTAGTAAATAAATCACTGCTCACCAAAACCAGCATTCACACGTGCAAGAGAAGCAGAGCCACGCTCTGGTCTGCAGCAACCCAAAGCAGGTGATGCCATACTCCTCCTGCCTTGCCCCCTACCTACATGTCTAATAAAACAGGCACAGCAGGACTCCTCTCACTCTCCAAGTGCAGCGAAACCCTAAGATAAAACACTTCAAGTGTTACATCTGCACCTACTTGTGCCTTCCATTCTCCTGGCAGAGCTGTGCCCAAGCTGCATTATCTGAGGTTAACTTGCCATCAAACACAGTGCATGCTCACCCTGGGGGTCATGAATCAAGTGAATAGCAGAGAAGTTGAACACCTCTGGCTTGCTCTTCTTTTTCTGTTTCTGCATGGGAAAAAAAAGAGTAAAAAACCCATTTTTCTCTTTCCTTGAATAATGTGCTTCAGTTCTAAGGTTGTTGTCTGTTCAGCAGACACCTGGATTTGAGCACCTCTCCCTCTTTCCAACCATACAGAGCATTCTGCCACCTTAGCTAAAGCAGCAGGGACAACAAAGCTCCTGCACTTAAAGGACACCCCTGTGCTCACCTTGAGGACCTTCATGGCTTTCTCCAGCTTCTTCTTGCGCTTGGTGGTTTTCTTGTTGGTGGCGTAGCGCACCATGAGATCCCTGGCTGTAGGGGCATCGTCCTGGCAGGGAGGGAAGCAGGCCCAGCTGAGGCCAGGCTGCACAGGGCAGGCAGAGCAACCACACCGTGTTCAAGCACTGCCTCCCTTGCCAAATGTCACCACAGCGAGACAACAGGATTCCAAGAGAAAACCACAGGAGTTCTTGGAATGTATTTTATCAGACAGCAAAAGCCCCCTGCCACTCAGGGCCAGCTGTCAGACACTGCACTTGGTGTGAAGCACAAAAACAACGGGAGAGCCGGCAGGGGACACGGGGAGAGCCGGCAGGGGACACGGGGAGAGGCGGCAGGGGACACGGGGAGAGGCGGCAGGGGACACGGGGAGAGCCGGCAGGGGACACGGGGAGAGCCGGCAGGGGACACGGGGAGAGCCAGGACACTATCAAGTGTCTGAAGAACAGAGAGCTCAAGATTTGAACACAACACCCACCTCAGACTCTGAGTCACTGTCTTGTTTCTCATCTTCATCTTTCCCAAGAAAGAACTTCAAAGCAGCAACTAACACCTGAAAAGCAAAGTGAATGTATGTGGGACAGGACAAGCTGACAGGAGTGCTCACACCCTCCCTACAGCCACATCTTACACTGGGCAAACACTCATCCAGTTGTTTTATAGGCTTGGACATGGTAAAACCCCAAATGATTGACAGCCTGAAAGACACAGGTGTTTTACAGACCCCAGCAATTGGAGCTGCCCCTCATCAGTCAGAGGCACTCAATGAAAGAGCATCTGGGCTTCCACAACACCTGCAGCAAATTCCAAGCTGGTTGCCTCTTACTGAGCAGAACAGCTGAGAAACTTGTCCCCAGCCATAACAGAAGTTTCACAGCCTCCTGAGTCAACCCAGAAGGCCAACACTCACTCAGGCCCCAGGCAGGACAGCTCCTCTCCTCATATTTAACTAAAACCTTACAGTGGTATTTCAGAGGTGATATTTGAAGCCTCTTGTGAACAGCAGTGTAAAGTGCACCCACTCTCCCCGTGCCAGATAAGCTGCCAGTTCTGCTCCTCTGTACTGAAGGACCCCACTCTGCCTCCTCCCATCAGCCCTGATTTGAAAACTTAACAAGCAAGACAAAAGTCAGGGAAGTTTGCTTGCAATAAAATCTTGGGTCCATCCACAGGAAAAAGAAGTAGGTGAGGTGACATCCAGTTTCATGAAGTATTTTCTGCTCTCACCTTGGTCACTTTGGAAAAGCAAGCAGTTGTGATGACATTGACTGTTTTGGCATCATTCCTGGAATCAAAGAAACAACACATTTTATTTATAGTGTTGCAATTGCACATGGCTCTCAAAAAACTAATTCTTATCACATATTTACATTAACTCATTTCACACAAGACCATATTTCTCCTCAGCTAAACTCCTTAGCACAGGATAGAGCCCCACTGTGCCACAGGGACTGAGCCTGTTCAAGTCCCTACCCCTGCACTGGTTTGGGCTGCATGGCACAAAGAGATGCCTGTGTGCCACACACCAAACCCTGGAACCACCACAAGCCTGCCAGACCCACCAGATATTCCTTCTGTAAAGCTCTATCATCACATCCAGAGAGATCTTGGCAGCAGTGGGATTGCTGTCTCTCAGCATCGTGTACATGAAGTTCTGCAAGGTCTAAACAAAAAAAACAGAGTTGGAAACATTTATTAGAGGTCTTCACACCAGCAGGAGATCAAATCCAAGTCAAGGCCCCAACACTTACTGTGTTCACTTTGTTGTTTTTGTGCTTAGCATTGACATTCTTGATGTCTGTCACGATGTGAGTGTACAAGGTCTGCAAGAGAAGAGGGGAGAGAAGAGCACAGGTCATGCAGAGAGCAGAGACTGTGCCCTCACAGACCCCCAGGGCCAAAATGAGACCCAGCTCACCACCACTGAGAAAAGAATAACTTGAAGCTGCAGCTACAAGCAAAGTTCCAGTCTCACATAAGCTCTGCTCACACCTTTCCCCAGTGTGTTTAATTTAGAGTACAGCAAAGCCAGACTATCCCCAGCACAAGCAGTGCTGACTTAACATCTTTATTGATGATTTAGGTGAGGGGATTGAGTCCATCATCAGCAAATTTGCTGATGACACCAAGTTGGGAGGGAGTGTCGACCTGCTGGAAGGCAGGAGGGCTCTGCAGAGGGATCTGGATGGACTGGAGAGATGGGCTGATTCCAATGGGATGGAGTTCAACAAGGCCAAGTGCAGGTCCTGCCCTTTGGCCACCCCAACCCCCTCCAGTGCTCCAGGCTGGGCACAGAGTGGCTGGAGAGCAGCCAGGCAGAGGGACCTGGGGGGACTGAGGGACAGGAAGCTCAACAGGAGCCACCAGTGTGCCCAGGTGGCCAAGAAGGCCAAGGGGATCCTGTCCTGGATCCAAACTAGCGTGGCCAGCAGGCCCAGGGCAGTGACCCTTCCCCTGGACTCTGCCTTGGGGAGGCCACACCTTGAGTGTTGTGTTCAGTTCTGGGCCCCTCAGTTGAGGAAAGAGATTGAGGGGCTGGAGCGGGGCCAGAGAAGAGCAACGAGGCTGGAGAAGGGACTGGATGTGGCTCTGAGTGTCCTCTGAAACACCTCCAGGGACGGAGAATCCACCATGTCTTGATCCAACCCCACTGTGATCACCAGCCCAGGGCACTCTGTGCCCTGGGCTGGTGATCACAGTGGGGTTGGATCAAGGGTTGATGATCTCAGAGGTCTCTTCGAACCCAACTGAGAAGAGCAACGAGGCTGGTGAAGGGACTGGAGCACAAGCCCTGTGGGGAGAGGCTGAGGGAGCTGGGGGTGTTCAGCCTGGAGAAGAGGAGGCTCAGAGGTGACCTCAGCACTGTCTGGAACTCCCTGAAGGGAAGTTCTGGCCAGGTGGGGGTTGGTCTCTTCTCCCAGGCACTCAGCAATAGGACAAGGGGGCACGATGGGCTCAAGCTCTGCCAGGGGAAATTGAAGTTGGAGAGCAGAAAAAAATTCTCCGCAGAGAGAGTGCTCAGGGATTGGAATGGGCTGCCCAGAGAGGGGGTGGATTCCCCATCCCTGGAGGTTTTTCAGCTGAGCTTGGCCGTGGCACTGAGTGCCATGATCTGGTAAAGGGACTGGAGTTGGACCAAGGGCTGGGTTTGATGATCTTGGAGGTCTTTTCCAACCCAATCGATTCTATGATTCTGTGATTTAAGTGCCACACTGAGCAGCACAGTTCCAACTCAGTTTATCCCCCCAGAGAGCAGCCCCTTGCTCTGGCCCTGTTTCTGGCAGGCTGGTGCAGCCCCAGGAGGGGGCAGAGCTCACCTTGCGCAGCAGCTTGTCGTGGCACCGCAGCAGCTGGAAGAACAGCTCCAGCAAGCTCGTGGGGTTGATGAGATTCTTGTTCCTCAGCAAGATCAGAGCCTTGCAGAAGGTCTGGAAGAGAAGCCAAACTAGCACAGTCCTCTCCAGGTGCTGGAACAGCCTCCCTTAAGGCAGGCTCAGGAAAGGAGGGGTGTCCCCAGGCAGGACATGTCTCACCATGCGCAGGTCGGGGTCCAGCACCGTGTGGTGGCGGGAGAGCAGCTCCTTCAGCTGCTGCGGGAAGCTGGCCATGTGCTCGGGGTAGCAGTGGGCCACCTGCGGGGGGACAGGGCTGTGACCCACCCGCGACAGGAGGCGTGTTTGTGGCACAGCAACGGCACGGGCTAAGGCACAGCAATGGCACGGGCTAAGGTGGCGCCAGCACCAGGCTGGGGCACAGCAACGGCACGGGCTAAAGGCACAGCAACGGCACGGGCTAAGGCACAGCAACGGCACGGGCTAAGGTGGCGCCAGCGCCGGGCTGGGGCACAGCAACGGCACGGGCCAAGGCGGCGCCAGAGCCGGGCTGGGGCACAGCAACGGCACGGGCCAAGGCCGGGCTGGGGCACAGCAACGGCACGGGCCAAGGCCGGGCTGGGGCACAGCAACGGCACGGGCCAAGGCCGGGCTGGGGCACAGCAACGGCACGGGCCAAGGCCGGGCTGGGGCACAGCAACGGCACGGGCCAAGGCCGGGCTGGGGCACAGCAACGGCACGGGCCAAGGCCGGGCTGGGGCACAGCAACGGCACGGGCCAAGGCCGGGCTGGGGCACAGCAACGGCACGGGCCAAGGCCGGGCTGGGGCACAGCAACGGCACGGGCCAAGGCCGGGCTGGGGCACAGCAACGGCACGGGCCAAGGCCGGGCTGGGGCACAGCAACGGCACGGGCCAAGGCCGGGCTGGGGCACAGCAACGGCACGGGCCAAGGCCGGGCTGGGGCACAGCAACGGCACGGGCCAAGGCCGGGCTGGGGCACAGCAACGGCACGGGCCAAGGCCGGGCTGGGGCACAGCAACGGCACGGGCCAAGGCCGGGCTGGGGCACAGCAACGGCACGGGCCAAGGCCGGGCTGGGGCACAGCAACGGCACGGGCCAAGGCCGGGCTGGGGCACAGCAACGGCACGGGCCAAGGCCGGGCTGGGGCACAGCAACGGCACGGGCCAAGGCCGGGCTGGGGCACAGCAACGGCACGGGCCAAGGCGGCACCAGAGGCCTGGGGACCGGGGGCTCACCTGCGCCAAGAACATCACCAGCTCGGCCAGGTCCTTACTGGGCTTGTCCGGCTGGAAGGTGAAGATCTCCACATGGGACTGGTAGTGGTGGTGCTGCTGCACGAACTGCGCACAGGGAAGGGCGGCGGGTCAGCAATACCTGCCCTGTCCTCCCTCCCCCCCGCAGCACCCCCAGCCTCCCCACACGCGTCCCCGCGGTCCGCACCTCCTCGGTGTAGGAGGTGGGGTCCCTCTTGATGAGGTTCTGCAGCTGGGGCAGGTTGCTGGGCAGTTTGTTGCCCTGCCGGCCCGACATGGCTGCGCCGCCGCGGCCCCGCCGGCACACGTGAGCGCCGTCAGGGCGCCGCCATCTTGGCCCGCCCCCCCGCGACGGGCGCCGCCAAGGGACAAAGCTCGCGGTAGGCGCGCGCCGCGCACAGCGCCCTCTGCGGGCAGCGCCGGGAACTGCCGCTCCCTGCGGGAACCGCTTCCCAGCGCATTCCCCGCGTGTGGGGCTCCTCCTCCCGCTGCCTGCTGTTCCCAGGGAGCTGTTTCACCACACACCGCCAGAAATCATTGTCTGAGTAACACTCACCAAAAGGGGAGCCTCAATTAAAGCAAAAAGTTTGTGCTGAGTTACTCTCAGAGATAACCTTTCCATCACAATAAAACAGAGCCAAGCTCTTTACTTGCACTGCTTACACAGCTTTAAGCTGACTACTTAATTACACTGTGCAAACAAGTTTATAATCCTTTACACAGTTAGCAAATATTAAATTAACCAGACCAAATAGATCCTCTCCCATACTTACACAGCTAGCAAATACTATTAAATTAACTAGACCAAATAATTCCTTTTCCACTTTACACAGGGAGTCAATACTATTAAATTAACTAGAACAAATAATTCCTTTTCCACTTTACACAGGTAGTCAATACTATTAAATTAACTAGAACAAATAATTCCTTTTCCATACTTTACACAGGTAGTCAAGATTATTACATTAACCAGACCAAATAACTCCTTTCCCAGACTTACACAGGTAGTCAATACACCAACTAATTCCTGTTCCCTACACCCCTATAGTGAGTGCCAGAAAAACCCCAGGGCCTGAGCACGACCAGGTTCTCATTATGCTGATTAAGAGCATCCCAGCCAGGTGTAACCTCTCAGGCACATCACTGGGAGCTCATCACCAATGGCCACTCACCCAGTTCAGATGAGCTTGTTGGGTTTTCCTGCACCAGTTCAAGCACAAAGGGCACGTTCCCCCTCCCAGTTCCACAGCTGCCAAACTCCTGGTTTGTCCCTCACCTGGAGTGCCTGCCAAGGGACTGTAGGGGGGCAAACAGCACCTGCACAGAGCAAAGCAAGCTCTCCATCACCCCAGCAATTAAATGCACATTTAAAATGTTCTCCACAGAGGCTCCTCTCTCATTTTCAGGTAAGAAATCTGCTTTACTCTTTCTTTTAATTTAGAAGCAAGATAGAAAGTGTGTTGTGGGGTTTTTTGTGAGTATAGAAGCTCAATTAATGTGTTAAAAGAACAAACTTGTGACCAATGTTTTCTGCTGTGTTATGGAGTAAAAATGGGGATTTGTTGCTGTTGGTGTCATTTCTCTGAGTTCTGTGGGCAGTTATTAAGTTTTAGCTTTTGGTTTTTAGGGATTATGAGTGAAAGGTTTTTTGTTGTTTATTGTGAATCCAAAGTGGAGAATTGGGATTTTTGAAAAAGGTTTTTTTTTATATGAAACTCTTAAATGTAAATGTACTTGTGGTTTGGTTTATAGAAAAGTAACTTGGATTTTCCCTTTGGTTTTAGTTAATTGCTTTTCAGTATGGAGTGATTACCTATGGCTGAGATTTTTTTCTGGTAATACATTGAGTGCTTTTCCTTTTGGTGCCTGGTTGATAAGTGGGTTAAATGTGCCCTAAGAGAGGTAAAACCCTCAGATCCAACCCTGAACCAAATCACTTGAACTTGATACTGTTGATTGTTCCTATGGTGATTCAGGAAATTGGGCCCCATTAGAAACAAGACTGGAACTTGTTAACAAGTGTGTTATTAGGGCACTAAAAGGGTTTTTTAGGGGAGCATTCCTTAATTTCTTGGAGTTAAACAACACCTGGAGTTGCAGAGTTCACAGGTGGGGTGGAATTGTATGTGATGGCAGTTTGGGAATTTGGGCATGGGCAGCTCTTGGTTCTGCTTTGCCCTTGTTGCACTCAGTCCCCATCTTTCTGTCTACTCAAGAGCTGTGGAGTTGGATGTTTTATGGTGTCTGGGTGGTTCTGCTGGAACCCATTCGGTGTATTTGGTTGCTGAGACTTCATTTAAACTCTGCCTCAATTATTGGCCTTTGGTTGCTGTAGGGAGTTTGTCCCCCCGGCCTTGGTTTGTGTGTCCCCCCCCCCCCGGCCTTGGTTTGTGTCCCCCCCCCCCCCCGGCCTTGGTTTGTGTCCCCCCCCCCGGCCTTGATTTGTGTCCCCCCCCCCCCCGCCCCGGCCTTGGTTTGTGTGTCCCCCCCCCCCCCGGCCTTGGTTTGTGTCCCCCCCCCCCCGGCCTTGGTTTGTGTCCCCCCCCCCCCCCGGCCTTGATTTGTGTCCCCTCCCCCCCCCGGCCTTGGTTTGTGTCCCCCCCCCCCCCCCGGCCTTGGTTTGTGTCCCCCCCCCCCCCCCGGCCTTGGTTTGTGTCCCCCCCCCCCCCCCGGCCTTGGTTTGTGTCCCCCCCCCCCCCGGCCTTGATTTGTGTCCCCCCCCCCCCCGGCCTTGGTTTGTGTCCCCCCCCCCCCCCCGGCCTTGGTTTGGGTGTCCCCCCCCCGGCCTTGGTTTGGGTGTCCCCCCCCCGGCCTTGGTTTGGGTGTCCCCCCCCCCGGCCTTGGTTTGGGTGTCCCCCCCCCCGGCCTTGGTTTGGGTGTCCCCCCCCCCGGCCTTGGTTTGGGTGTCCCCCCCCCCCCGGCCTTGGTTTGGGTGTCCCCCCCCCCCGGCCTTGGTTTGGGTGTCCCCCCCCCCCGGCCTTGGTTTGGGTGTCCCCCCCCCCCGGCCTTGGTTTGGGTGTCCCCCCCCCCCGGCCTTGGTTTGGGTGTCCCCCCCCCCCGGCCTTGGTTTGGGTGTCCCCCCCCCCCGGCCTTGGTTTGGGTGTCCCCCCCCCCCGGCCTTGGTTTGGGTGTCCCCCCCCCCCGGCCTTGGTTTGGGTGTCCCCCCCCCCCGGCCTTGGTTTGGGTGTCCCCCCCCCCCGGCCTTGGTTTGGGTGTCCCCCCCCCCCGGCCTTGGTTTGGGTGTCCCCCCCCCCCGGCCTTGGTTTGGGTGTCCCCCCCCCCCGGCCTTGGTTTGGGTGTCCCCCCCCCCCGGCCTTGGTTTGGGTGTCCCCCCCCCCCGGCCTTGGTTTGGGTGTCCCCCCCCCCCGGCCTTGGTTTGGGTGTCCCCCCCCCCCGGCCTTGGTTTGGGTGTCCCCCCCCCCCGGCCTTGGTTTGGGTGTTCCCCCCCCCCCCCCCCCCGGCCTTGGTTTGGGTGTTCCCCCCCCCCCCCCCCCCCCCGGCCTTGGTTTGGGTGTTCCCCCCCCCCCCCCCCCCCCCCGGCCTTGGTTTGGGTGTTCCCCCCCCCCCCCCCCCCCCCGGCCTTGGTTTGGGTGTCCCCCCCCCCGGCCTTGGTTTGGGTGTCCCCCCTTCCCCCCCCGGTTTGTGTCCCCCCAGCCTTAACACTTGTAATTTTACATAGCAGAAAAGGGGCAATGCTCTTTCTTCTCACAAAAGCCAAGCCTCCCAGCCCACCAGAAATACTTATCTGTGGTTCCTGACTTGTCAGTTATTCCCAGGCCTGAGGCACAGGAGTTGTGTTGTGCTGTCCAGCTCCAACTTGTCCCTTTCAGGTTTACTTTCATAGCTGAGTTTTAAGCTTTTGATTTACAATAAAATGGACAAACCCAGCCAGTTGCAGTGTGAGTAGTGCTGAAGTGACAGCTTTTTAAGAGGTGAATCTTTGCTGCCATCAGTGGTTTTTCAGTTCTCTCAGGTCTTTCTTTTGAGATCTAAACATGCTGGCTTAGAGCACAGGGCTCCCACCCCTCCAAACTCCATCAGAGCTGCCCCTTCTCCAGGGCTGGCTTGGTGGGAGCAGCATTATCTATGCTGGGAGCAGGCAAAGACCTGAGGGGAGTTTGTGATATTCTTTTTCTAGTGTTAAAGCTCCCAGTGACCAGGAGTGACAGCTCTCTTAAGTCTGTGCTGTGCTGGGGGGTTTGAGGGGTAAGAGAATCCCCAGGTGTCCTGTGCTTACTGGAAACCACTTTAATGTTTCTTTTTGGGCTGTGCTCAATTTACTGAGCCCCCCTGCTTGATTACCAGTCTGCTCTGGCTGCTGCTGCCCACAGGGATCATTTTTCAGCAGAGGAACCCAATATCTACTTCCACTTACCCTGAAAATGTAATCAGGTTTTGCTCCAAGGAGGGGCAGCAAGAGCACATGTCACAGCTCAGATTTGGGGTGGAAAATTTGTGTTTGCTGTTCTGGTTGGTGTAATTCCAGAGAGGAGGTGGAGCTCTGAGCAGCAGGTTCCTGCAGGGGATGAAATGCAGTTTCCCTGTAACCTCCTCACTTGTAACATCCCAGTGCTCTGAGAGCAGGAACAGCAGCATCTTGGAGAGGAAAATGAGGCAAATTGTGCTGGGCTTGGTCGCCCCCACTGCAGTGGGCACAGCCATCTCTGTGCCTGGCAGGAGGCTCTTTGTGTCCTTGGCATTTCCTAATTGGCTGATTTTGTGCCTGAAGGAAGGGGGGATCATACTTTGCCAAGTTAATTTTCCATCACTGCTGTAACATCAGAATGTTTTGTCTCAGCCCTTTTTTTACTCCCTTGGTGGTCCCACAAGGTTGTTTTTTTCTTTAGGGCAGACCCTTCCATGGGAGTGACTGTCCCCCAACTCACCTGCCTTCAAGGCACGTTGCTCAGGGGTGAGGAAAAGGTGCTGGGTGGGTTGTGGTTCTGTCAGGAGTTACTGTAGGTGCAGTTTGGGTGTTGAGACTCTGCCCCTGCCCTGGCTCAGCCCCTCAGGGGTGCAGAGCTGGTGCTGCAACAAGGAACCAGCTCAGCCCCAATCTGTCAGAGCTGCTGCAACTGCATGGAGATATTGCTATTCTGGGGCTTGGGGAGGCTTTGCCTCTCAGGAGAAGCAGCTCTTTAGGGGGAGTTTGATTCACTGTGAAGGAGAAGAGAATATGATTATAGGCTTGGCTGTTTCTCATGCCTTCCTACTGAATGGGAGTAGAACACACAGGCTGATGCAGAAAGGAGTTTATTGAGTATTTCACTAACAGAGCTACAATCACACAAATGAGGTTTGGCTGTTTCATTATTCCCAGTCTGGACCCTGGACTAGGGTCCTGCTCTTGCACTTATGTCCCCTTCATAGAATTTTTTTAAGCTTTAAATGCAAAATGAGGCAGAAAAGGAACATGAGCCAACTTGGGACTGTTTTCCCCCACGACTGAAGTGGGAGAAGGGGGCAGTGTCAGTGAGGCAGCAGGGGAGGTGCAATGCCCAGCATCTCCCAGAAGGGTTGGCTGTTCCTGGCACTGCTGAGCTCTTGGCAGGGTTGCAAAACACTCGAGGGCAGTGGCATCTTTTGATCTGAGTCTGTGAGAACCCAATGCTTGTAGATGTCCAAGTGCTAGAGGGGTCTTGTGATAGAACTGCGAGATCTGAATTCTCATCCTTCTGCTGGTGGCCCAAATCCCAGTAACTCACCCAAGGCCTTGTGTGAGAGCAGTTTGCTGTAGGTGGCTCAGCAGGGGAGTGCTCAGACATTCCTGTGGCAGCTCTTTGGGTGGAGACCCCCAGGAGCTGCAAACCTGTGTGGTCCCCTTGGCTCCAGGGGGATGAGTGGCCTCGGTGTGCTCTGGGCAGTGACGGTGTCTGAGATGCGTAACACGTGCCAGGGATGCAGGAACAGAGTTGGTGGCGACCAGGAGATGCTGCGACCATTCAGGGACAAGCTGGCATTGCTGTAGGAGCTGGTGTGTGTCCCCCAGCGGAGCCGGGCGGTGCCGCAGCTGGGCTGGGCTGGGGCGGGCGCGGGGCTGGGCTGGGCTGGGTTGGGGCGGGCGCGGGGCTGGGCTGGGCTGGGCTGGGCTGGGACAGGCACGGGGTTGGGCTATTCGGCGTAGCAGGATGCGGGTGTCAGAGCTGCGGGGACACGTGTGACCTCCCCGCGGTGCCGCAGCTGGGCTGGGACAGGCACGGGGCTGGGCTATTCGGCGTAGCACGATGCGGGTGTCAGCGCAGCCGGCACACGTGTGACCTCCCCGCGGTGCAGCAGCGGCACCAGCGAGCTGTAGCACTGCTCCCTGTCGTACGTGTAGCACGTCTGGGGCTCCTCGCAGAAGTTGCCCTGCTGGACCTGCACGATCCTCCCAGCCAGATCGATCTCCACAGGGTTGCATTTCCTGCAGCTGCAAGACACGGAGCACAGCGAGTGAGGAGGGGGTGATGGGGAGCAGCCAGGCAGGAAGGGACCTGGGGGCACTGATTGATAGGAGACTGAACAGGAGCCACCAGTGTGCCCAGGTGGCCAAGAAGGCCAATGGGATCCTGTCCTGGATCCAAACTAGCGTGGCCAGCAGGCCCAGGGCAGTGACCCTTCCCCTGGACTCTGCCTTGGGGAGGCCACACCTTGAGTGTTGTGTTCAGTTCTGGGCCCCTCAGGTCAGGAAAGAGCTTGAGGGGCTGGAGCGGGGCCAGAGAAGAGCAACAAGGCTGGAGAAGGGACTGGAGCACAAGCCCTGTGGGGAGAGGCTGAGGGAGCTGGGGGTGTTCAGCCTGGAGAAGAGGAGGCTCAGAGGTGACCTCAGCACTGTCTGGAACTGCCTGAAGGGAAGTTCTGGCCAGGTGGGGGTTGGTCTCTTCTCCCAGGCACTCAGCAATAGGACAAGGGGGCACGATGGGCTCAAGCTCTGCCAGGGGAAATTGAAGTTGGAGATCAGGAAAGAATTCTTTGCAGAGAGAGTGCTCAGGGATTGGAATGGGCTGCCCAGAGAGGGGGTGGATTCCCCATCCCTGGAGGTTTTTAAGGTGAGACTGGATGTGTCACTGAGTGCCATGATCGGGTAATCAAAGTGGGGCTGGATTAAGAGTTAACTTGATGATCTCAGAGGTCCCTTCCAACCCAACTGATTCAATGGCAATGTGCCCCTGGTGAAACCCAGAGCTTTGCTGCTCACCTGGAGCCAGCACAGTCCTGTGGCCTCTCTAGGTGCTGCATGGCAACTCCCAGCCTTCAAGCACCTCTTTGGGCTGCTGTGAGTTAAGTCTTGGGAAATTAAGTTAGTGAATAAAACTACTTACAGTTCAGAGATCCGGTAGACAAACTTGGTTCTGAGTGGGGACAGGGGATCAGAGATGTTCTCTCGAGCCTGCAGGGGCACTCTGCAAAGGAGGGAGGAGAATCACCCATGGAAACTGCTTGTTAAACAGAGTCCTCTCTGCTGTGAGCAGTTCTAAACTCTCCTCTCATTGCTCAGGTTGTTTCCATTCTGACCCTCCCCTGTGGGGCTGCAGCAGCTCCTCTGGGGGCCACTTTCTGTGTGACAGTGTTTGCTTTTGTTGAACTCTGAGCTGGCAGATGCCCAAGGGACTTGCAGGACGTGGACAGGATTGTTTAATCAGTGTCTCCTGTTGTGAGCTCCAGCAGAGATCCTGCAGCTCTGAGCCTGAAGCTGGTCCTGGTTTTCCAGACACACTCACTCCTGTTGGGTTTGTGTGAATGGGCAGGACCAAGTCCTGCTCTTGAAGTGAGACCTTCTCATGGGATTAAGCTTTTCTGATAGTTTAGGCCTTGCCTATTTTTTACTGTGAGTCTGGGGAGTCAGTCCAGTCCCATCTGGTTTCAGATTAGATCAGCTGCTGACATGTTACACTCCACTGCCCCAGCCTGTTTTGTGAACTTACTCCTGCACTGCTTAAAACATGGGAAAGCTTTTTGTATCTGAAGGGACAAACACCAGAGAGGTTATTGTGGACAAACACTAAACAGAGGGAAATATTTGGGATACCACAGAAAGCAGCCCCTGGGACAAGGTGTTCCCTTCATCAGTGCCAGGACATGGCAAGCAGTGCACAGGAAAGGGAACTCTGTAACTCTTCCTCACTTGCTCCCCATCTCCATGGAACACTTGTCTGCCACTTACACGATACGGATGTTTCTCTCCAGGACTTGTTGCTGAGGATCCTCCTCGGAGGGGACGAGCTTTGAGGTCATGGTGACACACTGACACTTGTTATTGACCAGCACATACTCCTCCTCCTTGGGCTCCAGAGGGTAACCTGCAAGCACAGTGTGTGCAATCCCAAAAAGCTGTTCCAGCAGCAAGCTGAGGGATGAGAGTGCCAGGGATGCACCATTAGAGCCCCTGGACTGATTCCAGGGAAGGGCAGGTGGCCCTGCTGATGCTTGTGGTTTGCAGGGAAAACTCCAATCCTGATTTTCTTACCTGAGCTGCTGCTTCTCCATTTTATTGTCTCCCACCCTTTTGATGTGCTGCTCAATATCAAACTGGGTCAAAAGTGGCTAAAACATCCCCTGTGTCACCCAGTGGCTCTTGGGGTGTCCCTGGTGTTGTGCAATGCTGCCTTACTGTGCCAGCAGATGGATTTGGAATAGTTTGTTTTCCCCAACCCAGAGCCTCTGGTCTCTTCACCCATAACACACCAGCCTTGCTTTTCTCTCTTGGGTTTGCATCCCTCTGTATTTCTCTGTGCTGCTGAAATGGATTTCAGAGCCCTCACTTTGCACCATCATTTGTGCTGCTGCACCTTCATCCTGCTTAGAAGTACCAAACCCAGTGAATTTTGTCATCTGGGAACAGTTTGGACTGGCCCCACTGGGACCTCAGTTCTGGGGAGTTGCCTGCTCTGCTTGTCCCTTGGTTTAACTGTGGTGAGAGAGAACTGGGCTGGAAACTCCTGTGGTGAGTGTCTGTAAAGGATTTTGGAGTCTCTTGGACTTAAAAGCTTTGGTCCTTCCTGCCCCTGTAACAGACCAGTTCTGTCAGCTCCTATTCCAGCTTTTCTGAGGTCCTTACAGGCACCATAACTGGAGAAAAGGCACCAAAGCTGTGTAAGATGGTGCCTCACAGTGACCTGGAGTTCACCTGCTGGTTCCAGGGCTGTTTCTGTGGCCTCTGGAAGCAGAACACCTGCTGGAGGAGGAGGAACTTTCTGGAGTTTCTGGCTTGGCAAGGATGTCCCTTTGCTCCCTTGCTCTGCAAGCTTCCTCTGTGCCAGCTCATCCCTCCATGAGAGCACTTCCCTCTGAAGCAGAGGCTTCCCACAGCAGCCTCTCTAGTCCCTGGCTCCTCGTCCTTGTTCTTTGGGCTCCTGGCAGGTCTCTGGCTTGTCCTTCCCTTCCTTTGCTGCCTGTGCTGTGCTCCACATAACACTGTGTGCAGTTCTTTCCAAGCCCTTAATCTAAAGCCAATATCCCAGTCAGGTCCTCTTGGCTTTGGGGTTGTCCCCAAGCCTTTGAGAACAGGCTTTAATTCTAAAATTAGTTATTTTATGGATATGCAGGGTTTTTGAATGTGCTCTAAAAATACTGTCCTGATTTCATTCCTTGTGTGATGCTCTTGGCTGCACTGTAGAACTTACTGCTGCTCCATCTATTTCTCAAGTAAAATTACAAAGCTCAGAAAATATCGTTTGATCAGCAACATCTCCATGTGCCACCCAGCAGAAAGTCCCTTTGGGGAGAAGCTATTTAAGTACAAAATTTCCTGATGCTGTTCTAAGTGTCTGCAGGTTGGATTTCTTGTGCTAAGGTGTTCCCTCCCTCCTCAACACTGAAACAGATGGTTTGGGGGGCAAAATGTCTCATTTTCCAGTATTGCCTCATCCTGTCATACACTGCAAAGCCCAATGGAATTGCCTGGGCAGGAAGCAAGGTGGCCTTTCCCAGAAGCTGGAGGCAGTGCAGGGATGCAGCTGTCTGTGCTGTTGGGATGGTTATCCCGGAGCCCAGAGGTCCCCCCCCGGTCCCGGTCCCGGTCCCGGAGCCCAGAGGTCCCCCCCCGGTCCCGGTCCCGGTCCCGGAGCCCAGAGGTCCCCCCCCCGGTCCCGGTCCCGGTCCCGGAGCCCAGAGGTCCCCCCCCCGGTCCCGGTCCCGGTCCCGGAGCCCAGAGGTCCCCCCCCCGGTCCCGGTCCCGGTCCCGGAGCCCAGAGGTCCCCCCCCCCGGTCCCGGTCCCGGTCCCGGAGCCCAGAGGTCCCCCCCCCGGTCCCGGTCCCGGTCCCGGAGCCCAGAGGTCCCCCCCCCCGGTCCCGGTCCCGGTCCCGGAGCCCAGAGGTCCCCCCCCCCGGTCCCGGTCCCGGTCCCGGAGCCCAGAGGTCCCCCCCCCGGTCCCGGTCCCGGTCCCGGAGCCCAGAGGTCCCCCCCCCCGGTCCCGGTCCCGGTCCCGGAGCCCAGAGGTCCCCCCCCGGTCCCGGTCCCGGTCCCGGAGCCCAGAGGTCCCCCCCCGGTCCCGGTCCCGGTCCCGGAGCCCAGAGGTTCCCCCCCGGTCCCGGTCCCGGTCCCGGAGCCCAGAGGTTCCCCCGGTCCCGGTCCCGGTCCCGGTCCCGGAGCCCAGAGGTCCCCCCGGTCCCGGTCCCGGTCCCGGTCCCGGAGCCCAGAGGTCCCCCCCCCGGTCCCGGTCCCGGTCCCGGAGCCCAGAGGTCCCCCCCCCGGTCCCGGTCCCGGTCCCGGAGCCCAGAGGTCCCCCCCCCGGTCCCGGTCCCGGTCCCGGAGCCCAGAGTCCCCTCCAACCCTACACACTCTGAGCTCAGTGGAAACCAAGCGTTCCCGAGAAGTTCAGTGGAGTTACACAACAAACTACTGCTTAACCAAAACCAAATTTGCTGTAGCCATAGGACAGGATTTCCAGGAAGATTTTGGGAGCCCTTAAATCCAGCAGGTAAGTCTTGCAAGCTCCCCAGCACTGCAGGAAAGCAGGCAAGCGTGTTGGCTGTTTGTTCCTGCAGAAACCTCATAAGAAATGGCTGATCCACCAGCCTTAAATTTGAAGCTGGCAGCAATTAAACCCACACAGCTCTGCTGCTGGAACACACTGAGGTGTCCAAGCAGCACAAGATTGCTTGGCCAGGCTTTGATTTTCACCTTGGACTGCTGGAGGTTACACAAAAGCTGCCTCTGGTATCTTAATCCCAGTTTTCCATGCTCTGCATTGCTCACCTACCTGCCACAAGGATGATCCCCAAGGAGATGGGCAGGGCCAGGCACAGCACCAAAGAGCTCCTCATCTTGCCTTCCCTTCTTTTGAAGAATGGGAGTGCAGAGCCTGTTGGTGCCTATAAGGGCGGGTGCAAAGGGGTTGCCCAAAATACACAGCCCCAACAGCGGGAACTGTGGCTTTGGGGCCCGAAACCAGGTGTGTGGGGGCACCCAGAGCTCTGGGTTTGGAGGGTGAGGGGGGCAGGGGGTTGTGCTCCTGCTGAGCTGCTTGATCCTGTTCATCACCAACAGGCAAGGAGCTGCAAACCCACCCCAGTCCTTAGGGGACACCTTGCCATCAGGGCCAGTATCAAGTAACAAAGTCCAAGGGCCACAGCTCTGGCTCCTAATTGTGAGAAATCAGACTTAAAAGATAATTGAGTCATTTTAAAAATCCACTTGAGGCTCCAAAGTGAGAATGCTGTTTGGAGCAGCTGTGGGCAAACCTGTGTGGAGGGTTGGGCTGCCCCCAGAGAGTCAAAGCAGGCAGGAGGAGAGAGGAGGGGTGAAAAGGGAGAGCCAACAGCAGCTCTGGGGCAAAGCTGAGCTCTGCCTGCTGCATCCTGCAGTTTGGTTCCTTGGGAATGGAAAATGGGCTCTGTGGGGCTTGTTGTTTATGGGAGCCCTAAGTCAGGTCCCAGACCAAGCCTGAGGTGTTGGGCATGCAGACTTTGGCTGAAGCAGGGAGATACTGGAGAGGCCCTGGGATGTCTGTGTCCCAGATTTAGGATCACCTATGGAACTCTGAGACCCAAATGCTGTCAGGTAACCTGCAGTGGGCACAGCTGTCTCTGTACCATTTGCATGTGTCTTGTGCAGAAAAGGCCACTTTGTAAGGAAAGCCCAGACTTTGCAAGGGCCTGGTTGCTCTTGCCAGGCTTCTCCCAGAGGCTCAAGTCCTGAGGCACTGCTGCCAGGCACCCCAGTTCCTCTCACCCTGCAGGCTGCCTTCCCTTCCTGCAGCCCCTGCTGCCTGATCCCCAACCCCAGGGCTGTTCCAAGCCCCTGGTTCTGTGCCCTGAGCTGCTGTGCCAAGCACCAACACCTCAGCCTGCAGCTGCCTGATGCAATGAGCTTCCAGGTTACATCAGCACTGCTCATGTGCAAGGGGAGCATGGGAGGGGGACGAGGGGGACAGCCCAGCTCCTTGCAGAGCTTTGGGTTCTGCCACAGTTCTTTACAACCCTTGTTTTCTCATTAGGGCTACACCTTTAGGAGGGCATCATTTGGGTTTGTTTCCTTTGCTCCTCCCAGAAAGTACTGCCAACAGTTGTGTCCAGGGCTCTCTGAGGCAGTGGCAAAAGATGTTCCCTGTGCCCCAGTTTTGCAGCAGATAAATAAACCTGGCTCAGCTGGGCTGGTGGAGGTGTCTGTCTAAGGCACTATTTGTAAGAGAAGGTTTTTCAGAGTTCTCCAGGAAGGCAGGACGCAGGCACCAGGATAAAACACATGGAAAAGAGGCTGGTTCTGGTCTGCTTTGCCAAAATAGATGAATATAAACATGGCAGTGGGAAACTCCAAGGAGAGGCACTTGAGCATTTTCAAACCCCACAGAAGAGGCTGAGCAGAATTCTGTTCTGTTTCTGTTGATTTCGGTGGTTTTCCCTGCCTGGTGCTCAGTGTATCTGGATTTCAGTTGCTAAATCTGCACATGTGTGTGCAGTCCCTTCAGAGCTATTTTTGGCTCCCTTCAGCCACCTGCACATCTCTGGGGGTTTCTGGCTCTCTTGCAAGCTCTTGAGGGGAAGGCCTGTTTTATGGACTGTTACTTCTATGGACTGCTCTCTTTGTACTGGGAGATATGTTGAATTACCAAAAAATCTATCTGGGCCAGAAGGTGTTGGGCAGGGGGCTGGAAATCCATCAGTTCAGGTTCTGGGCTGAGTGGGGAGCTGGACTGCCAACCTCCCTGAGGGCAGAGGCTGCTGGAGACAAAATGGAGAAGGGGAAGGGGAACCAGCCTTGCTGTCTCAGCCTTCTCTCACTTGTCCAGTGCCTCAGCTGGCCCTGCAAGTGCTGAAAGAGGATGTTCCAGGTAAGAAGCTGGGCAGGGGCCTGGATGAAGTGAGGCAGAGTAGTTGTCCCTGTGTGTCCTTGCTGGGCTGGGTGAGCAGGATGACACCAGGGCATGGGCTCTCTCCAGACACCACCCCATCCACAGTCTGTCCTATGCTTCTCTTAGAATTATAGAATCACAGAATCCATTGGGTTGGAAAAGACCTCTGAGATCATCAAGTCCAACCCTTGATCCAACCCTACTGTGATCACCAGCCCAGGGCACGGAGTGCCCTGGGCTGGTGATCACAGTAGGGTTGGATCAAGATATGGTGGATTCTCACTCAGTGTCACATCCATAGAATCAGAGAATCATAAAATGGATTGGGTTGGAAAAGCCCTCTGAGATCATCAAGTCCAACCCTTGGTCCAACTCCAGTCCCTTTACCAGATCATGGCACTCAGTGCCACGGCCAAGCTCAGGTTAAAAACCTCCAGGGATGGGGAATCCACCCCTTCTCTGGGCAGCCCATTCCAGTGTTTGATTATTTTCTCTGTAAGGAATTTTTTTTCTGATCTCCAATTTCCCCCTGGCAGAGCTTGAGCCCCCTTGTCCTATTGCTGAGTGCTTTGCTCCTCCTTCCTCCCTTGGAAGCCCAGAAAATGATGGATTCAAACAGACCTGTTGCATCCAGTGATTGTTGTGTTGGTAGCAATGACTCTGCTGGTGCCTGCAGCAAATTGGCTTGGCTTGGGCAGCCCCTGTCACTGCATGACCTAATTCATGTTGGGGTCACCTCCAGCTTCACCAGAAGTGGAGGATGTTTTCAGCAAGTCTTGGGTGGGGTTCAAATATCTCCATTTTCTGCGCTTAGAAATTAATTTAAAATTGAAAGAAAATATGTCAACTCCATTTAAATCCCTGAGAAACCAGTTTTGTCTTTTGTTAAGGCTTTGAACTCTTGAAAGGGCAGACTTGAAACCAAGTGAGGGCAGTTAGATGGTAACTGTCAGGGACATGAGGGAGGCCTGGGTTTCTGTAAGTCACACCTGCAAATATTACCTAGAGTTTTAACCCTGCAGGGACTGGCTGCAGATGCCTCTGAATGGATTCCCACAAAAAGCCAGCAGGACTGAGCAGCCAGAGGACAAAGCCTGGTCACCAGGGACAGCTGTATGTAGTGGCCAGGTGAGGATTTCCAGAGGAGTGGCTGTCAGATTAAATGGTGCTGTAACTCAAACCCAACCTACCCTTGCTGCTCTTGTTTTACAGGCCAGGGGATGAGTGCTGAAAACTGCCATGGCCACATTTACAAGAGGGATCTGAGGTGGAACCTGCCTTTGTGCAAGGAAGTTCTGACCCACAGGTGACCATGTGAAGAGGCTGAGCACATCCAAGTTAGAAATTAGCCCTGCCCTGCCATCAGATGGATCAGAATCCAAATGAATCACCACAAAGTGAGTCAAGTTGTGCACCCCACTCTGTTAATTTGAATATTTGCTCCACATACTTTTTTCCATGCAAAGGTGGATGGGAGCATTTATAAATACAACTGCACCTGTTCTGTGGTGAGAGAAAAGCACCTGCACTTGTTGAACACAGAACTGCTCTTGCTGGGACGTGAGGGGGCTTGATTTACCAGGCTCTGGATTTCTGAGCTTGGACTACACTGATGTGCCCCCTTCTGTTCTTGTGACAGGGCTGCCTGTAGGTTTCCAAAGCTGACTGTGCTTCCATGTGGCTGAGTAATAATGGGATTTTATCCTTGGGAAGGCTGGAGGGTGGGCTGGGTGCTCTGATGTGGATGGCAGACACAGAAAAATACAGGATGAGAATTCAAAGGTGCACAAGTAGAGACTGCCTTAAAGACCCTCCTGGTGAGGGCTGAAATACCAGCTTTGCTCTCTGTCTGGGATGCATGGATCTGTTTCCACATCAGGAGGGATTCAAGGAATGCAGGGGTGCTGGAGCAGCACCTGCCGAGCTGTGCAGCCTGGAGCTGCCTCTGGCCCTGGAAAGGAGTGACTTGGTGATGGGAAGGGCTCGCTCGGGAGAGTTCACGTCTGTCCCTCGGAAGTGTCCAGGGCTGTCTGCAAATATTTCTGCTCCTCCTAGAGTGATCTAGTGGCGGGGAACTGAGCACCGAGTTTTGGTTTCAAGGGATTCACGTGTCAGGTGTTATTTTCCATGTCTTTCCCCCCCTCCCCTCGTTCGGCAAGATGACCACAACATACAGCAGCTGTGTCTGCCTGGGCTTTTTGGGGAAGAGAAACCCCGAGGAGGGCGGGAAGGGAGGGCTTTTTTTAATTTTATTTTTCCCCATGGGATCATTGATTGCTGCGAGCTGTCACGGCTGGAAACCTCCCTCCCAGGGGCTGCTCGGGGCACCACCATCTCATCAGGGCCGTGCGGAACGGGAGGGGATGGGGATGGAGCTCTGGGGACGGGGGGGGGGCTGCGCCGCCCTTGGGGACGAGGAGCGAGGGCGGGCCCCGGGCGGCGGCTCCTCCCCGGGGCAGGGAGCCGGATGCGGGTCCGGGGCGGAGCAGCGGAAGGCGGCGGTGGAAGCGGAAGGGGCGGGGGCCGGAGGAGGCCGGAGGGTCCGGGCAGCCATGCGGAGCCGGCGCGGCACCGTCGTGCGGCCGCGGGCACGGCCCGAGCAGGATGCGCTGGACGAGGATGCGCTGGACGAGGCGCCCAGCGGGCGCGCCGGCCCCGAGGAACTGGCGGACGGCGTGGAGCAGTTCCACGAGAAGCAGTTCCGAGCCGTGATGGCAGCCCTGGACAGCGGCGAGGAGGCCGGGGACAGCGAGGAGGAGGAGGAGGAGGAAGTGCTGGGGCTGCAGCTGCCTGAGGAGGAGAGCGAAGAGGAAGAAGAGGAGGAGGAATCGCAGGGGTTGGATCCGTACGTGGATCACAGCGCAGAGGAGGTTGAGGATGGAGACTTGGAGGAAGATGAGGATGGAGAAGGTGAGGAGGAGGAAAATGAGGCTGAGGATGAAAGTGGGGACCTGTCCATGGAAAGCGACTTGGAGGAGCGGCATCCAGACACCAAGCTCCCCCACGAGCTGTCCTGGGGCCAGCGCAAGCAGCATTACTACGACACGGACTATGGCAGCGATGCCCAGGCCAAGGGCAAGCGCAGCCAGCAGGAGATCGATGCTGAGGAGGAGGAAGAGGAGCAGGAGGCTCAGGTGATCCAGAGGCGGTTAGTGCAGGACTTGGGTGAGGATGACTACATGGTGGACATGATCCAGGGCTACCTGGCTGAGCAGCGCAAAGCCGTCGACAGCAAGGGGCAGAAGATAGACAAGGATCTGCAGGCCCTTTCCAGGAAGGAGCAGCTGAAGCTGCTGAAGCAGGAGTCTCCTGAGCTCCTGCAGCTGATGGAGGACTTTGAAGTGAAGCTCATGGAGCTCAAGGACGAGCTGCACCCGCTGCTGCAGATGGTCAAAGACGGCACTATCCCCCAGGGGAAGGGCAGTCGCTATTTGCAGACCAAGTACCATCTGTACCTCAACTACTGTGCCAATATCAGCTTCTACCTGGTTCTGAAGTCCAAGAGGCTGCCGGTTCACAGTCACCCCATCATTGAGCGGCTGGTGGCTTACAGGAACATCATCAATGACCTCGCTGTTGTAGACCAGAAGCTGTCCCCGCAGGTCCGCCTGCTCCTCAGGAGCTACTACGACAAGAAGGAAGAGAGCCTACGGAAGGAAAACAAGTTTGCCGTGTTTCTCACCATGGATAGCAAGAAAGGCAAACCAAAACGTGCCCCTGTGCTTGCCAATGGCCAGGCTGCTGCTGCGGAGTCGTCGGGTGAGTCGGAGCTGGACGAGGAGGCTGCCCTGAAGTACTACAGGCTGATGGAGGAGAAGCTGGCGCTGAAGAGGAAGAGAACGGGCAGAGAAGAGGTGCGTGAAGAGGAGGCGGTGTCGGAGGACGAGGATCCCGGTAAAAAGAGGGGGGTGACTTACCAGATGATCAAGAACAAAGGGCTGACGCCCAAGAGGAGGAAGATCGATCGCAACCCCAGGGTGAAGCACCGGGAGAAGTTCCGGCGCGCCAAGATCCGGCGCAAGGGGCAGGTGCGCGAGGTGCGCAGGGAGCTGCAGCGCTACGGGGGGGAGCCCTCGGGCATCCGCGCCGGCGTCAAGAAGGGCAGGAAGCTCAAGTGACAGTCCCCTCTGTGGAACAGCTGCCAAGCACAGTGCTGAACCCAATAAAAGTTTTGTAAAGGATACAGTGAATTTCATTCTTGGGCAATCTGGGCTGGGGTGGTACTTGGGTTGGGTTTGTTTTTCAGAGGGGGGGTTTTGGCTGCTGCTGTCTGCAGGTGGCACAGGGCCCTTTCTGCACCTGGCCCACGTGTGAAGGTGTTTTGTTGTGGTGCTGTCATGTTTCCATAGACAGGGACCCTTGAGAGGTTGAAAGGGATGTGTCAAGCAAAGGGAATTCAATGGGAGGGATGAACCTGCTGAGGGTGGCTTGAAAAGGGGGTTCAGCACCTCTTGTTTTCCCCTTTTTGCTGTCTCGTTCTAGTCCGTCCTGTTGCTGTGTTGAGCTGCAGGAGAGATGTGGTTATGGTATTTAATTCTTCTAATTAATTCAGTTCTTGAATGAGTACCACTTTTATCATGTCTTAAATTACTTAATCCCACGTGATCTGAAACTGTTTCCCCTCCTGAGTTCAGTGAGAAGCCAAGCAGGGACTTCTCTGGATTTCCTAACACCACCTCTGATGAACACATTAACTTCACCTGTGATAAATATTAACTGTTTCTGCTGCTACAGGACTGAGCAGCATTGCTGCAGGACAAGGGGGTAAGGTGATCTCTTCAGCTGGCAGGTGGAATTTCAGGATCTTTGGAATACTTCAAGCCCTCTGGGGGGTAAATGTGTTTTAACACCACATCAAGTACTTGTCAGGAGCTGAAGGTGAGTGCCCACTTCCTGTCCACACTGTAAAGGAGGAACAAGTGATTAATTTTGCTAAAGTTTAAGAAAAACTGTCTCAGGTAAGCCCTGCACTTGGTCTGGAACAGACTTGGGGAGCCCATGCCTTGACTTGTTGGTTGGTACCATCTGAAAGGAATTAGTTTCCTGTATGAAATGAAAGAGAATAATTGCCTAGTCAAGAAATGGGATCATGGGGGGGTGTTGTGTGTGTGATACTCTTGGTGGAAGAGTGTGTGATGCTGACTCTGAGACAGACCAGGTGCTGTAATTCAAATATGCAGGTGTTCTGCCTATCCTCTGGAAGTGAAATGTGCTTCCACAGGGTGCAAACCTTTATACCTCAGGCCTGTTCCTGCCAGGAACATGCTGTTCTTTGCTGCCTCAGGAATATTCTGGCCATTTTCAAGGATGGTTAAATAAGCTTAACGTGGACAGATGGGAACAGCCCCTTGATGTCCAGATACACTGAACAGGTCCTGTCCTTAGGGCAGCTCTTTGTACCCTGGTGGCCACAGATGAGGTGTGTGGGCTGTGGGGATGAACCTGTGCTTAGATATCTGCCCTTATTCTGAGCTGCCATCAGTAGTGGTGGCTGCTCCTTCTTCCCTGGGAGAAGTAGAGCTTTTCCCACCTTTTCCTCACTCCACAGGGAGATTCTGTGATGGAGGCTGTGACTGATAGTGCACACTAAGCTTGGGAGGCTTTACAGAAGGTCAGTGAGAGGTAAGGTGCTGGGGGGAAAAGCAGCTTATGTACCTTTTCTGGAGAGGAATGGTGGTGTGTAACAGGCATCATGTGGGATGTGGGCAGTGCCCAGCAGAGCTGCTCCCTGGTCTGGTCACTGCAGCACCTGCTTGTGCAGGTTTCACACTCAGTGCAAAAGTGAAGGGCTCACTCAGGGTCTTTGATGGATCTGACTCTGCTTCCTTGGAAAGCTCCAGGCAGCTGGCAAGCAAATTGTGGCCACTTCCATGTGAGCATTAAATAAGGGAAATAAGCAATTAGTGTGCCATTCCAGACAGGCTCCCCAGAAACACTGGGATTACAGGGAGGGCTGGAGGGAAGGCACTGGCTGCCAGCAGATGGCACAGCAGGGCTCCTGCTTTAATGAAGATTAACCAGGCATTATGTCCACTTGGGTAGTTCAGAGATGGGGCAAAGCCATAAATACCATTCCCACATGGTTTCATGTCTGAGTGATCATGGCAAGGCCGGGATTATTAACCCCATGGGAGGGAAGGGGACACTGTGCTGTGGCTCTGAGAAATACTTAAAGGAATGTTTTGTGCTGGTGGTAAACAGGTTTTGAAAATCCCTATGAAAATAGGAGGTGAGATTAGAAAAGGATCACAGATGATCAGGAAAACAAGAAGTGGAGCCAAGGTAATGCTGCTTTTTACCTTTTCCAGTACCATGTCTGGAGAAGGCACTGATGCTGCCAAGGACATGCTTCAGCCACGGGATGGCACTTTTCCTGGCCAGGGTCCTGCTTGGAGAGGACTGTTGGCTCAGCAGCACCTAATGCTGGTTGGGACTTGGCTCAGGTAACAGCTCTGCCTCACCTCCATCACCCCCAAGGCCGTGGAGGGGCCTGCCCCGGGTGCTTTGCAACTGCTCGCCTGGAGCACAGGAATCCAAGGGATAGTCAGTCCTGCCTGCACTGGCATATTTGGCACTGATTCATATTTGAAGTGGCATAGGCAGAGTGTAGGAAGCTCTGAAGTATGAGCTGCTCTTTTGTCTTTGTACAGAGGCAGAGGGTGGGCAATGCTTTCTGTATCACAGCCTGGAGTGTCTATGCAGGGCAAGGAAAATAGATTGACTATCCCACATGGGAATACATCTGTTGCTGCTTTGAGTTTTGCTTATGCCTTCCTAGTTGTCTTCCATAATATCCCATCAGACGCAGTCTGGACATTGTTTTACTCTCATTAGCAAGCAGAAATTCAAACCTTCAGCTGTGAGATTTGTAAAATGACTTAAAGCATCTGTTGAATTAGTTGCAGCATGTTGCATGACCTGGGGCAGCGCTGCAAAATCAGCCTCCAGAAATCAGTTGCCTTTACAGCTTTGCTTTTGCCATTTCAATGTGGATGTAAAAAGCAGCTGTGTTTCAGCTTAACCTGAGTGCACCAAAGGGAGAGTATTCTGTAAAACTGGCCAGACTTCATGTTTTCTGCTCCCTGACTACACTACTGTCCACGTTAATTGCCCTGTGTTACTCCCTGCCTTCTGAAAGGCTATTTATTGGACCATTTTAATATTGAGGAACACACTTAGACTTTGTATTGTCATCTTTTGTTCCAGGATGTGAGAGCGCTGCTGTCCTCGCAGGGGGGAGGCAGCACACGCTGCAGAGGCTTTGCCTCTCGGTCAGGGCCCCTGGGGGTGCGTGTGTGTCCCCTGCCAGGTGTGGGTGTCCCCTGCCGGGGGTGTGTGTGTGTGTGCGTGTGTGTCCCCCCTGCCGGGGGTGTGGGTGTGTGTGTGTCCGTGTCCCCTCTGCCGGGGGGGCGTGTGCGTGTGTCCGTGTCCCCTCTGCCGGGGGGGCGTGTGTGTGTGTGTGTGTGTGTGTGTCCGTGTCCCCTCTGCCGGGTCTCTGTGTGTGTGTGTGTGTGTGTGTGTGTGTGTGTCCGTGTCCCCTCTGCCGGGTCTGTGTGTGTGTGTGTGTGTGTGTGTGTGTGTGTGTGTGTGTGTGTGTGTGTCCGTGTCCCCTCTGCCGGGTCTGTGTGTGTGTGGGTGTGTCCGTGTCCCCTCTGCCGGGTGTGTGTGTGTGTGTCCGTGTCCCCTCTGCCGGGTCTGTGTGTGTGTGTCCGTGTCCCCTCTGCCGGGTCTGTGTGTGTGTGTCCGTGTCCCCTCTGCCGGGTCTGTGTGTGTGTGTGTGTGTGTGTGTGTGTGTGTGTGTGTCCTCTGCCGGGGGTGTGTGTGTGTGTCCCCCCTGCCGGGGCTGTGTCCCCCTTGCCGCTGTGTCCCCCCGTGCCGTGCGGGCAGCGCCGCTCCGGGCACACCTCTCGGGGCGGGGGCCGGGCCGTGCGGGGCTGGGCGGGGCGGCGCGGGCGGCGATGGCGGAGGCGGAGCGGGCAGCGGAGCCGCCAAGTTCCCGGGACGGGGCCGGGGCCGTGCCCGGAGCGGAGCTGCCCCCGGGCATGGAGCGGCGCGGAGAGCCCGTAGAGGCGGCGGGGGAGGAGGAGGAGGAGGAGGCGCGCCCTTCCTCGCCGCCGTTCTTCCTGCTCTACCCCGGCCATGGAGGCGGCGCCGCGGCCGCGCCGCCCGCGCTGTGGAGACCCCCGGCGGCCCTGCCCGTGCTGCTGCTCAGCTACTCGGGGCCCGACGGAGCCCGTGAGTACGGCGGGGCCCCGCGCCGGGGGGATCCATGGGAGCCGCTCCTCTCCCCTCCCTTCCCGGGGAACGGCTCCTGCCCCCCTCGGGGAGCGGGCATGGCTCCTGCCCCCTCGGGGAGGATGGCTCCTACTCCCGGGGATGCTCCAGCGGCCGGGAAAGGCAGGGGGTACCCGCCCCAAAGCCCCGCAGGGTTTGGGGGGGTGCTGGCTCGGCAAGGGACGGGCAGCGCTCGTGGCCCAGCTGGTGTGCCAGCCCAGCCCTCCTGGCGGTCCTGCCTGCGCCCTTTGGGGAGGTGGAGCCGCCCCTGAAATCCAACAGGCTGTGCCGGACTCCGCGCGGAGTTCGGGGCTGGGAACGCCCGCTCGGGATCCCTCCTGGTGCTGGCACGGAGGGCACATCCGAGGCAAAGGCACAGCACGAGGGGTCGAGAGGAGGCTGAAGGGCATCGCTGTGTGGGGTGTGTTGGGGGTGAATAGTTTTCTCCTTTGTGATATTTTTGTGGTGTGTTTGGGTAGGCTGGAGTAGCGCTGCGAAATAGTTGGGTGTGTTTTAAAATACAGCAAAAACTACACTCGTGGGTGTGTGGAAGAGATCTTCCATCTTCCCTTGTTCATCTTGCCTGAGAATAGCCAGTGGCTTCATCCCCTGGGCCCGGCCCAGGTGTGTGTGACTGAGCTCTTGGCCTCTGCTTTGTCCCCTCCTGTCCCAGGTGAGGGTTTGCTCACGCAGGAGCTGATGTTTTGGAGTGGGTGTTTGTTTGTGTCTCCTTTGGAAGCTGCTGGACTGGAAGGCATTACTCAGCAGAGCTGTAACCACTGAGGTAAGAAGTCCATGCCTGTAATGCCAAGAGGAGATGAAATGCATTGACTTTGCTCTGAGCTCTTGGAAGGACTGTCTGTGACTGCCAACTTTTGTCCACAGTCCCAAGTCCCGGCCTGGGAAGTTGTTGGTGTTGTTTGAACTGGCACCTCCCTGTCAAACCCTTCTTTTTTACTTGTAATCTTTTCTTAATCAGGAGATGTTTATCCTCAGTAGACTTGTGTTGTGTATGCAAGGGCTTGAGCTATTTGTAATGGAATAGAAGACTGAAAGGAAAATAGTTTTGGAGCTTTTCAGACTTAGTTGTAGGGAGGCTCCTGTGTAGATGAGAAACCAAAGCATCCCGTGAGCATGTTTGTTCACAGGAGCAGGTGAAGCTCAGTGCTTGAGCAGTGCTTTACCCTGTGGTAGCCTTACCTTGGTGCCTGTTGGTGCAGGCTTTGTGCACACCCTTTATGCAATGCATGTTCAGGTGCTTTTGTTCTTGCCAGCCGAGCAGGTAAAGCTGCCTGGGCAGTCCTGAGTGTCACAGTCTGCTCAGGGACTGACTGAGGTGGGTCCCTTCCAGCTCAGAATGTTCTGTGACTGTGGGGCTGTGATGGCAGTGCTCGAAGGGATCAGGAATCATCTATTTGCATGATGTCTTGGGCTCTGTTTCTCCTGGGGCCAGCTCTGTCTGTAAATCTCTTTCATCATCTCTTGTTCAGGTTTTTCCCAGTTCTCACCCCTCTAATGCAGCTTTCATTTGTTCATCGTGGGGCAGCAGGAGCAGTGGGTTCTGCTGCCAGGGCTCCTGTTACAGTGAGGCTGGGCCTCTACACCAAATGGTTTATTTAAAAATTGTTTTTTTCTGCTATAACAGAATCATTAAACTGTTCTCTCTGATTCTCACCTGATTCCAATCCTCAGGTGAAGGCCAGAGCTGCTCAGGGAAGGAGACTGCCAAAGCCTTCCGTGCCAGCAGCACCTGCTCCCTTGTTACAGGTGGTTCCAGACAGACAGAAGGAGCAAGAAGATTTACTTAAGAATGCTTAGCTGCAGGAAAACCTTCAAATGATGCTGAAGTACAGCAGAGGAACCTGATTAGGCTGTCTTGGAAAAATCCCCAGACCTAAACCAAAGTCAAACCCATTCCTTGCTCCCACTGAAAACCTACACAATACCATGACCTTTTCTTCCTGTTTTTAGTTATACCCTCAGTTCTGGGAGGTACTTGAAGCCTTAAATAGTATCTCTGTGTTTCACTGTGGGCAACAAAACCACCACTTTGTCACTTAGTAATTAATGAAGTTGTGTCACAGTTTTTTGGGTTGTTAAACTTTGTTTTGCCCACTCCTGTTTGGGGTTGCAGGTTCAGAGTAGCTGCTATTTGAGGCCAGGTGCATGTCTGTGCTGGCAGAGGAGTCAGAAGCACACTTGGCTGTGTGGATGCTGTGCTGCTAAATTTATCTTAGTAGATTACACTCCATGTCAGAGATGGCTTTGTCCTTTTTGCTTTCTGATCTTCACACAGGGAGGGAGGGCAAGTTTTCTGCTAATGATGGAAACTCAGCTTGCTTGCAGGCTCTGCAAGGAAAAATACACCTGAAGATGCTCCCTGGAGTCCAAAGGGTGGTTTGGGAATTTGTTTGGGTTTCTTTGCTTTGATTACTCTGATTTATTCAGCTTGTGAAGACTTGCCAGTACAGCTGAGCTCTCCAACACTGGTGCCTGAAAAGGTGCTTTACTTTCAGGGGGTTAGTCTTAAAATTCCAGTGCATTCAGTTGGTAATTCTTTAATCTCAGAAACATTTTGGCAAAACTCTGCCTTGTTTGGCAATCTGGCCAAAACCTCCAAGGGCTTGTGCCAGAGTGTGGCTCACAGGAGGGTTTGTAGGACCAGTCAAGGCTGTCTGACTGGTTTGAGATAAAGTGATTCATCCTGAGAAACCTCTCTCCTCTCTGCACGGGGTATTGCTGTGTCCATTCACCATCCTTGAACCCAGATGGGGGTTTTGAGTTACCTGGTAGTTTTACCAAAGGTTTTATAATAACACAAATACTTCAGACCTTGCTTTTGTTTCTTCAAAAGATGCTTTGTTGCTTTGTAATTTGGAGGCACAGAATGGGGATAGGGGGAGGCTTATCCTGTGGTTTTCAGGTGGTGATACAGAGGTTACAAGTCAATAAGTCAAACAGTTCCTTTTTGGGATTTTGGTTATTTATTTGGTTCTGGAAATAAAGATGAAAAACGTTTTCCAAGTACTTTCAATATCCCTGTGGAGTATTTGCAGCAGAATCATTGCCTGAAGGACCCTGAGAACAGAACTGAGCTGGAAGGGGCAGGTTGGCTCCTGTTATTTCTTCATGTTACAAGCAAACCAGTGCAAGTTGGACAGTTACTGGTATTATTTTAGCAGACCTGCCCTGTGCTCCTGGTGTGGGGTCACCTCCCAGCGCTGAGTTCAGCTGAAGGCTGGGGTTGTGAAAGGGGAGCTGCAGTCACACCCCGTGCTGTTTGTGTTCCTAATGGCCTCAAAACAAATAAATTAACCGCTCTGACAATGAGCTCTGGTGGATAACAGCAATAGGTTCTGTGGTTGGGGGTTCTGAAGGGTTGGTTTTCCTCTGTGCTGCCCGTGTAGTCCCTTTGCAAAGGTTTCCAGGGGAGCAGCTGCTCTGTGGCACAGCCACTTGCTCAGGGTTTGAAGTCTGGGGTGGTGCAATGTGAAGGAGGCTCTCACTGATGAAAGGGTGTGTGAATCCATGAGTTAAGGCACTGTCAGCACAGTTGATAAACTCTGTTCTCTCAGGGAGAAGGAACAATGGTATCTTGGTGGGGAAATAATTCCCCTTGGTATTGCTGTACAAACAGGCTGTGGGGTTGGGTTTGGCCCACTGGGGGAAAGACTTGCTGAGTCAAAATGCTGCAGGAAGCTTGGAAAACAACTGCTTCCTCTGGTGTGTCAGAAATAGCAGCTCTTAACCTCATCAAACTGGAAAAAAGGGCTTTCACATGGCACATGCTTTCCCAAGAGCTGTATGCCATTGCTGTGCTGAATTCTGTATCCAGTGATCTGTCATTTCACACCCCTAAAAAACAGTTGCACAATTTTTTTACTATTTCTTTAGGGAGCAGAAAGTGTGCAGAACAATTAGGGTGCTGTGTATCAGTGGTGTGTCCCCATCAGCACACAGTTGTGGCCCCCTCACCAGTTCTCAGGTGAGGTTTTGCAGGTGTAGGATCGGGTCACCCAGCTGTGTTTGTGGTGTTCTCCCTCATTGTTCTTCCACGTGCAAGAGCTGCCTCCTCTGGCCCTGAGCTGCTCAGTGCCAGATGATTTCTTTTTTTTCCCTATGTTTTCCCTGAGATGATAAATGCATCCCAAGGTCTTGTTGTACGTGGGGAATCTTTGCTGCGAGGTGCCCTTTGGGCGGGTGGCACAGCGAGTAAAGCCCGACCTGCGGCTCGCACACCCTGCTGAGAAAACAAAGGTGCCCGTGGGATGCCTGCGGTGGCATCCCGGGATGCGGCAGGAATACAGATGTGTCTTTGCACCGCTGGCCGGGGGTGCGGTGGGATGGGGTGGGATGGGGTGGGATGCGGTGCGCCCGGGAGGGATGCGGTGGGATGGGATGGGATGGGATGGGGTGCGCCCGGGAGGGATGCGGTGGGATGGGATGGGATGGGGTGCGGTGCGCCCGGGAGGGATGCGGTGGGATGGGATGGCCCACCCCGCACCCGCGGCGTGCCGGCAGCATCCTGGGAAGTGCGGGCGGTCACATGGGCCGGGCGGGCAGCACAGCTCATTAGTCAGCCATTTTGGTCGCCACCCTGCTCGCCGCGCAGCCAATCGCGGCGGCACCGCCGGCCCTCGCAGGGACACCGCGCTCGGCACCGGCTCCTGGGCATCCTTCTGCCTCCGTCCTTTGTTTTGGCGGGGTCATCGCCGCAGAGACCCGCTGCTCTTGCTCTGCGGGTTTTTCCCCCGTTTGGTGTTTTTCCACCTCTCCCCTCCTGCCGTGGGAGCGGGAGCCGCGCTCGCTGTGGATGCTGCGGATCCATCGCCTCTAGCGCAGCCGCGGGAGGAGCGGAGCGGGGAGGGAGCCGCGTTTTTACCTTGCTCGATCTGTGCCAAGGCCAGAGCAGCCTCTGTGATCCTGAGCGATCTGCCCTTTCATCGCAAGGTATTCCTGATTTCCTTCTTCAGAAAGCTTTGGGGTTTAGTTCTTATTTTTCCCCCGTTGTTGTTGTACCAGCTGAGTCATCATGTCTGCTCTGACGCCTCAAAGCGACATGCCAACCCCCACCACAGACAAGATCACTCAGGCTGCCATGGAGACCATCTATCTTTGCAAATTCCGCGTGTCGATGGATGGAGAATGGCTCTGCTTGCGGGAGCTGGATGACATCTCGCTGACACCCGACCCCGAGCCTACCCACGAAGGTACGGTCCGGTTGCTGCCCGGGATCCGCCGCATCCGCGGGATGGGAGGGGGTGTCTCCGGGAGAGATGCTCTGGTCCCTCCCGCACAGCCTGCACATCCTTAGAAAGCCACAGTCCTGCTTCAGGATGCCCGTAGGATCTGTTGTGCCTTTGGAAACCCAGCCCTTTGAGAGATTCGTGCCTTGTCGTTATGTTTTTAGCGGTCTCAGGGGAGGAGGAGCCCCGCGGTGTGTGCTCAGGGAGGGCACTGGAGCGTGGCTGTGCCCCCCGAACGGGGCCGATGGCTGTGTTGGAGCTGCCAGCCCGTCCGGAGGCAGCCCTGGCAGTGCCCAGCGCCGGGCGGGCGTGCGGAGGGCTTGGAAAGCCCCAGGCGATTACACAGCGATGCTCCTGTCAGGTGACAGTGACAGTGCCATCAGCAGTGCCCCCGCTGGCCTCGGGTGAGCTGCTGCCCTTTCGAAGGGCTGGGAAGCCTGGCATGAGGAGGGAAGCACGTCTTGCTTCTCCTTGGGGTGTGGGTTGATGGTGAACACAGTTCAATGCCGGGATGAGGAGTGCAACTCTGAGTCCTGAAAGCACCAGAGGACATCCCTGCCAGTCAAGTGGGGAAGAAGGAGAGGTGACGGATTTCTGCAGGAGTTTTGCTCGGTAGCCACCAGCACTGCCGTGTTCCCGGTGCCTCTGCTGGGGGCACCTTTAGGTCTTGGAGCAGGGAGGCTGTTCCAGCCTGCCCCTTTTCCAGTAACTCCTGAAATGCCACTCCTCGGAGCAGTCTCGCTGGACCCGTTTGCTGCTGGCTTGGCAAGTCAGCAAGTCTGACAGTGTCTGAAATTGTGTGTGGGGATTTAGGCTTGAAAATGAATTCCCAAGGGATGATTTAATTTCCATTTCACAGCTGCTTTCAGTGGCAGCAGCCCCTGGGTTTGGATTTGGCTTGCCAGGTACTTAGTCACACAGTGGGACAGCAGACAGAGGTTTCCAAAGCAGAGACTTAAGGCTCCCTGTGGATCATATCCCAGGGGCTCAGGGAGCTGAGGACAGGGAGAGCAGGAATTCAGCTCTCTGCCACTTCCACGTGCCTGAGTGTGACATTCAGACTGTGCTTGGTCTTACTCAGGTGTTGCTAAATCTGTAATTACTGGCTCTGGTGAGTACCCAAAAGGGCTAGGAAATAGTATTTGCTCATTTCATTGTCATTTAATTCATATGTCAAAAATGAATGCAGAGAGAGAGCTGTACCCTAACGACCTTCATGGAGATGTTTATGCATAAATTAAAGTTGTTTGTTCAGAGGCACAAAGACTGGTTGTTTGGGAGGGGTGTTTTTGGACCCAAGTCTTATTTTGACCAGAGATAGGAGGTCAGGAGAAGTGTTGACAATAGAAAAGCTGACCCAGCTGTATCCTGGCTGTTGGATCTGATGCTGCTGCATCAGCAGTGCTGCCTGTCCTCGGGGTGTGCACAGGGACAGCATCAGGGGCTTGTGTCCCTTGGAGTGTCCCCAAAAAACACAAGTCCAAAGGTAGGGATTGTCAAGTAAGAAAAAAAGCTGTAGAATCCTACCCAGGGCTTAACAAAGGGCTGCAGGTCTTTTCCTGACAAATAAAGACATGTGAAATATGTGTTACAGTAAGTAGGAAATGCAGCAGCTTATTGAAATAAGGGTTTGAAGCCTCCCATTGCTGTCCATCAGCTCTAGTGCTTGGCCTCTCTCCACTCCATGAGCTGCTGTTCCCCCAGCCCTCCTCAGCCATCCTGCCTTCAGAGCAGTTCCCTCCCTGCATTCCAGAGTGAGAGGAACTCTGAGCACGTTCCATGTGCAGGCGGCCTGGAGCAGAAGGGTAAAGCCTCAGTGCAGCTCCTGAGCTGCTTGGCACTGTGTATATTCCATAGAGCCTCATTATGGAGGTCAGTTTAACAAGAAAAGCAATTCATTTGTTCTTTCAGCTCTTTGGAACAGTCGTGGGTGAGCACGAAAATAAGCTGATTTTGGTGTTTACGGCCAATCAGCTTGGCTTAGGAAAAGAATTTATTTTTTTAAACAAACAGCGATTCTCAGTAAGATAATAAGAACTTTCCTGTGCTCTGCAGGCTCCTCAGAAGGAAACCCGACACCGATGGCTCAGCCTTGTTTGTTTGCAGTGTGTGTGGTGGTCTCTGAGGTGAAAAACACCTGGATGGTGTTCCTGGGGGATGTTACAGTGTGGATGGGATGGACACTGCCCTCAGCTCTGGGGAGAAGCTGCTCAGAGTGGCCTGCTGTGGGTGCTGTTACTGGGTGTTCAGTTTCTGCTTGGAATAACCATGGGGAGCTTCACAGGAGAGCTGTGGGAATTTTAATCCTGATGGAATCAGCTTGTAATTGGGACCAGAGGGAATTCGTGTGCTAACTGGGTGAGCTGAATTTACTTGGAGCTCCTGGGGATTACAGTATCCTGTGCCTGTTAACCCTCTATTTGCACTAAAATGGAGTTGGAATGATGTGCTTTTAACATGCAAAGATGAATTTATCTTTTATAAGGTAGAACCAAGGTCAGATTTTTCTTTTTTTGACCACTAATGTAAAAGATTTAGTTTGAGACACGTGGTTGTATAAAATGCCCCAAGAATCAGTTCTACAGCTCTTGAGGGAAAGCAAATGCTCCCCTCAGTAACCTCATGCCTGTTCATCTCTTGTATTGGTTATTGAATCATTCAGATTGCACCTTTTCTCTCCATTTTCTATCCAGGTGTTTTTCCAAGTTTCTTTGCCCTGTTCCAAAGGCTCAGGGAAGCTGCATGACCTCCTTTGTTGTATTTTTGTTTTGCAAACTGGCAGCTGTTCCTGAGGTTTAGGACTTTTCTAGCAGTGAGGAATAGAAACAGGGAAGTGTTGGGAAGGGTGAAATTGCTCCATGGATTGGGCCTTTCCATCATAAACCAAATCTGAACACTGGCCTGAGTGGCAGAGACCATTCAGGTGTGGCAGAAACTGTTGGGGATTCTTCTGTTATTGGAACAGAACCTGTTAAAACACAGTTGGTGACAGAAACCCCTGACCAGGTCTCAAGTTTGAAGGAGCTGCAGACCAGATTTAATAGAAATGTGGAGTCAGTAAATGCAAGTTAAATGAATTACAGTGTGTTCATGGCCATGAATCTCTGGAATAGCAGTCAGGTCATGTAACCCAGACACCAGTTCAGAAATTACAGTTCAGAGTTGTTCTCTTTCCCCTTTTCAGCTGCCTCAGTGTGAATGAAGTCAGAGCTTGGAAACCTGGGGCAGGTTTTTATCCCTAAGAGATGGTCAGAAGTGTTGCAGAGAAGCCTCCTGAGTGTCAGCTGAGCTGGGAAGTGAGAGATGGGGCAGGGGGAAGCTCAGGGGTTGGAGTTTTGGTTTTCTTTGTGTATTAAGGGCCAAAATAGGATGAAACATTTCCCATAGTAGTTTGTCCATGTGTTGCCCTCTGGAAAGAGGCTGGTTGGGCAGAAACATTCCATGAAACTCCCCACAGTTCCAACACAGGGAAATTGGGTCACTCTTTGATGGAAATCATATGGAGGCAGGAATAAAACTTAAGGTGGGAGCACACCAGGAATGCCTGGGATGTATCTTTGGTGTTTTCTTGTCCCATACCTGTAGTGGGGAGTGGCCTTGGGATTTCCAAGCCCTCTGTACTTCCTGATCTCTTCCTTTCCCTTTTCTCCTGGTTTGTTGCACATAAAGTGCTGTTTTCTTCTGTATGCAGGGACGTTTTTAGAGATGGGAATTCTAGGCAGTGGGTTTTAAAAATAATTTTAAGCTACTTTATCCTGAATAGATTTCTCCTTGCATTCCATGCTGCCTGGTGGCTCCCCTGAGTTTGGAACTGCAGGATGTTTGAACGTGATGCTGAAACCCCGAGCTGATCCCTTCCCTTTGTCAACACTTCATGACCCACCTCCTGTGCAAACCTGATCAGAAGGAATTAATTATGCTGCCTCAATAATATTAACAGCATCTACTTAATTTTCTTCCTTGATCTCATTCTTTGCTATTAAATGTATCCCTAAGACAACAAATACCAGATAGTGCAGTGTCAATACAGCAGTGTGAGCAGAGCTTTGTTTCCTGAGGGAGCAATATTGGCCCTGACAATTCAGGGCATGTGCTGGAGCAGATGAAGGTCAGGCCTCTCCAGCAGCCCCATCCTCAGAACTTCCTCTGTCAAGCTCAGTTCTCACTTCCCCAAACTGCTGCTTTGGGGTTTTTCAGGTTATTTCACTGCCCACTCAGCTGCTCCTCAGGAATGTGGTACAAACTTCTGCACTTCAAAAGGATTTTGAAAACTCCTGACCTATTAAAAAACTTCTGACCTATTGTTTTTGATGGAAGGAGTCTGATCTTCCTGGGAATCTGCTTGGAATGAGTTAATCATTTTATGAAGACTTAAAAGTCTTGGTCATCCTGTTTTCTAAACTTTGTCCAGACTGGGATATTTTCATCATAATTTCAAGTATTGAATTTGTCTCAGGTACCACAAGGACTGTGAAAGAAGGAAGTTGTGTGTCTTGGTGATTTTCTGGGTTATTTGGTTGTGTGTGAAGGGTTTTTCCCCCACTGTTGCTCAGTGGAATTTCCAGACAAGTGGGAAAAACTGTACAATGTGAGAGGAGAAATTAACTGTGTGCCAAATGCAGCTGCATGCATGAAAAAATGAATGCAAATGAAAGTGCTGATTAAATGTGTGCCTTTGCCTCTAAATCTGTGCAGCTCCTGTGGTGCCAGGTTAAATTGCTGCAGTTTTTGCCAGGAGCAGGGTAGGATTATTGCTTGTGGGGGAAGAAGAGGAGATGTTTGTGTGTGCACTGGACACTTGTCTGGGAGCTTTGTCTGGATCACTGGCTGAGGGTTAAAATAAAACATCAGTGAGAGAGGTCACATGGGAGGTGAAGGAAAGCCTGGCTGTGCTCTCTGTTCCTCTACCCAGCTGCTGGTAAATCTGGTTTTGGTTCTGTGTATTCCACAGCTTATGCTTTAGGTTAAGAAAAAACCCCAAACCTCGGTATTAGAGCAGACCTTTCAGTGATGGTGTTTGGCTTCACTTGGAATAGAATCCCTACCTGTGTGCAGGTCGGGATTCCGGGATCATCAGCATCTGGATCTGAGTCTTGGAGTCCCGTTTGACCCGGAGGCAGGTCAGTCCACCACTGAGAGGTCAGGAAGTCTCCTGGGAGCCTGGAACTCCTGTCCTGAAAGACCAAAAGCCATAAATGCAGCAGGTGGGGGAGGTTGGTGGCAGGAAGAGCATCACCAGGGATTCGTTGTTGTGAATTCCTCCTTGTTGCTCTTCTTAGCCACAGGGGGAAGGTTTGTGGCAGTGTCTGGTGTGTGAGGAAAAGGGATGGCTGAGGCTCAGCCATGTGAGCACAGCAGGCTCTGAGGGCTGTTGGGAGTGGAGTTGGAGCACAGGGAGCCCCTGGGCCCGGCGCTGTGTCAGCTCTGCTGGGCTTGAGGCTGCTGTGGGGGTGTGTGTGCTGCTCCTCTGGCACAGGCTGGGCTGGCTGGGTGGGAGGGAGCAGGGAGGGTGTACTTTGCTCAGGACTTTGGCACAGCTGGCTGGGGAAGGGACAGAGCCCTTCCTGTGCTCTGGCCTTGCCACAGATCCCGGGTTAGTGCTGGGCAGAGCAGGCACGTGAGTGGGGAGTGGGAAACACTCAGGGGTCAGCCCCTCCAGGGCTTGGGCTGGCCTGGATTTCTGGAGGGAAAACCTGGGGCTTGGTGGGTGTGCTCAGACCAGTTTGCCTTGTCCTGCCTGGGCCTTTCCTGGGATACCTCCTTCCTCCTGCCAAGGAGAGAGGGAAACTTGGGGAATGATCCCCACAGTGAGGACAGGGAGCCTGTGACCCACATCAGGCTCAGCTGGGGCACCCTGAGGGATCTGTCACTTGGGGTGATGGTGAGAACAGAGCTCAGGCTCTGTTTAACCTGCTGTGAGACACCCTCAGTGTGTCCTTCTCCTGAAGGTCCCTGCTTCCCACGTGTGCCTGTCTCCCTCTCGGGCTGGGACTGAGGGAACTGAAGCACATGCTGACATTGCTTAACTGTCTGAACTTTAGTGCTTTTATCTTACAACTAAAATAATGCTTTTGTTGCTTTTCCTTTTAGGATGTGCTTTACAAAAACGTTGCTTGTGTTAATGCAGAAACAAAGCTGCTGCAGCTGTGCTGGGGCCTGATCTGAGACAAATGGTGTGCTCTCTTGCTCTCTGCAGACCAATGACCCCTTTTGACTTGCACATCTCTTGCCCCTCTGAATTGAGCCTTGTATGATGCCAACCTCCCTTTCAGTTCCCCTTTGCTTGTACCTTGATTTGACTCTTTCCTTTGGATCATGGCTTGCATGACATTTTTCTTTCTTTTCCTTTCCTTTGGCTGTTTGCAAAGACTCTTGGGAGGATTTGACAGATGTGGTGGAGCAATTGCGCGATGATGATGCCGAAGGTGCGTCCCACACATCTCACCCTGTTTGTGCCATCCCTGTCCCTGGGAGTGCAACATGCACTCTCCTTTCCAGTGCCAGTAGCTGTGCCTTCCTTGCCTTTTCTCTGTGTTGCCCAAGTAAATGTTTCCAACTTGCTTTTATGTTTTTACTATTTGCTTGAAGTAGAAGTAGAAAAAGGGGCTCAAGGAGGGCTGGTTGCCTTGTAATAAATGCATTCAGGGGCTGTGTTTTCCTGAGCCTGGCAGAAACACAGCTGAAAAGGCTGCAGCAATATATGAAAGCTGAATCAAGAAAAAGACTGCAAAAATCACCCTGAAGCTTCAGATTGTATCAAGTATTTATATGTATCTACTCAAGGCTTGGCTAAAGTGACTCTAGAACTTGTAATGCAGACGTGCATTAGAAATTGTGGAATACTAAATGAGAAATATATTTAGTGTTTCTTGCTTGTTAAAAGTGGTGCAGGTGTGAAACAGTCGAATCCCCAGTTTAGGGAGCAGTCAGGGAATTGGTAACTTGCTGAACTACAACTGCTGCTGCTTGGAGTGAAGTGTTTGCAGCACAAGGGGCTGATGTTGTGCTGCTCTGAGGGCACTGAGCCCTCCCTGTCACCCTCCTGGAGCTGCTGCTTCCCTGCCTGGGCCCTGCCTGGCAGCTTCTCCTCAGCCATGGGCATGTTCTCCTCTCTTCCTGGCACAACAAGCCCATTCCTCTTCCCAGCCAAGGGCATCTCCAGGGCAGGAGAACAGTGGCTTTGAGACTTGTGTTCCCCTGAGATACTGTGCAGATGTTTTTGCCTGTATTGTGTGGGTGGGATGTGTTTCCCTGGCCCACAGAAGCAGCCTTGCCAAATCTGAGGTTGCTCTCTGTTGGTGTTTTTGCTGTGAGATGGATTCAGGACCTGGAGAGCCTTGCTGAATGCAAAGGAACTGGCATTGCTTTCAGCAGGTTTGTTCACTTCTCCAGTGTTTCATCACTCCCTGCCTTTGATCACAGTTACAGCTTTAGTTTGTTCTTCATTGTTTTAGAGTAAATGATTGAGGAGTGATAAAATCTTGTTGTCACCAGCAGAAGTGCTGAGACCAGAGTGACACCTTAACCCTCTGAGATCCTGCATTGCTTTGGTTCTACCTTGACTTGCAGGTTCTTGGGTACAGATTGTACCTTTTAAACAAATCACAGGAGTTTTGGGTGCTTTTGAGGACACCTTCAAGGAAGCAGCTGGTTAGAAAACATTTCTGTTCTGTAGGAGCTGCAATATTCAAGTAGCAAAGTGTCTGGAGAGTTTGATGCCTTCATTTGAAACCCAAAGCCTGTGGAAAGGCAGAGTTCAAGGGCTGAGGTTTTACTTTTTGAGGTTTATGACATGGGATGTGTGGGAAAACCCAGGCAGAGGTTTTGCAGTTGGAGGCAGAAGGAGGAAGTTGGAGAAGGTCCTGAATTGGATGGAGCATCTCAGGGCCAGGCCAGGCAGGGGCTGGGTTGGCTTTAAGCCATCCTGGCAGTCTGGTTGTGTCAGTGGCAGCTTTGCCTGCTTGGCCTGCCTTTTTAAAGGTGTACATGTTGCAGAGCTATGATATAAAGGACTTGGGCTTTAGTTTTGGGAATAAATCAGGGGGGTTTTGTCCAGTTTCACACTGTAAGTTACTTGGTTTGGAATCTCAGATAAGCTGCATATGTGGAGCACGTTGCTCACAGCAGACTAATGAAGCAGAAATCTTTGATTAGTGTGATATGATGAAAATAGTTTTCAATTCAAATTGGTTCATCACAGCAGCCAAAGGAGCGTTTTCCAGGTGGCTGCCACATGCAGCTCCTTTAATTCTGCATTAGGGATTGATTAGCCACCCAAGCAGGGTCACTGTGACTGCCTGACTTGCCCATCAGATCAAGGACCTTGGCCAGTGAGGAACCATGATTAGAGAGGAGGAGGAGGAGGCCTCTGTGTCTGATTCCACACTGTTATGCCTGACTTTTCTCCTGGGTCTGGATTCCCAGTGATGGTGACTGTCAGCTGGACTGCAGGCCCTGAAAATGCTGCACACCCACAACAGGTCACTGCTCAGGGTGTCAGTCCCATCAGCTTCAAACAGGAGTTCACTCACCACCTTAAATCTCTGCACTGTCCAACAAATTGCATTCCTAAAGGAGTACTTGGCAGTTCTCTTAACTGTGGAATTAAGTTGTGAGTGCCTTTTTGTGAGGTGTGAGCCAGGGCAGACACACATAGCAAACCCAAACCCTGGGGGGGTTTGATGGCTTGATTCCTTGGCAGGAGGAGGTTGGGAGGAGACAGAGGAATAACTGGCTGTGTTTGCCACTTCTCTGGACAAGGGGGTGTTTGTGCTTGGGAGCAGATGTGGGTGGAGCACAGCTGGGCTCGTGGCCGTGCCTTGGTGGCAGCTCCAGCTGGCTCAGTGCTGTGTGTGCCCTCCCTGCCCCAGCACACACCTGCCCTCCTGCAGTGTGGCACCTCCCAGGCTGTTCCAGGGGAGTTCAGAGCAGGTCCTGTGCTGCTGCCTCACCCTGGGGAGCACAGGGGAGGAGAGAGGCCTTGTCCTGGCACTGTGGCAGAGATGGCACCAGTGGTGCTGGGTTTGGCTGGCACAGCTGCCCTGGCCCTGTGCTCACCCCGTGCTGTGCCTTTGCACAGCCCACACTGAGGGCACTGGGCCCTGGCTCTGTTGGGGGGCTCCCCTCTGGGCTGGTGGGTGCTCACAGGGTGCCTCAGGCTCAGATCTGCAGCCTTAGCTGTGCTCTGGTCACGTTCCTGCTGCCAGGCGTGGTGAATTCACTTGGTTCAGGGGCCTGTGGCTGTTCCCATTGGATAAATGGGCCTTACAGGGAAGACACTGCCCGTGCCAGGCAACTGGAGCTCAAAAACTGGGTGTCAGTAATAAGTGTAAAGGTCTAGGTGTTTATAACATGGTAGAGGAAGAATAGAGTTCTGGGAGATGTGTGAGTTTTGGGATTTAGAATGAGCTGTCAGAGAAGCCCTGAGGATCTGCTCCTTTTGGTCAGCAGTAAAAACCAGTAGTGTTGGTCAAACAGAGACAGGTGGAACTGGGTCTGTGTTACAGCCAAGCTGTGGAAAACACAAACCAGGGAGAAAGGCAGGGTGGGATGCAGAGAGACACATGGCTGGACTAAGTTGTGAGCAGCTCTGTGGTGATCTTTAGATGGAAGAACAAACCACAGGTGGAGGATTCTCACCAGTTTGTAGCTGGGGATGTGAGTTTGAACAAGTGATGGCCAGAACAGTCAGTGTAACACCAGGGTGTAAAGCACAGGGTCAACACTGGGCTTCAGACTCCTCTTGAGGAACACTGGGAGCTTCTGTAGTTACTGGAAGGACTGAGGCACTCTCCATGTGATACATTGCCTGTTCCTATGTCCCTGTAGCTTTGGCCATGAAATGCTGGTTCCTGTTGATTCTTCTCCACAAAAGGCCTGCAGAGTGCCTTGTGTTGAAAGCATCACATCCCCAAATAAGTCCTCAAAGCTGAGGAACAAAAGGAAAAAGGTGGGATGTTTACTGTAATAAAAATAGCTTTTGTTGCTCAGCAGAGTTTTTCTTCCTTCTTCACCAGATCCCAATTATCTCATGGCTAATGAGCGCATGAACCTGATGAACATGGCCAAGCTGAGCATCAAGGGGCTGATCGAGTCGGCGCTGAACCTGGGCAGGACCCTGGACTCGGACTATGCCCCTCTGCAGCAGTTCTTCGTGGTGATGGAGCACTGCCTGAAGCATGGCCTCAAAGGTACCCGCCTGGGAGGAGCCCTGGGCTGGTGCCCATGGCTGGGGGAGAAGCAGCAGCTCTGGTTTCCAAACCTGCACAGGAGGGAGAGGCTGGGCAGGGCACTGCTGTGGTCCCAGTGGGCTTGGCAGGCCCCAGGAAGGGCAAAGAAGCTGCTGGAGGTGGAAAGCTGAGGTGCTGCAGGTGCTTGTCATGTTTAAAACAGCACTGCAGATGTCTTGGCTGTGAGTGAGTGAGTGGTCAGGGGTAAAATGAGCTCTCGGCAAACTCGTGCCTCCTTTTCCTGCCCTTCCTCGTGCTGCAGGGACATGGGCCCTCACTGGAAGAGGAACTGCAACCCAGAGGGCTCTTTCCTGTCCAGCCTGAGGGGCTGGGCTGTGTGCAGCTCATGGCTTGAAGCTGCTTTTACAGCAGAGCATGTGTTTGACTGTACAATTGAGTCACAGCTCAACTTGCCAAGTACCAGACTGTTCTGTAGGTGCTGCCCTGGCCTGATAGTACCTGGAGATGAAAAGCAGAGGGGCTGGAACCACGTGGCCTTCAGGGCCCTTCCTACCCAAACCATTCTGGGATGCCATGACAGGAACTGCTTGCCCAGGGCAGTGGCCCCAGAGGACCCTTTGTGGCAGGTTTGGGCTGCTGTTTGCTCACCTGTTGGGATGTGTTGTGTCAGCATGGGCCTAACAGGATCATTTTTTGTCTTTGTTTTCTAGCCAAAAAGACTTTTCTTGGGCAAAATAAGTCCTTTTGGGGACCCCTAGAACTAGTAGAAAAACTCGTTCCTGAGGCTGCAGAGATTACAGCAAGTGTTAAAGATCTCCCAGGGCTGAAGTAAGTACAGTCTTTTATTGCATGAGTACATAATGTGGTTTTTATTGTGAGTAGAATCCTGAAGAAAAGGAAGGGCAAACAGACCCTTCAAGAATATGTGTCTGCCATCTGCTGTGACAAAACAGGGTCATTGCTCTCTTACCTGAGGAGAGAACAGGATATATTCTTGCTGTGTTAGGAGCATGGGCTCTTGGGGACAGCAGTGTCCTTATTGCTGGCACTAGAGGAGGAGTGGTGACGTGTCAGGCACAGGAACAGCCTTACTGGCTGTTTATCCAGTCAGGCTGAAGAGGAAGGGAGTTAACAGGAAGGTGATGACAGGTTACCTAGTTCTGAGGATGATGCCTGAGGTGGGCTGGGGCTGTTAGAGCTGCTGGTGACAGCCTGGAACTGTTTGTTTCTGCCCTTTGCAGGACACCTGTGGGCAGAGGAAGAGCTTGGCTCCGCCTGGCTCTGATGCAGAAGAAACTTTCAGAGTACATGAAGGCCTTGATTAACAGAAAGGATCTTCTCAGGTGAGTGCTGGACTTCCTCTTGCAACGTCTTTGTGATCTTACTCACCCAAATGGCCAAGTAGGTGTGTCTTTTTGGGAAGTGCTAATGTTTGTGAAATGTAGCACTTCCTCAGAGATCAGAGAGCCTTGGTGTTCTTGCTTCATTCAGAAGCTGCTGTTTCTCCACTTGGTCTCAAGTATCCCTTAGAATTAACACAGATTTTGGCTCTGACTGGGTGAAACACTCATGCAGAGGGGACACAGCCCTCTCTCTCTTGGGAAGCCTGGCCCTGAGTTGATTTCTGACCCAGTCACTTCATTCCCATCTGCCTTGGAGAAGCCACCTCAGTTCTGTGTCCCTGTGCCCTGCAGTGAGTTCTACGAGCCCAACGCGCTGATGATGGAGGAGGAAGGTGCCATCATCGCTGGGCTCCTCGTGGGCCTGAACGTCATCGATGCCAACTTCTGCATGAAGGGGGAAGACCTGGACTCCCAGGTACTGGGTGTTCAGTTAATGGGTTTGTTCTGCTCATTTCAACTGGAAAACTCATTAATTTTGCAAAGCTTACTGGTATAATGGATCTTTACTGTAGTACGGCGGGTACTGATGTTCTTCTGAACTTGCACAAGTGGAGACAGTGGTTTTGTCTCAGAAACCAAATGTTTAATGTAAAATGGCAATTATTCTCCTCTAGGTTGGAGTGATTGATTTCTCCATGTATTTGAAAGATGGGAACAGCACAAAAGGCAGTGAAGGGTAAGTGCACACACACAGCTGTCCTGCTGCTCTTCTGGGAGTTGTATTCAAGTATTCCAGGTTGTCCTGTTTGCTTTTTCCAGAGATGGTCAGATAACTGCTATTTTGGACCAGAAGAACTATGTAGAGGAACTCAACAGACATCTAAGGTAAGACACTGTCTGTTGGCTCTTTGTGATCTTGTAGCAGAAAAGAGTAAATGGGATTTTAAAAAAGAAGGAATTACTGTAGGGCTTTTTCTCTTCAACAGTGCTACAGTGAACAACCTACAGGCCAAGGTGGATGCCTTGGAAAAATCCAACACTAAGCTGACTGAGGAGGTGAGTGCCATGGAAAATTATGTGGTGCTTTTGGCCTTTGGGAGTCAGGGAGTAACAGGGGAGGGAGGGGTTTCTTCACCTTTCTGGTATACAGAATGGTGGGTGTTTAATGATGGAACTGGAATAACTCACCTGCCAAGGAACTTCTCTGGCTGTTGCTGCTGAGCGTGAGTTTATGTAAATGTGCAAAAAAATAAAGGAAAAACTGTCATAGACAGAATGTTGTGTCTGAGCATGAAAAAGAGCTGCTATGTGAGGTCATAGCTACAACCTGTGATGTAAGATGGGTCTTGCAGCTCATTAGGAATGGCATAAGTGTAATAAAATCTTGTGGGGTGAGTTCTCTGACAAAAAGTGGGTAACAGGAGGTCTCACCTGAGTGGAGTAAGTGGCATTTGGTTTTATTACCTGCACTGTGACATGACTGTCACCTTTGCTGGTGATGGTTTAAGTGACCTTAAACTGCTCATTTTGTGACACCAGGAGATGAGTTGCACTGGTGACTGCAGTGTTTTTGGTGTTGGAATGTTCAGTTGCTCAGTGAAATCTCAGAGTGTGAGCAGAGTGAGGGTTCTGGTGACACAGGGACATGCTGTGCCATCCAGGGTGTGCTTAATGAGCTGTGTCACACGTCACAGCAATGTGTGTGCTTGGCCTGAGCTGTACCAAGGGCTCCCACTTGGACTGGGGTGACTTCTGTTTGGGTTTGTCATGGAATAACGTGGCTGATGCCTTGGGATGCCACTGAGCCTTACGTAAGTTGTGAGTTACAAAGCCAGAAGGAGTTTGCCCAAGTTACTTTTGCCTTTGACCACGTACTTACAGTCATCTGTCAGCCTGTGGTGATGTCTTCCCTGGAATTGCTGTGAGCCAAGTGGCTTGTCCCTCAGGGTGGTGTGTGCCACTCCTGCTGCTTCCAGCCCAGCCTTCCTTCTCTGAGGAGCTCTAGAGAGGAAGAAAACACTATTGTTGTTTTGTTCCCAGCTTGCAGTTGCCAACAACAGGATCATTACACTGCAGGAAGAGATGGAGCGGGTTAAGGAGGAGAGTTCCTACATCCTGGAGTCCAGTCGGAAGGTTGGTGTGGGTGTCTGTCTTGTCTGTGGGTGTCTGTCTTGTCTGTGGGTGTCTGTCTTGTCTGTGGGTGTCTGTCTTGTCTGTGGGTGTCTGTCTTTGTGCCTGCTGAGCCCTGGGACAAGCCCAGCCTGCAGTCAGTGTGGGGAACACAGTGTGTTAATGGATCATGTCCTAGTGTGTCTCACACAAACTCATGGGAGGGGCTGCAGGTGGGCCCTGCCCACCGAGGACAGGTGGCCCTGGCCCCAGGGAATGCTGCCAGGCCGTGGGGATGGAGCAGTGGGGGGTGTGTGGAGCCAGGAGCTCCCACAGTGGGTGAGGTAGCAGGGACAGGATGGCAGAAGAACTGGGGTCGGGTTGTGCTGTTTTGGCCTCAGTTGTTGCAGAACTGTTTTTCCAGGCAGTGGGGAGAAGCAAATCCTGAGGCCAGGTGAGGATTAGTGGTGCAGAATGCCACGTGAACTGTGTCTGTTACCCCAGGTCACCAAGGACAGAAGTGCTGATGGGCAGGCACTGACCGAGGCACGGAAACAGCTGAAGGAGGAGACTCAGCTGCGGCTGGTGAGGCCTGGGGGGCTTGGGGCTCACCCCAGTTGGCACTCTGAGCTGCTCAGTGCAGTGTGTAGGGAGAAAAACTCTGGAGCAGAAGGCTCTGAGGAAATCCAGTCTGCCAGCTTTTCCCTAGTGTGTGCCACCCCATGTAGAGTTCCCTGTCTCCCTGTTAGCCGTGCTGCTCACCTGGCTCTCACACTGGACTGGAAGTGTGGATTGGTTGTCCTGAGCTGATGGGTGGGATGTGTGACTGCAGTGCTGTGGCAGTGCAGCAAACTCCTGTGGTGGGGGGCCATCCCTGGGTGTGGGGGAGCTCCTGGAAATGCTCCCTGTGTTCCAGGACGTGGAGAAGGAGCTGGAGGCGCAGATCGGGATGCGGCAGGAGATGGAGCTGGCCATGAAGATGCTGGAGAAGGATGTTTGTGAGAAGCAGGATGCACTGGTGGCACTCAGACAGCAGCTGGATGATCTCAGGGCCCTAAAGCATGAACTGTCCTTCAAGCTGCAGGTAGGGAAGCAGTGAAATGCAGGGAATTCCAGACAAAAGCGAGAGCTCTTGGGCTTTTACTCCTCCTATTGAAAGGGTGCTGGGTGTGGAAAGGTCACAGGCTGTGCACTCTTGTGTCCTGCTGCAAGAACACTGGAGTGTGGTGGAGGTTAAAGGAAAAGGCCACTTCTTCTGGAGTAAAAGTCATTATGATACAGAAATGTGTGTATGAGATTGGGGAAAGCACCTTGTGTGGTTTTGTGGGTGAAGATGGAACTGTGGAGCTTCTGTTGCAGAACAACCCAGTGTTGGAGGGTCCCTGGTTAATTCCTGCGTGATGGCACCATCTCCAAACCAACACAATGCTCAGAATAAATCCCAAAATGAACTTTACAACAGGGATTAAGTTGCTTGTGCTCTTCTTGAGCCAGTGGCTTTGTTCAAAGCAGTTGAATGCTGTTGAGGTATTGAATGATATTAGCAGGCACTGCAATATGGATTATCCATATCCAGGAATGGATGATGGCATTGCCCTGTGGTGGGTCCAGATGGAGCCTGCCCCTGTAGGGCAAGGCATTTGTCCTCACAATACTGAGCTGCCACTTGTTTTTTTTTTAGCACATTTCATGTCTCTCTGCCTTGTGTCCCGTTGGTTCCATGTGCCACATGATTTATTGGGGCTAATTTGTGTTTTACTGCTCCTTTCCCCAGAGTTCAGACATGGGAGTGAAACAGAAGAGTGAACTCAACAGCCGCTTGGAAGAGAAAACAAATCAGATGGCTGCCACCATCAAACAGCTGGAACAAAGGTACAGCAGGACACTTGTACCAGGACCAAATGGTGTGTCCATGAGTGGGGGTGTCCCACGGACCCACAGTGGGCATGGGGAGAGTCTGGGGGCTCTGCTGGGCAGAGCTGCCTGAGGAGAGCACTGCGGGCAGAGTTCAGGCTTCAGGGGCTGAGGTGTTCCAGATCTCTGGCTTTGCATCAAATCCCCTCCAGATGAACCATTCCCTTGGTGATCAGCCTGGGATGGCCTGAGGAATGTGAGCTTGGAAAAAGCCCTCGTGAAAATGGAGGGAGGAGGTGAGAGGGCAGCCCTGGCACAGCTCTCCACAGCCTGACTGGGCCTGGGTTAATGAGAAGGGCATTGAGCTGCATTAGTGCTCTCATTTTGGGGTTTATGTTGGGATTGCCTCTTGATAAACAAAGTCACTGTCTGTAGAAAATCTCTGTTGGAAAATGTGTTATGGTACCTACTCAGCTAATTGATTTGCTCTTTTTCTCTTGCTGTTCTTATTTTTTCTGTTTTCTCATCATCCTCATTCTGACTTATTTATACAGTGAAAAGGATTTGGTGAAACAGGCAAAAACCTTAAATAGTGCAGCAAACAAACTGATCCAGAAGCATCATTAGACGTTTTTATGTCTGGCCACCTCACAGCTCTGACATCAGAACTCATTTATGAGGGGAGAACTTGAGAATTGCTAAAAGCAACTGTTAAAATGTTAATTGTCACCTAAAGTTGATTTGGAATTTGCTGAGTTTTTAAAATCAGTGAGTTTTTCTGCCGAGATTTAGAGTCGGGTATAACCCCCCCAGACTTTGCCATTTAACCCATGTTCAAGTACCAGTGAGCTGGCCAATAAAGCCCCAGGGAGGCAGCAGGAGTGGGAGGTCGTGGCCGTGCCCACCCTGCTGGTGCCCACCCCGTGCACGAGCCCTGGGTGTGTGCGTGGGCCAGCTGGGATCACACTGGCCAGCTCGGGAGAGTCAACTTGTTTTCTGTGTTGCCCTTTTTTGTGAAGTAGATGAGAAAATGCATCCCTGGAAGTTGTTGACAGTAGTTGTGTGTGTGCCCCAAGCCGTTCCCTGTTCACTTCTGTTCTGTGGGTTCAGCCCCGAGTCCGATCCAAGCGGGCGAGGACCAGCCTTCCCATAACCAGCCTGCCTGGATTCTGCCTTAGGGATGTGGTGGGAGGGTGGGGACTTATCCTTCTTCCTTTAGACTTCACGTGTCCAGAATTAGTAGCTATAGATGTCTTAGAGTAACCCAGTAGAGTGGTAAGTTCAGTGGAAACCTCCTTCTCTTGGCATTGCTTCTACCTCTGCCAGGAATGCCCCCAGACAGACCCTGCGGTGCTTCCCGAGCCAAGGAAGCTGAGGAGAGAGGGGTTCTGGGAGGTGTCTCCTCTTCCTGGAACAGGAAGTTATACATTTTAGGAAAAAATCATCTGACCTTTGTTTAAAAGAAACAAAACCACACATAAATAAAGAGGAAAGGAGCCCAATGTGGAGCAGTGGGGAGTGGAGATGGTAATTCGGTCCTTGCCCTTCCCTTGTCCGAGTAGTTGGTGGTTGAAAGGGAAGAGTGGCCTTTTATACTTCATTTCCTTCTGAGTTTGCCTTGCTCAATGCAAATGGAATTTGCTAAGGGAAGAACAGTTAAAGCTTGGGATCTGCTCTCAGTAAGAAAAATAATTGCCAATTTAACACCCTGGTGCAAAATCTGAAGTAACTGTAGCTTGGACTATTATAAACTAATATACTCTGATCACAGAAGTCCCTGTGCTGGCCTAGTGTGGGCTGTAGGTTATAAGCACTCCTAGAGAGATTATTTCATTTGGAAGATCAGATCTGGGGGGTTTCTGTGTGGAATGAGGGTTTTTGCTCTGGTGACACACCTGTAGTAATTCTTTGGTGCCAGTTCTCCCTTTGTCCTGTGGGATGGCACTCCCTGGGGCAGTGGGTGGCAAACGTGACTGAAACAAGTGGGGAGGGAACACCCTGGTCCTCAGTGGTGTTCACAACTCCACGGGGCTCAGTCTGCTCCCCCTGGCTGTGAGTGTGGGCTCCCAGCACAGGCACTGGGACAGCCCTGTTGGAAACCTGCGGGCCGTGCCCGAGCCGCATGCTTGAACCTCCAAACCCACCCTTCAGTAACCTGCTACTGCCAACTCCTAACTGCCTGGAGAGAAAGGAACCCTAAGGGAAAGGTGGAAGCTCTGACTGAGGGGTCCACACAGCCCCTTCCCACAGTTCTGCTGTAGGAACAGGGGTGGGGCTGGTGGGGTTGGCGTCAGTAACACTGAAACCAGACAGAACGAAGGATCTGGCTGTGTCTGATGTCAGGCCAGAGTGGGAATGTGTTGCTGTACCAGTGCCTGGTGCTTGAGCCGAAATGTGCACCCGTGGGAGAGACCAGGAACCTGCACTAATTCTCAATAGAGTAGCTATAACCCATGTTGCAAGTCCCAGTTACCCGTGCAAAGCTGAAATGTAACGTACCTTAAAATCCAATTGGACTTTAAATTCTGTGTACTTGAGGTTTGCTTCGAATCTGGATAAGTGATGTTTTCTGTTTCTCATCTAATGGCTGTAAACTGTAGTGATAAAATAAAAACCATTGAAAATGAGAGTTTCTGCCTGGTTCACCTCCATTTTGCTTTGCTTTGAACTGTTTTCCTCCTTTCCATTGTTTTTACCATTCCCTTTTTGTTTGGCTTTACCTTTTCACTGGGTTTTTTGATTTGTTGGTTAAACTCAGTCTTCCTCCCCACCATGGCTTTTGTTTTTTATCACAAGTTCATGTGGCTCAAATCCAGATTGCGACAGGCAGAGAAGGAGCGGCAGCAGGCCCAGCAGGACAACCGGCTCTTCAAGCAGGAGTTTGGGGACAAAATCAACAGCCTGCAGCTGCAAGTGGAGGAGCTCTGCAGACAGCGGTGAAGAGATCCTTTTCCAGCTCTTGTCTGGGCTGTTCTTGTGTCAGGGAGAGAGCAGGAGGGGTGATGGCACAGGGCAACGGGGCTGGAGTGGGAGTGAGGCAAGTGACAGGGGAGATGCCAACAGGAGTAACTCCTGGGAGGAAAATCCTTGGGGGAAAAAAGGTGTTATTTAGACATTGGCACAGGCTGCCTGGAATTGTTGGGGATGCCCCATCCCTGGCAGTGTCCAAGGCCAGGTTGGACAGGCCTTGGAGCAACCTGGGATAGGGGAAGGTGCCCCTGCCCATGGCAGGGGGTGAAATGAGCTGGTGTGTAAGGTCCCTTCCAACCCAATCCTTTCTGTGATTATTTGGAATCTAACCCTTATCATGGGCAGGGATGGAGCAGCCCAGTCTGTGCCTGGAGCAGCCACTGAAGGGTCTGAAGCAGGAGGAGTGATCCTGGTTGTCAGTCTGACACACACTGCTGTGCTCTGTGCTTTTTATCCTGGTGAGACTGCTCTTGCTTTTGCTGGAAGCCAAACGGAGAGACCTTGTCAAGAGCCATCACGTTGTCCCCTGCAGTGTCATCACTTGAGCAGTGTCAGGGACACAGACAAATCCTCTTTCCTTAAAATAGAAGAGCCTCTCCTCCTGCAGCCCTGATGCAGCTACAGCTTTGTTGCAAGGTCACTGGGAGTTGTTCTGTGGGAGCATTGCTGGATACATCGGGGAGATGTTTGTCCTCTCTTTCCCTCCCGGCCCAGCAATTTGTTTCCTTTTTCACAAAGCTGCAGAGGCTGCTCAGCCAGCCAGCAAATGGCTCAGGAGGACATAGGCAAATGGGGCTGGTTTTGCATCAGTTGGAGCCCAAATTGTGCCAGAATTAGGTGAAAGACTTGGGAGATGGGGAGATGGTCCATCCTGACATACCATGGTCGAACACACCGTGAGACAGCTTGGGATCCCACGAGGCAGTTTCAGCTCCTGAGCTGGGGGTGTGAACAGAGGGTTGAACAGTTCATCAGCTCTAAGTGCTGTGTCCCCAAATCATCCTTTATTCATGATTCCACCTTGATATTCCAGGAACCACCTGGAGCTGGAACTGAGGCGGGAAAGAGACAGATGGTCCCACAGTCAGCAGCGCAGCCAGGAAAACAAAAAGGGCCCAAAGAATTGGCTGAGACAGGTAAGGTGGCTTGGGGTTTTGGCTCAGGTTTGAAGTACAATTTCACTTGGCTCATTTGCTTTTCCTGAGCTTTCTCAGGCAATAAATAGGTGGTGTTCATGTGCCACAAGCCAGGGAGCTTTGGAAGGGTTTTTGCACACACTGCCCAGGCAGTGTATTGGGTTGTAGTGATGTGAACTGTGCAGTAACAGAGGATTTCCACAGTTCTCAGGTGCTGCCACACCTGAGTTGGCTTCACTGGGCTCCCTAGGATGCTTCAGTGATGCAGTTCTGTCTTTTTTCACCAATATTACATGTAATTCCAGTGAAGTTTAAGAGCCCATCTCTGAAATGTGCAGTCTGCTCTTTGTTCTCAGCAGAAGGGGAGCACAGAGAGCTGCTCCCAGGGGAGACTGGTGCCCAAATACTCCTCTGTGCCAAGGAGGAGCAGACCAGCATCCCAAAATAGCAATGCCAGGTCTCCCCCTGGTGTGTGGCAGGGGTGAAATGAGTCGTCTTCTAGTGCACCTGATGGGTGAAGGTTTCCTTTTGGCAGGATGGAAAGGTCAGAATCCAGGAAGAAAATGCTAAACTGAAACAGGCACCGAGAGAGGAGAACAGTGTCCTGCCACACAGGTAGGGAAGGAAACTAATCTCATTTCTTTCTCTTCCTTTCCAAAATCCTGCTTCCCCTTCTCAGATTTCTGTGCTGACAGGGACTTTGAAATAGTCCAACTTCCCTTTCTGAGACATATTTCCAACCTTAGGCCCTTTGTTGAGGTCTCTGCTGCTTTCCCGTAGCTCTCAAAGTGGGAAGGAGGAGGTTCTGTTGCTTGCCATCAGCACTTACAGATGGGAAAAGCTCCATCTGTCTCTGATTTACCCTTGAATTTGTTTCTATCTAAATCTGCTGTTTTGTAATTTCTCTGGCTCAAGAGACCTTGGTAAGCCAAGTGCAAGACCTTGTGAACTTGTGTCCAAAGGATTTTTGGTGAGGGAGGGAGGTTGGAGCATCAATGCTGTTTGGAGCTAATAAAAACTGTTGGAGAAAGAACTTCAAGATTTTTAAGAAGATGGTTGTGCCAAAATGTGGTTCAGGTCCCTTGTCTGCAGGCTGAGTATTACAGAGCAGGGTTCTTGTTGTAGGGCTGGTTTAGTGTTTGGTGTTAAACGTTGCAAAGGTGTTTTCCAAGCCCCTGGGCACAGCTTTGTGCTGAGGCCTTGGCTCAGGGAAGGTTCTGGCTGTCAGGGCTCTGCTGCAGCATGCTGAGTCCTGAAGGGAAGGTAAGCATCCTAAAAATAGCATAAGCTCAGTTCCAATCTGCTTTGCCAGATACTAAAAACCATCCATGCCCGAGATGCTTTTTAGCCCCATTTCACCTGCAGTGTTTAAGCAGGTGAGGGTCAGGCTTTACCTGCAAGGCCCCGTGGTGCTTTACCTGCTGCCTGGTCAAGTGTGGGGATCAAACCTTCTACAGTCTGGAGTTTAAATCCAGTTTCAAACTGTGTTGGTACCATCTAAACAGTCTTTTCCATGTTTCTGCTCCCTCTTCTCTGCTCTCCTGAAGGCATTCTGCAAGTTTTTTACCTGTTCCTGCCATTTAGGTCAGAGTGCTACCCAAAAATCCACATGGGGGGGAGCGTTTTAAAAACAGAATAAGGCAAATCCCTGGTAGCCCAGATGTTTCATTTATTCCTTATGGTGATGGAAGCCCTGCTCCAAGTGACACTGTTGTTCCCTTGCAGGTCACCCAGCAGCAAGCAGGAGGAGCAGGTGAGTGATTCCCCTTCTTGGTTTGGTTCTTCTCAGGTGTATCAAATGAACCAAAATCCATTCCTTATCCCCGGGCGCCTGGCAAAGCACAGCCAGACCCCAGACTGTTCCTGGGGTGCTACAACACTTGTGTTGTCCTGTTCACTGGGAAGTTCTGCCTGCCAGCTCTTGTTGCTCAGTTCCCCTCACAGCTCTCTCACAGGAGGGTGTTCTGGTTTTGGCTTGGTGTTTAGGAGCAGCTGCTGGGCCCCGGGCACGGTGAGATGTGCCAGCTGTGCCAGGAGGAGAGCAGCCGGAACCAAACTAAGGTAACCTGAGGACTTGCATTGACACCCCCACACTTGGTGACTGGCTTCCCTCTGGTTTTTGTTTTGGAATGGGATTCCTGCGGGCCACTTGGACAAAGACATGAGCCCTTGCAGACCCCTCTGCCCCTGACTTCACTTTTATCACTGGCAGCTCGAGTGTTCCCCACTCTGCCCTGCTCAGTGCTTTGTTTTTCCTACCCTCTCTTAGCAGCTTCCTCCTTTTTTAGCTCAGTGTTTGTTTTTCCCAAGTTGATCTGTCAACTATCCTGAACCTCTCCTTGATTTCTGTGCTCTTCCTGCATTCCAGAACATCTGCAAGAACTGTGGGGGCACCTTCTGTGAGGCCTGTTCAGCACACGAGCTGCCCCTGCCGTCCAGCATCAACCCCGAGCGCGTCTGCAACCCCTGCCACCAGCGGCTCATCCAGCAGTATTCCAGCAGCCCCTTGTAGGGAAGGGCTGGCACAGGGCTGACTGGTTGGAGCTCATGGAGTTTCTGGAGTTGGTCAAGAGGAATGTGAAGATACTTGTCTGTGTGCTTTGGAGGTTGGGGGGAAGCAGCTTCTTGGTGTTCAGAGTCTCTTCTGACTCAAACAACAGTGTGAGCCTTCCCTGTACCAAACTCTGATGGTGTTGTGGAGAATGGTGTTGGGAATGTCCCATGGCCAGTCCTGGCATGTGCTGGAGCAGGCTCAGGGAGCCCTGCCCAAACCAGAGCTGGGTGCACCTGGAAGCTGGGAATGTTCTCACCCTCACATGTGTGGTGTTGGGCATGTGCAAGGGCTCCCTAAAAACCAGCTGGAGTGTTGGTATTCCTCAAGTCTGGCTGCACTTGAAATCCCATTTCTCCTTTCCCAGCTGCCTTGTCACTCTGGCTCATCCCTGGACCCCAGTGCGTGGGGTGAGGGGGTCAGTGAGGCACAAGTGAAGGTTCTACCTGCATTTCCCTGGCTCAGGGCTCTGGCCAGGGCCTTGCTCTGCACAGGGAAACCCAAACCAAGCTGTGAATGTTCTGTTCCCCCTCTGTGCTTCAGGGCCTGGGCCAAATCCCCATCAGGCACAGGTTTAGGGCCACTTGGATCCACCTCTCCCCTTCTGCACATGGAAACATTGTGGCAATAAATCTGGCATTTCACTGTTGTATCCACATGAAATGGTACATTTTTCACCTCCTAGAAGTTGTACTTGCTAACACAGTTCAGAGTTTGATGGTTTGTGTTACATTGTTCTTGGTTGCTGTTCCCTCAAGGAATTGTTACTCTGAGGAGCAGTGGTGGCTTCCTTGTGTCACAGGAGTGATGGCTCCTTTTCCTACTGGCACCTCCTGCAGTCTGACCGTGGAATGTTCCACAGTCCACAGCAAATTGGATGCACTGATGAGACAAAGGCATTGGGCTTTGTAGATGTTATTAGGGGTTAGTGGTCAATTCCTTGGAAGGCATTTTCTAGTCTTTAGAGTGGCTGGAACTGCAGGAAAAGCATCTCAGAGGTGAGGTTACTGCTGTGGCTGGTTGTACCAGGAATTCCTTCTCCTAGTTTTCTCTAGGCCTTGGTGTGTTCAGCCACCCAACCTCTACTCCTTTCTGTTCTTCCCCCCCCACCCATTTCCCCCGAGGCAGTTTCCCAGCCCATTTCCTTGCTGCTTTCTTTTAAAGTAGGACAATTATAAACAGTGTTGAAACACCCAAAAGCCTGGAATTTAGGTGAATTCCTGAATTCTCTGAAAGGGTAACAAACTGGAGATGGATGGAGAAAACACTGAATTTAGTGTCAGTAGTTTTGTGTACATCCAAATCAGTGCAAACTCTTGCATCCCAACCCAGTGTGAGTCACTCCCCCAAGGAGCAAGTGAGACTCAGGCAATTTCCCCATCAGAGGGAGCACTAAACTGGACATGGAGGATGGAACTCGATGGAGCAGGGTGGTGGCTGAGCCCTGTTCAGAGGACAGCACTGGTGTCTGCCAGCTCAGGTATGGTGTGGGGTGACACCTGGGCATTGGGATTGAGGGGAGGGGAACACAGGTTTTCTCATGTTAATTTTGTTGCACACAATAAAATAAATTGATCCTCTGTATCCCATGTCCTGAGTGCTCTTTCCATCCCACTGCACTTGGGCTGCAAGTAGGAAAGGATTGAGAGCTGCACTGTGCACCTGTGTGTGAGGACTCAGACCACTCAGCTGTTTCCATTTGCTAATCCTGGTGTTTATTAATGCACTGTTATGCACCTGGAGCCCAGGACTGCTCCACCCATTGACCGTTCCTGCAGTACAGCTGCTGCTGCTTTTGTAACACTCCCCACAGTCCATCACATTTATCACATGCTCCTCTTAGACAGGGCTAAACTAGATCTTACAGTTTGTCCTCCTTGCTGCCTCCTGACACTCACACCTGGTCTTCACCCTCGTACCAAGGAATGTGTTCACTTGGCCTGAAAACAAAGAAGAGGAAACCCAACAATCACTCCTGTGCTGCAGCTTAGTGCTTTCTTTTTTTTTTTCCAAATGCCCCACTGTATTTTATTCCCAGTTTAAATTTTATTAGAATAGAATAGTGGTGTGGCAATAGTGAAGTACTGCAGGCTCCAGGTGGGGCTGCTGCACATGCACAGAGGGTGGGGGGTGTTTAATTCGGGTCCCTAAGGGAGAGAGGGGCCAGGGATACTGCACGGGATCCAGGGGGGAGGTGGATGCACATCCTAAATATGCCCCAAGGGGGTATCCCTGGCCTGGATGACAAGCCTGGGACTGGGGGGTGGCCTGCACTCCCTGCTGCAGGTTACAGGGCCCTGGGGAGCAGTGACCATTGCCCCCCCTTTTCAGAAGGGAATTCAGCAAAGAAGTTGTCCAGCACCTTCCAGGAAGGTCATGTGAAACCCTGCCCCATTCAAAGACTAATTACTGTTAATTTACATCCCTGGAAGATGTTTAGCCACAGTTATTCTTCTTTGGCAGGGAGTACAACCCCATCAGAGCTTTTCCTGCTGCTCCTGCATCCCTGCACTGCCATCTGTGGAATGTGGAGGTGCAGGCTGGGGTGGTCCAGCCTGGACACCTGCTCTCAAGTGAGGGGGGTGGTTCCCTTGAGTCACTCTGCACTTTATCCCTTGGGCTGCCTGAAATCCCAGTACCAGACAGCATAAGCCTGAGGTGCACGTGGCTAAAAACAGACCAGGAAGGACAGAGATGCACTTACCAACTCTGACCCCGTGCCACTGTCCTTAGCAGTTTTCATTTGCCTTTGGATGTTCATTCAGCAGGAGTTTAATGGCACTGCACTCTGGAAAACATGTGAGAGGCACTTGCATGTGTTACATTTTATTTTTCTTTGTTTTTCTCTGCAAAGCCCATGGGATACTGTAACTTGGGGATGTACATTTAAAGTGCTCTCTCTGCACAGGGTGTAACAGCAGCTGTGCCAAACTACCCGAGGCTTCAGTGCTGGGGTTCCAGGATCCCTCCTTTTCCTGACTTACCCATCTGTGCCCCCTGCTTTGCCATTGCTGCAAGGGCATCCTCGTGGCTCTCGAAATGCACCTCTGCCTGTCCTGTGGCATCTCCATGGGAGTTGTATTCCACCAGGATCCTCGTGGGCCTCAGCGGAGCAAAAAACTGAGGAGAAGGAGAAGAGGAGAAAATGTGGTGAGAAGGAAACAGTAATCCAAGTGATGCATATTAACACATCCCAGGAAGGCTTAATCCCTTCTTAGTCGTGGAGGGCAAAGGATCCTGTGGTGCCCCAGAGGCCATGGCTGCCCCAGGCAGCTGTACCCCACCTTCCACCCAAAGCCACGTGGCACTGGGAACCAACACAACTCAAAACCCTGCAGTTTTTCCAGCTGTAACAATGACCTGAGGGTTTGCACTGAGTAACAACCACGTTTCACCCATAGCTTCACTGTCACTCACATTTATTATGTCTTGGGCACTAGCTTGGGTGGGGAAACCTTTCATGTGGACAAAGTGCTGTGCTGGTGATGCATTCCCAGGTTCTACAACGTTCCTGGAGTTTTCCGTTCCTTCTGTGCAGAGTTCTGTGGAATGGAAAGAAAAACCATGATTAGTGCTTGCAGTTACCCTCTCCCTCCTGTGAAAGCTGAAATGAAGGGGCCTTGAAGAACACTCAGGACAAGCAGGCACTCACTGTTTTCCTCTTGGGCATCAGAGCCTCTCATGCCTCTCCATCCCCTTTCTTCAGGGATGGATTCATATTCTCTCCTCATTCTGGAGTAGGTCATCAGCTGCTTGTCGTAAGACCCCTGCCTTTGCATCTGCTGCTTTCTGCTCAGGTACACTTCAATATACCTGGAATGCACAGGGAGAGAGCACATGGCACCCCTGACACTCAGGGTCTGGAGAAAGCACCCTCAGGATGCTTCCTGCCTCACCTCTGCTCAGGTACTGGGGGTGGAAGCCTTGGCATGGGAAGACTCATTCATTTAACTGGAAGTGTTCTCCCCTTGCTGCACTTGTGCAAACTGAATTGTTTTCTACAAACCCTGAACTAAAACCCACACCCAGCCCTGAAACAGCTCATGGAAGAGGCAGACCCAGAAGATGCACAGGGTCACAGGAGGGACTTCAGTAGAGCCCTGAGATTCTCCAGCTGGCTATGGAATTGATGGGATTGCACTAGCAGGGTTGTATCAGGCAATTCCCACAGCACTGAAGCACCACTGTGGTGGAGAAGGGAATATGGTCATCCAAGGGAAGGGGCTTTCCTCCCTTCCCAGAAGGAGCAGCTGGAGCAGGGGAAGTAACCCTGTGTACAGGCTGGCAGAGCTGCCAGCCCCTCCTCAAGACCCTACTCTGTACTGAGCACTGCTGGAGGCCAGTTCTGGATAAAAGCAGGAGGAATGAACAGAGGCAATTGCAAGCAATTCTGGAAACCCCTTCATTTCTTGGCTTAATCACATGGAAATGCAGGTGTGTGAGCTCAGGGGGGTGAGTCAGGTCAGCTCTTGTTCCATCATGGCAAAACAAAAACTAACAGTAGATTCAGAATTAATCTCTCTTGGAAAGAGTCTGTTAATTAATTCAATTACTTAATTAGTTAATTTCTGCCTACAGAGCAGCTGTTTACTTTTAATGTAGGGGAGGGGACAAACACAAGGAAATGCATCCTGGGGACAGGAAGCAAGGTAGGAAGTTGGAGGTGTGCAGAGCAGGTAAGGTTTGGAGAAATCTTTTGGTATGTGGGGTGCAGAAAAAGTTTTACAGATTATTGAAGTCAGGGAAGTCAGAAGGGGGAAAGCAGTCTTGGTTGTTTGGCTTTTCTTTCCTGAGCACAGCTCTGGAGGTATTTAAAAGGTGTGCACGTGTGGTGTTTAGGGGCAGGGTTTAGGTTAATGGTTGGACACAATGACCTTAAAGGTCTTTTCCTACCTAAATAATACTATTACTCTTGGGAAAATTGTGCTATGCTTCTGTTTGAGGGATTCCCAAGGAATTATTCCCCCATCTCCTCTCTTTAAGAAACTGAGTGTGTTTTTTAGTGATGAGTTTAAACTTCAGTGTTGCTTCCTCTTCTTTGTCTGGTGCTGGGATGAAGGGAAGGGGGGCTCTGTTTTCCTCAATAGCCCTGAGTGAGAGATGAGCCCTTTCACCTGGCAGGAAGGGACTGAGGTGCTCCCCCTGGGACCCCGAGGAAGTACCTACCTATTTCCCATATATTCTTTGTGCCGTGACAGGGCTTTAGCTGCCATTTCAGGAGCTGCAAACTGCACAAAAGCTTCTCCTGTTCTTCTGTCTCCCCGATAAATGAATGCTATGTCAGCTATTTTCAAACCTAGAGATGGGAGAGGAGAAAAAGGCATTGACCTTGACAGAAACTTGTGCTATAGCTGAGAAAGATTTCTTTTTTCCTTATTCTTCTAGTTTTTGTCTGGCTAATCAGGCAGTTAGAGAGTTTGGAAATAACTGCTCGTGGTGACCCAAGTACCTTTTTTAAACTGATTTATTTACTTTGTTAATTTTCACAGAAGGCTTAATTAAAAAAAATTAAATCAACCTGAGGTCTCTAATAACTATGGAAATAAGTGACCTCAAGTTCTAGGCAATAAAGAGCAAAAATATCCTTGAAATTTTCTCTTATTATTATGCTAGTTTTTTCCCCACCTCTTTGAACTCAGGTCAAAGCCAATGAGTTTCAGTATCTGTGCTTGTATCATCATGTTGGGGAGCCAGAACTGAGTTTCAGTATCTGTGCTTGTATCATCATGTTGGGGAGCCAGAACCACCTGGACTGCTCTAACAGGGAGTATGGGATGAAGTTTCAAGGGCTATGCATGATCTTCCTGTCCTGCCCACACAGCTGTGAACACCCACACTGCATTCCCCTGGGCTGTAACTATCACACAGGCCTTCTTCCTTCTCCTCTTTGCCACATTTTGCAGTGGTAGCAATCCAATGCCAGAGCACATCTGGCTCCCCCTCTTTGCTTCCCCTGCACCCAAACCAGAGTGCTGCAAGTTCTGATCCTGGGTGAGACCTGCACAGCACCCGAGGTGCAGGGAAACCCTGCAGTCAAAAGATTGTTCAAGAAGCCTGAGTGACTTCCAGAGGAACAGCAGCTCCCTGTGGCGTTTAAGAAGTTCAAGGCTGCACCTGCTTTGCCTTTGTCCCTTTGAGGAACAACAGCATCAACCTAAGGAAGTAAATGCCTGGCCACCAAGGAGCACAGAGCAGGCTGAGTTACCTGAGAAGAAATCCACAATGTCCTCCTCAGTGGAGCTGAAGGGAAGGCCTCGGAGAATCACAACCCCATCGTTCATGGCTTGAGACTCGTCCCGCAGACTCTGCAGCAAGCCCTCCACGTCGCTGTCGTGGACTTCAAACACTGCAAGGAACATGGGCAGGGAATGTTTGCAAGCCCTCTGCAGGCATCCCCCTAAGGCACCTTTCCCCTTCTGCAAGGCTCAATCCCATTTCTCCCCCTGCTTTGGGGTCCTGCCCCTTTGCTTTTCCTGTCCAGCCAAGGAAAACTGGGATCAGTGATGCCTGTGTGGCTGACCTGCTGCTCAGTTCCACCCCTGCACCCTTCTCCACACCAGCCCACTTTATTATTATTAATTAAGCTGTTCTCATTCACTTGGAATCTTTGTTCCAGTGTAACCTGTGCTGTTCCAAACCCACCTTTCACGTAGCGTGGGCCCATGTACCGCAGGTGCTTTTCCAGGGCTCTCTGCACATCTTCCTTGGACTCCATCTCGATCAAGGCATCCCCCCTGCGCCTCCCATCCCTGTTCAAGAGGAAGTGGACCCCGTTCTCACCGTTCCGGATTCTGCAGCCTGGAAATCAGGAACAGACCACACAGGAACACAGAGAGCTACATCAAACACAGGGCTCTCTTTATCCTGACTACAGTGCACAGAGCCAATCCCCCCAGCAGTGCAAAACAGAGAGCAGCACACACCTATTCCTGACCTTAACTCTGGCTTCAAACTGACTTAATTTAGTTTGGCAGGTAAGTAATTTGGAACCTGGACCTGGCCTCTGGAAGGATGCAGCTGTGCATGACAGTAGGGAGGGATCAGCCCTGCAAAGGTATGCTAAAGACTATGAAATAGGATCAGAGAGCAACACCCCAGTTCAAACTAATCAGTGAAAAAAACATTCCAGTTTCCTAAAGAGGTGAGTTGAGGGAATAAAGCCAGCCATAATGCTCTGTACAGGCATCACTTTGCGTTGGAATGCCTTTGCTGTGGAGACACTAAGAAGGGAAAGACTTGTCCAATTAAACATAAAATGCCATAAGGATGAGCTTATAGGTGTCCAGCAGTTTGGAAATTCATCCTTTGCTTTATATGTGTCAATTGTGGATATTTTTGCAGCAATAATAAAACCTCATCTTTCTCTGACTAACGATCTCTACACTTTCTTCCTGTTTAGTATTATCACGAACTGTTGAGTTCAAGGGCAGCACGCGGGACAGTCACGCAGGAAAATGAACTCCCATACTATCAAAGAAGGTAAGCACATCTTCCTCGGTGCACGAGAAGGGGAATCCTTGTGCCCTGACGAGGTAGACACTGTCACTTTCTGCCTTGGGCGAGTCGGGCTCCTGCTCAGCGAGGCGACTTTCCTGGGACGGAGCATCTGTGACCTGTCGCCGAGACACGAGAAAGCCCCGCGTTAAGCGGCGGAAGGCCGCGGGTTGCGGCAGGGGCCAGTGCCCGCCGGGCCA